>NC_050529.1:1356293-1385408 GCF_002922805.2 Oryzias melastigma
AGCAGCTGATGAGGAAGAGGAGAACATTCTGATCTTCATCCTCTGATCTCTGCAGGAAGCAGCTGCTGATTGATCTGTTGGAGCTTTCAGCATCTTTGTTGTTCTTCTCTGTAATCTCTGATCTCTGATCTTCTCATGCAGATCTGAATATCACTGCTGAAACTGGAGATGACGTCACTCTGAGATGTGAAGATACAAACGTCAACAAGGTTTCAGTTTTAAACTGGACCAGAACTGACCAGCAGGGGAATGGAGAATACGTGTCTTTTAGAATGATAACCCCTAATGATCGTAATGGTCAACCTGAATCTTTCCTGAACCGAGTGTCTCTAAATAACAGTCAGATGAAGGACAGAGATCTGTCTGTGGTTCTGAAGAACGTCACCATTAACGACACTGGAATTTACATGTGTAGAGTTAAACGACAAAAGGGAAGCAAACGCAAGAGATCAGCTGATCAACCTCCTCTCTCCATCATCAGTCTGTCTGTGTCTCCTCCAGGTGAGCATTGAGTGTGTGGATGAGAGTGAATGTATGTCAGAGTGAAAGGTCTCAGATCAGACGTGTTTTCTGAAGATGTTGTTGATGAGACTCTGCAGGAAGCAGCTGATGAGGAAGAGGAGAACATTCTGATCTTCATCCTCATCTCTGTCTCTGCAGGAGAGGAAGGAGAACAGGGAGGACTCAGTTATGATCGTCTTGGTCTGATCGCTTTGTTGGGTCTTCTTCTTACTGTTCTGGTTCTGGCTCCTGTTGTTGTCTGGATCTGCAAGAAGAGAAGCGGTTCCAACCAAAGTTCTGGTGGTTCCAACAACCAGGAAAATCCTGACCGTGATCCTCTGATCTAAGATTCTAAAGCAAAGACAAAACTATCAAATTCAGTCCTGTGGAGGAGCGTCTGACCTCAGCACCAAAGACTCATCAATGACTCTCAGCATGAAGGTGATGATCGGGTCTGAACCGCTGAACGGATCCAGAGTGCAGCTGGTTCCACCATCAAGAACCGGGTCTCAGATTCAGTCAGACTGGACTAACTCATCCAGAGTCTGGTTCTGATGGAGGTTAGAGCTCTGCAGTCTGGAGGAAGTAGTGAGGGTCAGAACCGCTGAGCATCATGGGTAATCCCTCGATCCAACAGCATCAGACAGCGACATCATCCATGAACTGTACTGTGTGTTTATGTTTGTTTGTTTATTTAGTGTTTATTGTGTTGTGGTTTAAACATGCTGATACTACGACTTCATTTATTTACAGGATTATTAAAGGAAATCTGAATCTCTTCTTCTATGAAGGTCTTACAGTTTAAGTGAACATCATTTAATGTCAGAACAATGTTTGTTTACTGTGATGTAAAGTGTAAATACAGAAAATCTAGAGTTTCTCTGGAAGAACTTTGATTTGAAAGTCCTCAGAAACAGCAGAGATCAGTGATCAATGATGGAGACTCTCCAGCTGATGAGGGTTAGAACCCAAACTTTCATCTTTGATTATAAATTACTGCAAAAAGTGAAATCTAAGTGAGAGGAAATATCTTAAAACAAAATATGTTGATTTCTTTCATGGTAAGATCATTCTCAGTAGATCTTAGACCAGATAATTTCCCTTATTTTAAGAGTTTTGGTTCTTGATTATCTCAATAAGATATTAAAGATTTTATTACCTGTTATGAGTAAAAACACAAAAATCTCTACAGTTACAACAATAACATTATTGTACACAACTGTATTTTCAAAGTAGTAATTTCTTGTTTCAAGCAAAAACAGGTACTTGTGACTCAGGCTGTCAAATTATCACGTTAATCAACATTAATGAATTACAGTCATTTAATTTTTTTCATAGCTTTAATCTCATTTTTACATCGGATGGTTTTACTTCCGTGTTCTGCACACCTGGAGGAGCATTTTATCACGCTGATAACACGGTCGTTTGTGAAAAATACAAATCTTAAATATTGGGCGGCAGTGGCTCAGGTGGTAGAGCGGGTCGGCCAATGATCGAAGTTATATTTTTTAAGCTTTAACTGTTTTTTTTTTTTTTTTTTTTTCCAAAAGCAGACTGTTTAATAAGCTGTGAATCACATTTTATGGCAACACATTCAGCGTTTGCTTTAGCTCCTTTGTGAGAAGATGATCGTCATGAGAAGAAAAGCATCTAGAGGGAAAGTTCACCTCTTAGAGCTCGTTTTTATGCAGATGATCAGCTAAAGTTTATTTTAAAAAACCATGAAGTTTAAATAGTTCAATTCTTCTACGGTGTTTCATTTTTTCCTTCTTCTCCTTTCTGCTTTATTTCAGTCCTTAAAATGATCAAACAGGTTAAAGCAAGGGTGTCATAGTCAATCACACTGGGGGGTCAAAATCCAAAACTCATCTTTGTTCAAACAGGATAAACATTTATTGAACACTCTAAAACCAAATTTTTAAAAATTTAAAACTGCAACTTTTTAACGTAATTATGAAAAATAAAAGTTAGGAATATTATCCCAGAATAAATTAACTTATAAATGAATTCCAATATTTTACTCTCCCTAAAAATATATTTTGTCATAATTATACAAGTTAGAAATAAGTGCAAGATAACATCAATAATAACAATAAAATAAAATGATTTGGAGGGCCGGATAGAATTACCTGGAGGGCCGGATAGAATTACCTGGAGGGCCGGATGCGGCTTCCGGGCCTCGACTTTGACATGTGTGTATTGTGAATGAATCACACGCAGACATTCCATGAAGTTCAACTCTTTGATTGTTCCTCACATGAGCCTCAGTACAACCTCTGCCTCACCTTACACCTGGTGTGTTGCTCCACAATACAAACTAGTTCCTTAAACACACAGGGAATGGACATGCACATAACATAATTAACATGCCATGAACTTCTCTAGCATACTGAAACATTACACTTGGAACCCCAACATTTTAAACTACGGCTTCCAGGTAGACTACCAGTTGCAAACACAGACAATGAGGATTATTCTGCCTCAAAGTTTTGTCTGTGTCCTCACCCTCAACCTTTAGAAGACAAAGTCTTTCAAATAAGGTGGTTTTCTGACTACTCGGCCTCTTGATGTGGTAGCGTCCACCGGAGACTGATTTGTCAACTGTCTTTCAGCCTGAGGAGGTTGCTGAGAACTGACCAAAATCTCTTCCTCACTCCTCCCTTGAGAGTCCTAGTCCTGACTTTCTTCAAGCTCCAGCAGCAGGAGCAGAGGTCTAAGCAGGCGCAAGTGGCGTCTGTTTCTGCTTAGAACCCCTTCAGCTGTGGAGATGAGATAGGACCGTGGGGTATCATAGTGGTGGCCTGTCATAGTGGTGTTTGTCCGCACGTTTAGCTTTAGTATCTGCAGCTGTCACCATGGAGAAATCAGAACTTTGAGGACTTAGTTTCTCCTCCAGTGTAGGTACTGGCGTGTGCAACTGACGACCTAGCATCAACTGGGCAGAACTGGAACAGGTGTACCATTAGGGCACACCGATCAGTAGGCTGAGTTATCTCTTCAATCACACCACGGAACCATCCTCTTAAGCTCTGCTTGCACTCTAGGAAGTAGTGGAAGAGGGATATACCTTATGCTGGAATGAACCTTTTCATCTGTGTGCTCCCAGAGTACGAACTAAGTTTGTAAAACAAGCCTTCAGGTATTCTGCTCCCTCAGCCTGGAACAGATACAAACACAACTGAAATGGTCTGAGCTAGCTTAATTTGGTTTATTCCGCTCTTTTATGTTCACCAAAGAAAAATATTCTCTTCAAAACTGTCAATGTTAATAATATATGCTGTTAAACAAAAACACTTACTTAGTATTGTATTGAACTCATTTGTCATGCTACTCATACCTTTTTGCACTCTGCTAAAACGGTTTACTTACGCTAAATCTTAAAAATTACTGTAACTTTAACACACCTAAACTTCAAATTGTATATTGTAAATATTGTAAATCATCCCCCAACTTATGCCTCTGTTTTATATTGTAAGTCTATTTAAATGACGTGTGCTGCTGACCTCACGGTCAGGTCACCCTTGAAAAAGAGATCCTGATCTCAACGGGCTTTTCACCTGGTAAAATAAAAGTGAAATAAAAAAAGATAATAAGACCCGTCTGGCCGTTGTGACAGAATACGGTACTGCTCCGTCCTTCACTTTTATATTCACGAGGGTCGTTTTCAACAATTAGGTCGCTTTGTGACTCAGATATTGTTTCCATCCTTTGGATGAGACCGATGGTCGCTGACACCTCTCTGCTTAGAAGATTGTTAACTGTAGGACCCTCCACAACATGTACATCAAAGCAGTACTCAGAGTAATAAATAAAAACTAATAATGATAGTCATGAACACTAATCATCAAATTTTATGCTAAAACAAAGTCATAATTTATTTGTAAGAATTCTAAATGAGGACAGGAATCACATTTGGTTAAAAATGTTCAATAGCTCTAAAGATATTAAAGCTAAAATCACTAAACTTTATCACATGACTAATTATCATTTTTATAAGAAGAAAATTGTTGTTTTTCTCCTAGTTTATATTTGCTGTATTTTTACTTGTTTATTAAAGCTACTTCACAGAAGTGTTTTATTTAAGTTTTTAATGATAAAAGAAGGTTATTGAAATATAAATAAGGGACAACACTAATCTGTTTCTTCAGTTTATCCATGTTTTAAATGTGTTACAAGAACTAATTCAGTGCCCTGGGGAGCAGCTCCTAAAAGTAACCGGTCTCTTCCTGCATTCATTTGACCACAAATGAAAGCCTCTCCCCACAGAAAAACCCTAACCTTAACCCCATGACCCCTGGTTAATACCCCCAAACCAGCACTTCAACCTATCTGTGACGGCTGTGGCTTAGCGCAGTGGTCTTCAACCTGCGCGGTACACTAGTGTACCGTGAGAGATGGTCATTTTCAGATCAGTTTCCTTGATCTAAAACATTAACCATCACCAAAATATTAGCTTTGTGTTCATCTAAAAGGCCCAGGTTTCATTTTTCAGACACTTTAGTGGATCTCTTCAAAATGAATGAGTAATCTGTGGCACACGTCTGTGCAGAACCGGGGCAGAACCAAGGATACCGATCTATACGGATCATCTGAGCACCACTAGTAGCTTCCTGCAGGATCTGAAAATAATGAAGCTCAGAGTCTGTCCAGCATCAGCACCACTGCTTTCACTCTACCTCCCATGATGCCTTGGGTTAATCTTACTGTGATTCTGTTTACTGTCATGAAGCCCAACCCACTCAAACATCTGTTCTAACAGATTGAACGCGTCTTGAAGAAAGCAGGAAAAACTGTTTCATTGTCTCTCAAGATTTGAGCTGAAGAACAAAAGAATTCCTGTCAAATCCCAAAGTTTGATCAAATCATCTTTAGAAAAGAGAAACTGCTGCTTCTACTCGAGTCTGTTTGAAGAACAAATTCAGTCCCAGACTTCAGTGGGTTTTGAAAAACTTGAAGTTTAAATGCTTTAGTTTATTATTAATGGAATGCCCCTCGAGATGAACGTCTCACTTTCAAAGGTTTAAAACATTTATAGAAGTAATAACAAAACAAAAGAATCAGCTTTAAGGTGAAGTGACCAACAGACACACGTAAACTAAACTGAAACTATTCAATCACAAAAAAATAAATAAGTTTTTGATAAAGTTACATTTTAGACAAAAGAAATAAAAACTTTAGTGTTTTCACTTTTTATGTAGTTACAATTAAACTTAACATAAATATGATGTCCGTCTTTGTTGTCTAAAATGCTTCAATGACAACTAGACTAAATTTGTTCAAAAAGTGCTCTTGCACATATATATTTAAATAAATTACCATCAAGAAAACGTGTGATTGTGCTTGTTTTTGTGAGGTTACATGAAATATTTTGAGAAACAGGAGGGGAGAAACAACATTTTCCACTTTAAAATTGATATTGAAAACGATCACAACTGCCACAAAGGTTAAATCAGAGATGATAAATATCTGAGCATTAGTTACTGAGATTTGTTTTGTCCTCTGATGAACTTCTTTGGCGGATTTCTGTGGATCCGGAAGCTTTCAGAGAACTCTTAGGCTGGAAAACCGCAGCTCTACCTGGCAACCCAGACACCCTCACTCTTTTTCTCCGGACCCCGAAGTTCCGCCGTCATCAGACCCTTCACGATGTGGATCCTCGGTTCTGTTCTTGGTTCTGGTCGGTTCGTCTATTTCCGGAACTTCAGGTGAGATAAAGAACGAGAATGAATCCAAAACGGCGGGAAATCTTCTGAATGTTTATTTGGTAAATTTTAGGTAAGGTTATTCCCAGATTCAGATTTCGGGGCTCAGAGTAACTCTTCTGATAAACATTATAATATGACAGCAAGTATCTCGATTGTCTTGTATCAACACAGAGAATCACCTACACAACTATTTCAGAAGAAAAAAGATGTTTTCCTCGTTTAATGAGAAGTGTTCTCTTCCAGCTGCAGATGGAGAGACGGCAGCAAGTCAGCAAACTTTCTGTTCTGATTAATCACGAGCTTATTGTTCTACTGCAACAACGATTATGGCAGAAATGGACTTTATTTTATGTTTGTATAAACATGGACTGAATATGGTGACTTCAATATCTTCAGAGATATTAAGTGTTTTAAAACTAAATATGATTCATAAAAAAGAAAATACATTTCTGCCATTACTTTTGTTGTAGGACATTTAGCTCATCATTCAGTACAGAAAGTTTGCTGACTGAAGCTTTAATATTTCAAGAGCTGTTTAGCATATTTTTCATGATTCATACACATATTAAACATGGAATAAATCAAAATAATAAAATAAAATAAAGACCAAAATATTTATTCTGACATGAATAAGGTGAAGAATCCCATCAGTCGTTCACATAAAACCCTAGACAGTAAACAATGAAGTGTTGCTGTAACTCTTAAAGAGTTGATTTTAACTCGAGCCAGTGAACATATAGTCCTGACCTGGAAAGAGTTAAAGTGACTCTGAGTTGAATTTTCACTCTTTTAGGTGTTAATAATTGACACTACCTGTACAGCTTTAACATTAAGAAGTGTTGAATAGTTCTTACACTTTAACAGAAATGAACTCCCACAGTGTTGTATAAAAATAACACTAAGTTATGTTATGCACAATTAACTCTGAAAGCTACATTTTATTGTGAAATAAATAAGAATAATTCAACTTGAGTATTAATACATTTTTAAAGATCACACTGCTGGGAGTGGGGCGGGGCCACAGGTCCTTTGAAACTATTAGAGTCCACTTTGAGAGAATCACCAGGTCCAGTTATTCTTTTCATCACTTTTTAAAAAGTACAGTCATTTTAGAATTGTTTTTCTAACCACAGTCATGTAAATAATGAAGGCACAGACGGATCATTTTCAATAGAATTTATTGAAAAGTTGCATTGTAGGATTTTACTTACACACACACAAAAAAAATAAAAACATGAAAAGTTCACCTGCCGTCCCAGGTACCCTATTTCACAATAATGGTTCCCATCGCTCATTAAGAATAACATCCCACAGTAACAGTAGAGCTGTGTAACTGCACATTTTTTTGCAGTAAACAGTAAAATATCAAAATATGAAGTAAATGGTTTCAGGGGCACATGCAAGACAAATCCACTGACATCAGATTAACCTGTAATAGATTTATAAGATCAGGATTTTAAAACACTGACCTCAGGTTTGCATTAAATGACTATATGGAATAATATACAAGCCAGTATCAGTTGTACTGTACTTCTGTACAGACGTGTTGTTCATGAAACCGCCTGGCCTGAAAATCTTCTACACAGGGACTCTCCTTCACCTTCCCAACATCTATGTTCTACAGATTCATCTGGATGAATGAACATGTTCTGTAGCATTGGGTTGTATGACCTTGGGTTGTATGACCTTGGGTTGTATGACCTTGGGTTGTATGACATTGGGTTGTATGACATTGGGTTGTATGTTGTCAAGCATCAAGCGAGGAAGCCGACCTGCAGACGATGGTATTGGTGATAAAGAACTGGTGGACTTCTTTCCTTCTTCGGTCTGCAGTCAGGACATGGAGTTGAGTGTGTTTGGTGCTGGAATCAAGATGTTCTTGAATGTCGATTCCATTTGAAAGAACATAAAGAATATATGGAAGCTTTTACAATGAGATAGTTATATTCCATTCCAAAAATTAACTTTTAGAGCTGAAAATGTCATGATCCATGCTTCAGTTTTGTCATGTTCTGTTTTCCCTGTCAGTCCCACCATGTTCTGGTCAAATCACCCACAGCTGTCTTCATTTAGTTAATCACCCTCAGTGTATTTAGGTGTCTGGTCTTCAGTTTCTCATTGTCAGGTCATCTGTTCTACTCTGTTCTGTTACGTCACTGGTTTGGTTTCTCCTGGTTTAGTCATGTTTTGAGTTTTTAAGTAAATCTTTGAGTTTCTGCCACCATGTCCTGTCTCCTGCGTTTGGGTCCTCCACCACCATCCCTGACAGAAAAGTCATGTTCTTGGGCATCAGGTATACTAAGATAGCAGGTAATAAGATATCCAGACATGTTTTTAACGTGTTCTTGTAGCATTTTTTTAATTATAGAGGAATTATAGAGGAACTATATACAAACTGAAACTACGTGTTTGTTTGAGACATTAAAGTAAAAAAATAATCAATACCCACACAACACATACGTTGAACCGGCATTTTACAAATATTGGAATTATGATACTCAAACAACGACCTATTCAGAGTATTTACATCATATTAATCAAATTAAAACTAAACAATCACATTATAAGGCAAATATTTAAAGACAGTTTCAAGTTGGATTGAATTGGTGCGCATTTTAAGCTAGGTTTTTACTCGACGGGGTTAGCGGCTTAGAAATAGTGATAGAAATACCGACCTAGCTCAAAATAAATACATAAATACCGCGGGCGACAACATGTTGGATCAAACTATTGTTGAAAAAGGAATACAAATAGATTGAATAGGTAATAAATATCCATACCGTAGTTTTTAAGGGACGTTGGTCACGTACTCCTGGAACTGTTTGGTTCAAATGTGAAGAGGTGGGCGGAGCTTTCTGGAGCCACGTTAACTCTGTGCCTTTTTTTGTCACCACCATGTTGTTAAAACGACTCTAAAAGAGTCAGAACAGTTTGACTACGAAGATAATACACTGGGAAATATACTGTGTACATTTATTTGTTTTTGAGAGATTATTAATTTTTACTTTTCTGGATCTTGTACTTTGTAGACGGTCCCTTAGTAGCGTCTCTCCGTCTGCAGCTGGAAGAGAACATTTCTCATTAAACGGGAAAAAAACATCTTTTTTTCCTCTGGGATAGTTGTGTAGGTGACTCTCTGTGTTGATACAAGACGATCGAGATACTTTGTCATATTTGAACGTTTTCTGAAGACATATTGAGCGTGAAGTCTGAATCTAGGAATATCTTCTAACTTTACCGACCTCTGAAACTTTCCCTTCAGCATCAAAGAGGTTTTTTTTTTTTTTAAGTTACTCTACATTATTTTTTAAACACGTTTGTATTTGCTTAACTTTTCTCTTGGCCTCATGGACCTGCATGGACCCGCCCAGACCGCCCAGACCGCCCAGACCCGCCCAGACCGCCCCGCCTTTAACTCACACCACTTTTAACCCCTCCCGCTCACAACAACTTACTGCTGCAAATATGATTCGTCAATTTGCTTAAATTAAAAGAATATCTATTCAAAACGTTGTACTCTTGTTATCATTAAAGAATATAAAGAGGAAAAAAGACACAAGGATCAACCTATAAATAACCAATAACTTCATTAACATTGTTTTTCTTATATAATATATATATATATATATATATATATACGTTTATGTTACGTTTAACTATATTATATTGTAGTTCTTTTGTAAACTGAACATTTTTTGGCTAACTGTTTTGATACAGACAAATACAATTACATTAATGAACTTATGATTAAACATTTATTAATATTTTTTATACTTAGAATATAAAAATATAAGACAATATAGAAGACAAAAATAGAGATTCTCCGATATTTTCCAAAGAAAAGTTGTAATATCTGCATAAATGTTTCTCATTTTTGGTTAAAAGAAATGAAAATTGGTATGAAAATTAATTAAAATTGTATTAAATGCTGCAAGTTTGGAAACATTAAGATGAACTCTAAAACCTAAAACATAAGAAGTAATAAAATAATCAGTGTTTTTTTTTTTTTTTTTTTTTTATCTCACTGTGGAATCAAATGTCATATTAGTGGATCGCTGCTCTCTTCTGCAGTCCTGAAAGGTGGAACTGGCAAAACTGTCAAATTCATGTAGGTTCTAGAATAAATCAGTGTCTTTCATGGAGTCACTTTTCCCACATTGCAACAAGACTTTTCTTTTTATCTTTCTTCACTGTGAAACAGCACAGCTTGATGTTCAGCACTCATGCTCTCACAGAAGATTCTTTCTTTTATAACATTGACCACACCTGCAGTGTCATTCATAACCTCACTTAATTCTGAGGGAGTGGGACCTGATGCCAGCGCTCTCCTGTCTCCACTCAGCATTAGGTGAGATCTTCTTGATGAGAGTCTGACTGGCTCGTTTTTTATTACAAGTGAACTAGGCAGTTGCCTAGGGCCCCAAGCCACTAGGGGGCACCCAGCTGCATGTTGCATGCTGCATGTTCAATGGTTTTAAGCTGTAGCTATTTCTTCTATTTATGAAATCCTTAAACTATTTATGAGTCTCAAAAGTGAAGTGGTGAGCCCAGAGCTAAGTAGACAAATGTAGCATTATGTTAGCTGCATTAAGCTACGATTAAATGTAACTTAAGGAGGCCCGACCATGATTTTCTTAATCCTTTCAGAATAAACTATGTCGACATATATGATCATATATTACCTTTGGAACACCAAGAAAAAAATATTTATGAAATATTAGCTATATTTCAACAGTCTTTCCCTACTCAGAACTAAAACGACTCGATTCCTAAAGCTCCGCCTGCCGCTGCGTGTGGCTGCTGCGCCGCTGCATTCTGCATCTAAAATTAAAGTTTTTTTATATGTTATAGCTCTGTCGAGACATTGAATGTTGTTAGTTTTGGGGCGGAGCTTGCAGCACAGACTCTTCCTGGAGGGAGCTGTTGGCATCGATCTTATGTCAGCACGGTGATCGATACATGATTGATGGATGGATGAGGGTTGATTGATTGATGGATAATGGTTGATGGATGGATGATGGACAGATGGAGGATGGATGATTGATGGAATGGGTGGATGATGGATGGATGGATGGATGGATGGATGGATGGATGGATGGACGGACGGATGGTTGATGGATGGATGGATGATGGACAGATGGAGGATGGCGGATGATGGGTGGAATGGATGGATAACGGATGATGGATGGATGGATGAGGGTTGATTGATTGATGGATAATGGTTGATGGATGGATGATGGATGGATGATGGATGGATGGGTGGATGATGGACGGATGGATGGTTGATGGATGGATGGGTGATGGATGGATGGATAATGGATGGATGATGGATGGAATGGATGGATGACGGATGGATAGATGATGGATGGAATGGATGGATGATGGTTGATTGATTGATGGATGATGGATGGATGGATGATGGACAGATGGAGGATGGATGATAGATGGGTGGACGGAGGGACAGATGAATGATGGATGGATGATGGATGGATGATGGACAGATGGAGGATGGATGATAGATGGGTGGACGGAGGGACAGATGAATGATGGATGGATGGATGATGGATGGATGATGGATGGATGATGGATGGATGAATGGATGATGGATGATGGTTGATAGATGGGTGATAGATACATGATGGATGGATGGATGAAGAATAGATGGATGATGGACGGACGGATGGATGGATGATGGATGGATGACGGATGATGGATGGATGGATGAGGGTTGATTGATTGATGGATAATGGTTGATGGATGGATGATGGACAGATGGAGGATGGATGATTGATGGAATGGATGGATGGCGGATGATGGATGGATGGATTATAGTTGATGGATGGCGGATGATGGATGGTGGATGGACGGACAGAGGGTTGGATAGAATAATTTACTATTTTAAATTCTTCACTGTCCCCTGCAGCTACAATCAGCCCTACTAGGTACACACGCAGCAGTGGAGGAGTTTCTTCGTGGGACAGATTCACCCATAGTCTTAAAAAAATAAAGGACTACTAACAGATACTTCCCAACGCGCTGTTTCATCAGAGTCCTAAAGTTACATAAAGATCTGTAAGTTGTGAAGGAAGTTCACACTAGCTTACTGGCTAACCACTGACTGCAGTTACATGGAACTACAGTCAGCGAGTTATCAGATTCTAGCTTGTTGCGTACGCAGTCAGACACCATATTGGATAGGGTGAGTCCTGTTCACTGCTGGGTTACAATTGTACAAACAGATCTGGAAAAACTAGAATGTGACTTTTCACTAGTAAATTACTGCTGTCAGCTGAAAAAGGAGAACTTCTAGAAACATTTGAACAAGATCTGAGTGAGTTTACTCTCAATAATGAATGTTTAGGCTGATCTAGTCTATTCAGAGTCAATGACAGCTTTAGTCTGCAATATTTCCACGTTTTCTGGCAGGACCACTGATCTTTTTGTTCTATGGAGGATGATCGTGGTATTTGTATGTGTTCCTCAGATCAGACCAGATGACCTGCTAGTAATCAGATTACTAAGTGGAGAAAAGAAAAATTAACCCGTATTTCCTCAGACCGTGTCATGCTGATCCGGGCGTGGACCGGCTCATATATAACAGGTTCTAGTGGTCTCCAGTGATGTCGGCTACCCACCGATCTGTTTAAAAACTCAGACCGAGGAGTCTAACAGTTTGTGTGAATCTCAGTCTGTGTGTACATTAGAATACAATCACAACCATGCCTCAGGGATGCATTGTGATTCCTATGTAATAACATATTAATTTATAAAAAAAATTAGACAAAAGCTTGCATGTCATCTCTAGTGATATATCTCATTGACTTAATTTAACTTTACATTGTGTTAGTGAGCAGGCAGCTAATCCCCGACTGCACACAGGTGATGCTCAGATCTCAGATACCTGCAGCAGGTAATGATCTGGGTCTTCCTATGTACCGGTCATGGGTGGGATGTGAGCGTTACCTGGATAATAGACAGGAGCGATCATAGCGGGGAAACTGGAAACAGTCAGGACCAACCAACCAACAAACCAACAAACCAACCAACCAACAAACCAACCAACCAACAAACCAACCAACCAACCAACAAACCAACTAACAAACCAACAAACCAACCAACCAACAAACCAACCAACCAACCAACCAACCAACCAACCAACCAACCAACCGTTGGAACATTATCATTTTCTCTGCATTCATATTGTCTTGAAGAGATTGAGTCTTGGCTGCTGCTGGGTGGAGCATGAAGTGTTTTTGTTTTCTTTGTTTGCTCTCTTTGCTATGATTTGTGGTGATGTAACTTTGGTAATGGGACCCCTCCCCCTATGTTTTCTCTGGGGGTGTCAGTTCTTTAATATTTACTGATTTATTTATTTATTTTTTCCAAATGCTTAGCTTTCCTGTATCATCCACAGTGGACACATCTCAGAAATCAAAAACTTTATTAAAAACAATCCAGTAGTCTGATTACCTCACAAACAGTATATTTAAAATACATTCGATTGGAAAACATATGTGGTTGATAGTCTATAGGATATAAACATAAGAATATACATTAAAATAATGTTTATGTTCTACATTATCAAGTACTGATCACTGTAACAGAGAAGAATCTCTGTAATCTCTGATCTCTGATCTTCTGATGCAGGTCTGGAGAACATCACTGCTGAACCTGGAGATGACGTCACTCTGACATGTGATGCTACAAACATCGAGGGGGATTTAGTGTTTGAGTGGAACAGAACTGCCCTGCAGAAGGGGGAAAAACTGTTTGTATACAGGGATAACAAACCATATTCTGAAGATCAGCATGAATCTTTCAAGAACCGAGTGTTTCTGAAGAAAAATCCAACGAAAAATGGAGATCTGTCTGTGTCTCGGAAGAACGTGACCATAGATCTGTCTTTGGTTCTGAAGAATGTGACGGTTAATGACACCGGAACATATGAGTGTTATATCCTAAAGGGATCTGAGAATCGAAATACTTCCATCTGCACCATCAATCTGGAGGTGTCTCCTCCTCCAGGTGAGTATTGAGAGTGAATGTATGTCAGAGTAAAAGGTCTCAGATCAGACGTGTTTTCTGAAGATGTTGTTGATGAGACTCTGCAGGAAGCAGCTGATGAGGAAGAGGAGAACATTCTGATCATCATCATCTGATCTCTGCAGGAAGCAGCTGCTGATTGATCTGTTGTAGATTTCAGCACCTTTGTTGTTCTTCTCTGTAATCTCTGATCTCTGATCTTCTCATGCAGAACTGAACATCCCTGCTGAAACTGGAGAGAACGTCACTCTACCATGTGGAGTTACAAGCATCACCAAGGTTTCAGTTTTAAACTGGACCAGAACTGACCTGCAGGAGGATGAATACGTGTTTTTCTACAGGAAGAACCATTCTTATCATGATGATCAGCATGAATCTTTCAAGAACCGAGTGTCTCTGAAGGACCCTCAGATGAAGGATGGAGATCTGTCTGTGGTTCTGAAGAACGTGACGATTAATGACACTGGAACATATGAATGTAGAGTCCGTCAGGGAAGATGGAAGCTGAAGTCCATCATCCACCTGCAGGTGTTTCCTCCTCCTCCAGGTGAGCATTGAGAGTGAATGTATGTCAGAGTGAAAGGTCTCAGATCAGACGTGTTTTCTGAAGATGTTGTTGATGAGACTCTGCAGGAAGCAGCTGATGAGGAAGAGGAGAACATTCTGATCTTCATCCTCTGATCTCTGCAGGAAGCAGCTGCTGATTGATCTGTTGGAGCTTTCTGCATCTGTGTTGTTCTTCTCTGTAATCTCTGATCTCTGATCTTCTCATGCAGATCTGATCATTGCTGAACCTGGAGAGAACGTCACTCTGAGATGTGAAGATACAAACATCAACGAGGATTTAGTTTTAAACTGGACCAGAACTGACCTGCAGGAGGATGGAGGATATGTGTCTTTTAGAATGAAACCACCTGCAGATCCTGAAGGTCAACCTGAATCTTTCAGGAACCGAGTTTCTCTGAATAACACTCAGATGAAGGATGGAGATCTGTCTGTGGTTCTGAAGAACGTGACCTTTAATGACACTGGAATATACCAGTGTAGAATCAGATATGAAAATGATCCATCAGGATCTCATCCTAAGTTGATCTCCAGCATCAATCTGCAGGTGTTTCCTCCTCCAGGTGAGCATTGACTGTGGATGAGAGTGAATGTATGTCAGAGTGAAAGGTCTCAGATCAGACGTGTTTTCTGAAGATGTTGTTGATGAGACTCTGCAGGAAGCAGCTGATGAGGAAGAGGAGAACATTCTGATCTTCATCCTCTGATCTCTGCAGGAAGCAGCTGCTGATTGATCAGTTGGAGCTTTAAGCATCTTTGTTGTTCTTCTCTGTAATCTCTGATCTCTGATCTTCTGATGCAGAACTGATCACTGATGAAACTGGACAGAACGTCACTCTGAGATGTAGAGATACAAACATCACCAAGATTTCAGTTTTAAAGTGGATCAGAACTGACCTGCAGGAGGATGAATACGTGTTTTTCTTCAGGAATAACAGTGTTGATCTTAAGGGTCAGCATGAATCTTTCCAGAACCGAGTGTCTCTGAAGGATGGAAATCTGTCTGTGGTTCTGGAGAACGTGACCATTAATGACACTGGAATATACCAGTGTAGAATCAGATATGAAAATGATCCACAGAGAAGATGGAATCTGATTTCCAGCATCCACCTGCAGGTGTCTCCTCCTCCTCCAGGTGAGCATTGAGTGTGTGGATGAGAGTGAATGTATGTCAGAGTGAAAGGTCTCAGATCAGACGTGTTTTCTGAAGATGTTTTTTTTTTTTTTTTTTTTTTTATAGTTTATTCAAACATGTTAATTTATACATACACAGTTGCTATATGTTACAGTTTCATCTGTATTTGCACAATTGACAATGGGTATGCTATGTCTTATCTACATGTTTGAAAGGTGGCAGACAGAAACATTGCTCATTGAATCCTGCCTTTTAATTCATTATTACAGACATTCACATTGCTGACATCAATAATCATAAGTAAAGCTTTATCACAACATTCTTATACACAAAACTTTAGAATATGTGTAATAAAATCAACATAATATTTATAAACAATATTATTTCATCACATTTACACATTTTTTTTTTGTCTTTCATTTAACATGGCGTTTTGTCTACTTTTGGATATATTCCATGTATGCTGTTATTATAGATAAATCAGGAATGTTTGTACTTTGTCCATGTGATACTTTTATAACTTTTTTAAACAAGTATATATTACTGCATTGTTTTTGTTCCAAACCCAGATTGTTCCACAATTTTACCCCACATACTGATACTGATACTTGATGAGACTCTGCAGGAAGCAGCTGATGAGGAAGAGGAGAACATTCTGATCTTCATCCTCTGATCTCTGCAGGAAGCAGCTGCTGATTGATCTGTTGGAGGTTTCTGCATCTTTGTTGTTCTTCTCTGTAATCTCTGATCTCTGATCTTCTCATGCAGAACTGAACATCCCTGCTGAAACTGGAGATGACGTCACTCTACCATGTGGAGTTACAAACATCACCAAGGTTTCAGTTTTAAACTGGACCAGAACTGACCTGCAGGAGGAAGAATACGTGTTTTTCTACAGGAAGAACCATTCTTATCATGATGATCAGCATGAATCTTTCCAGAACCGAGTGTCTCTGAAGGACCCTCAGATGAAGGATGGAGATCTGTCTGTGGTTCTGAAGAACGTGAACAGTAATGACAACGGAACGTACGAGTGTAGAGTCAGATATGAAAATGATCCACAGAGAAGGTGGAGGCTGAAGTCCATCATCTACCTGCAGGTTTCTCCTCCTCCTCCAGGTGAGCATTGAGAGTGTCTGCATCTCCTCCTCCTCCTCCTCCTCCTCCTCCTCCTCCTCTTCCTCTTCTTCCTCTTCCTCTTCTTCCTCCTCTTCCTCCTCCTCCTCCTCCTCCTCCTCCACCATTGAGTGTGTGGATGAGAGTGAATGTATGTCAGAGTGAAAGGTCTCAGATCAGACGTGTTTTCTGAAGATGTTGTTGATGAGACTCTGCAGGAAGCAGCTGATGAGGAAGAGGAGAACATTCTGATCTTCATCCTCTGATCTCTGCAGGAAGCAGCTGCTGATTGATCTGTTGGAGCTTTAAGCATCTTTGTTGTTCTTCTCTGTAATCTCTGATCTCTGATCTTCTGATGCAGAACTGAACATCCCTGCTGAACCTGGAGATGACGTCACTCTGAGATGTGAAGATACAAACATCACCAAGGTTTCAGTTTTAAACTGGACCAGAACTGACCTGCAGGAGGATGAATACGTGTTTTTCTACAGGAATAACAGTGTTGATCTTAAAAATCAGCATGAATCTTACAGGAAACGAGTGTCTCTGAAGAACAGTCAGATGAAGGATGGAGATCTGTCTGTGGTTCTGAAGAACAGTCAGATGAAGGATGGAGATCTGTCTGTGGTTCTGGAGAACGTGACCGTTAATGACAACGGAACGTACACGTGTAGAGTCCATCAGGGAAGATGGAAGCTGAAGTCCATCATCCACCTGCAGGTGTTTCCTCCTCCTCCAGGTGAGCATTGAGAGTGAATGTATGTCAGAGTGAAAGGTCTCAGATCAGACGTGTTTTCTGAAGATGTTGTTGATGAGACTCTGCAGGAAGCAGCTGATGAGGAAGAGGAGAACATTCTGATCTTCATCCTCTGATCTCTGCAGGAAGCAGCTGCTGATTGATCTGTTGTAGATTTCAGCATCTTTGTCGTTCTTCTATGTAATCTCTGATCTCTGATCTTCTCATGCAGAACTGACCATCATTGCTGAACCTGGAGAGAACGTCACTCTGAGATGTGAAGATACAAACATCACCAAGGTTTCAGTTTTAAACTGGACCAGAACTGACCTGCAGGAGGATGAATACGTGTTTTTCTACAGGAAGAACCATTCTTATCATGATGATCAGCATGAATCTTTCAAGAACCGAGTTTCTCTGAAGGATGGAAATCTGTCTGTGGTTCTGAAGAACGTGACGATTAATGACACTGGAATATACCAGTGTAGAGTGAGACAGGAACATGATCCTTTAGGATTTCATCCTAAGTTTATCTCCAGCATCAACCTACAGGTGTCTCCTCTAGGTGAGCATTGAGTGTGTGGATGAGAGTGAATGTATGTCAGAGTGAAAGGTCTCAGATCAGACGTGTTTTCTGAAGATGTTGTTGATGAGACTCTGCAGGAAGCAGCTGATGAGGAAGAGGAGAACATTCTGATCTTCATCCTCTGATCTCTGCAGGAAGCAGCTGCTGATTGATCTGTTGTAGATTTCAGCATCTTTGTTGTTCTTCTCTGTAATCTCTGATCTCTGATCTTCTCATGCAGAACTGAACATCCCTGCTGAAACTGGACAGAACGTCACTCTACCATGTGGACTTCCAAACATCACCAAGATTTCAGTTTTAAACTGGAACAGAACTGACCTGAAGGAGGATAAATACGTGTTTTTCTACAGGAATAACAGTGTTGATCTTAAAGATCAGGATGAATCTTACAGGAGCCGAGTGTTTCTGAAGGACGATCAGATGAAGGATGGAGATCTGTCTGTGGTTCTGAAGAATGTGAACAGTAATGACTCTGGAATATACCACTGTATGGTCAGATATGAAAATGATCCACCGAGAAGATGGAAGCTGATCTCCGCCACCCTCCTACTGGTGTCTCCTCCAGGTGAGCATTGAGTGTGTGGATGAGAGTGAATGTATGTCAGAGTGAAAGGTCTCAGATCAGACGTGTTTTCTGAAGATGTTGTTGATGAGACTCTGCAGGAAGCAGCTGATGAGGAAGAGGAGAACATTCTGATCTTCATCCTCTGATCTCTGCAGGAAGCAACTGCTGATTGATCTGTTGGAGGTTTCTGCACCTTTGTTGTTCTTCTCTGTAATCTCTGATCTCTGATCTTCTCATGCAGGACTGATCATTGCTGAACCTGGAGATGACGTCACTCTGAGATGTGAAGATACAAACATCACCAAGGTTTCAGTTTTAAACTGGACCAGAACTGACCTGCAGGAGGATGGAGGATATGTGTCTTTTAGAATGAAACCACCTGCAGATCCTGAAGGTCAACCTGAATCTTTCAGGAACCGAGTTTCTCTGAATAACACTCAGATGAAGGATGGAGATCTGTCTGTGGTTCTGAAGAACGTGACCTTTAATGACACTGGAATATACCAGTGTAGAGTGAGACAGGAAAGTGATCCATCTGGATCTCCTCTGAAGCTGATCTCCAGCATCAACCTGCAGGTGTCTCCTCCTAGTCCTGGTGCTCTGATTATTATTCATATTATTATTCATATTAATATTATCCGTATTATTAGTATTATCATTAGTGTTATTAGTATTAGTTTCATTTTTATCTTTTTTCTCTATAACATTTGCTTTTCAAGACAAAGTTCCACTGGTTCCAACAACCAGCAGCTTCTTGACCAGAATCCTCCTAGCTCAGACACAACAGCAGATTCTACAGTCTGAAAATTAACGTTCTCTTCTGATCCTGATCTGGATCTTCTCAAACTCTAGAACATTTCAGAATCAAAGTCCAAAGAGTTCAAACTCAGAAGCAGCAGATGTTTCTTTCTTAGAACCTCCAGAAACATCTGGAAGAACTCTGACAGATGTTCAGAGAAGATGAAGACGAGGATGAAGGACTTCCTGCAGTCTCTGATCCAGAAGATGTTCTGTTGGTCCTTGTTCCACAAAGTCCTCTGAGAACTTGGACTTCGTATGTCAGACTTGGACAAAGAGTCTTCCAGGAATGACGGAGAACGTCCTCTGGTTCGCAGACTTTGTAGTCTGAACTGAACTCTGATGGAAACACTAACTGGAGATGCTCAGACTGGATTTGAAGACCCGACGTTCTCGTTCAACCAAAGATAATCGTCAAACCAGATGCATCTGTGGTTTGTAACGTTCACCGAGGATCCTCTCTGTTACTTTTATTATTCAAAGCTAAAACATTAAATATTCTATCAAGTTAAATTTCATTGCTTACAACAAAAATGTTACTTAATATTAAATATTAGAAATGTATTTATAAACATTTGATCTGGATCAGCTTTAAAGATAAATAGAAAAGAGGATTTTACTTCTAAAAACATTTGAACTCTTTATTCAAAACAGATTAAAAACTGAAATTCAATACATTGATTGTAATCTTTGAGATTGAGTTCTTCACAGTGGGGTTGGGGGTTAGTGCTAACCGCTACATAGCGGTTAGCATTCTCACCCACCAGTCAGGAGATCAGAATTCCTCCTATCTGGTGATTGGATGTGTGGTCCAGCAACAGACTCTGAGCAGATGTTCACTAATGTACATGATTATTTGACTGAGGGGGTTCAGACCTTCAGAACAGCAGTGGGGACAGAGCGTCACCTTGGTAAATGCTACATTTGATGGACACTTGTGCAATTGGTTTGCCATTGGTTTCAAGAGTGGTTTTCCACAACTTCATCGAAACACTAAAAAAATTAAAATAATCTCCTAATTTTATTTTTCCCCTTCGGGTTTATGCGAAACAGTGAACCTTCAAGCTCAGCCACAGAGACACAGAAACACAGTGGAAGTGGCTGTCATACAGACACTTCCCTCTGTACCTGTAAAACCTGTTAATAATAATCAAACTCAAACACGAAGACATGATTACTGATGATTTTGTAGAACTCTTCCCAATAAATAAACATTTATTCTTTAACATTGTGTGCGTCTTTCATTCATTCTAAGTAAGATATTCACAGACAGAATTTTTTTCTCACAAGTCATGAATGGAAAATGTAGACAGAAAAATTAGTTGTGCTTATTTGATTTGTTTTATTGATCAAAAATTCACTTCAGCAGCAAAAGATTTCTCACCAACATTTACACGTGTATGAAAACATTTAGAAAGATTGTAAAGAAGTAGAATCATGAGGTTTGATGAAAAACACTTTTTGTCATACAGAGTTAATGTCACAGAATTGCTTCTAAAATCTTCAGCATTTACAGTTGGAGGTTTTTTACCATTTTTTATTTGTGGAGGATCCATACCCACCACGTGGTTGTGGAAGGAATCTGCCCTCCGGGCGACCAAGAATATCTTTTAGACGCACCAAGGAAAAATCTGGTCGCAAATACGACCAGGTTGGTTGCACTCTAGAGCCTGCTACAGGTCTAAGGTGGAAATAAAACCAAGGGGAGGGGCAAATCCATGCCGCAGGAGGGGGGCCACTGGCAGACTGACCCCAATGGTGGATCACCGACCCCCACGAGCATTGGGTCCAAGTTCCCACAGCCCAGGGGGCCCAACCCCCAAGAGCTGACCCCCCTTGGCCCCCCACTCCTCGCAAGGAACCAGTCCCAGGGACATATCCAAGCCCTCACCCCCAAGCACCTCTCCTGTGGGCGCACCTGGTCAGGCACCAATAGGACAGAAAGGAAAACCCCTCCGAGACGGGGCCAGCTCCCCCAGCACCAGCAAAGGGACCACTCCAAAGCTGATCCCAAACCCCCACCCAATACCCCCCGATCCCAGGCCCAGGAGGCTACACGGCGCCCCGCCCCCATCCAGGCGCCAGACCAGACCCCCCAACCGGCAGAGCCCCCCCACACCCAGCCAGGCGCCAGGAGGCCCCAAACCCTACCTAACTGCCCCGGCAGACAGTCAAGGCATGGCCAGGAAGTGTAACATCTTTTTGTTTATTAGGATGTCTGGGTTGTTCCAGATGGGTGTCATTTTACATGGTACGACAGAGGACTTGGACACTTTAAGAAAATCCCACCAGGTTGTTAAAGTGGTGCTTATGTTAATACTTTGGAAAGAATCATGTTTTTTTATTGTTTGGCTGATAAATGGTAGATCTGACAGTTTGATCTTTCCACATAACTCCTGTTCCAAGTCCATCCATGAGTTATTTTCTGGATTATTTCTTGACCATTTTAAGATGTACTGTAATCTGTTAGCATTATAATAATTGTTGAAGTTTGGTAATTCTAAGCCTCCACATCTTTTTGCAGATTTTAGAGTTTTAAGGCTGATTCTTGCTGGTTTATTTTTCCAGAGAAAGCTGGTTATAGCTGAGTCTAATGTTTTAAACCATTTTAGTGGAGGTTGTGTGGGAATCATGGAGAATAGATAATTAACTTTGGGCAAAATGTTCATTTTAATTGTGGCTACTTTGCCCATAAGCGACAGGGGCAGGTTGACCCAGCGAGTTAGATCGTCTTGAATGTTTTTCAGTAACGGGGTATAATTTAGCTGCACCAGTTCTGATAGTTTGGGAGAGAAGTGAACACCTAGATATTTGATATTGCCTGATTTGACCGGTATTGAGAGTGATTGCTCAGCGTTACTGTTTAGTGATAATAAAACTGATTTATTCCAATTAATTGAATATTCTGAGATGGAGGAGAATTTGTTAATAATTGTTATCGTTTCACTTATAGAACATGATTTATGTAAAAAAAAAGTAATATTTCATCTGCATATAGACTAATTTTATGATTTCCGTGTTTTGTTTTAATTCCATTAATGTTGTAATTATGTCTTATTCCTGCAGCCAAAATAATTTTTTTGCAAATAACTTTTACGTCTGCATTGATCAGTGAAATGGGACTATTGCTGGAAGGAATTGTGGGAGCATCCAGTACTTCACACAAACAATATTTATATATGCTACATCAAAACGTTTGGTCATTGAGACCTTTCTATTAAAACAAGACATCTTTAAATTTCAAAACAAACTGCATGTTAAAACGTAGTTTCTGATTAAATTTAAATGTCTTTAGACTAAATCTACAAAAACTGAGAGGAAAGAATGCTTAAAAATGGTGTTAAAAATACCAAATCTATCTGGAGAACCGCCTAAGATACAAATGTTCTCATCCTACCTGCCTAATGTCCAAATTAAATCATAAATAAAACAGTTCAAATTATTTTCTGGTATTAATTATTTTATCAAAACTAACTGGGGGAACTTTAATTATTTAAAATAATAATTGTCATCTGTAAAACGTAGAAAACGTAGGAATGGCCTCCCTGACCTGAACCCGAGCGATGTTTTGTTGTTGGACTTCTGTGCACGTCATAGTTTGTCCATAACAAACACCATGTTCGAACACAAAGGTGTCCATCAGTACACCTGGCATCAGGACACCCTAGATAGGAGATCGATGATAGACTTTGTAGTCGTTTCAGGCGATCTCCGGCCGTGTGTTCTGGACACTCGGGTAAAGAGAGGGGCAGAGCTGTCCACTGATCACTACCTGGTGGTGAGTTGGATTCGCTGGCGGGGGAGGAGGCCGGAAAGACTCGGCAGACCTAAACGTACTGTGAGGGTCTGCTGGGAACGTCTACTGAGCCCTCCATCAGGGAGGTCTTTAACTCCCACATCCGGGAAAACTTCAAACAGGTACCGAGGGAGGTTGGTGACATAGAGTCCGAGTGGACCATGTTCTCCACCTCTACGGTCTCCGCTGCTTTCCGGAGCTGCGGTCGCAAGGTCTCTGGTGCCTGTCGTTGCTAGAACCCCCGAACCCGGTGGTGGACACCGGAAGAAAGGGATGCCGTCAAGCTGAAGAAGGAGTCCTATCAGGCCTGGCTGGCTTGTGGGACTCCAGAGGCAGCTGACAGGTACCGGCAGTTTAAGCCCGGGCTGAGTTGGAGGCAAAAACTCGGTCCTGGGAGGAGTTTGGTGAGGCCATGGAGAAGGACTATCGGTTGGCCTCAAAGAGATTCTGGCAAACCATCCAGCGCCTCAGGAGGGGAAAGCGGTTTTCTGCAGGCACCGTTTTCAGTGCAGGTGGGGATTGTGGTTGAAAAATGTTGAATCCGATGGAGGAACAGACACATCTTAGGATTAACACATGTGTTTGATAACAAAATCAGAATAATACACACAGTGAACACGAGCGTGTAGGGAAGCTCTTTCATAGAGAGTTCCGACGAACTGAGAAGATCCAAGAGTTTTATAGGGGTTTTCCCTACATTTGTCTCGGAGTCAACAGAAGCCTCTGCTTCCTGCATTTGTCTCAGGATCAACGTGTTATCTTTGTCTTAACAGAACCTACAATTATCTCGGAGTCAGCAGAAGCCTCATCCTGCATTTGTCTCTGGATCAAGGTGTTATCTATGTCTTAACATCAAACACCGCCTACGTTGGAATTCTAACTAACTGCAGACTGTTTTAGGTATCTGAGAATACATTCAGAGGCATGTGTTAATGAGCACACGAGGTTCATTCAAAGGTTACAGAGCTTCATTAAAAGGTTACATATAAGAATAAAATACTACAGAGCTTCAATCTATTCAACTAAAAACTACCAACCAGGCCAGAAACTTGGGTGTAGTGATAGACACAGACCTACATTTTGATAAACACATTAAGGCAGTCACTAAATCAGCCTATTATCATCTCAAAAATATCTCAAGGATTAAAGATCTGATGTCTAAGCAGGACCTGGAGAAACTAGTGCATGCTTTCATCTTTAGTCGACTTGATTACTGTAACAGTGTTTTTACAGGACTACCAAAAAAATCCATCAGGAAACTGCAGCTTATTCAGAACTCTGCTGCTCGGGTTCTCACAAGGACCAAGAAAGTAGACCACATCAGTCCAGTTCTGAGGTCTTTACACTGGTTACCTGTCTGTCAGAGGATAGACTTTAAAGTTCTGTTACTGGTTTATAAAGCTTTGAATGGTTTAGCACCAAAATACATGACTGACCTCCTGACCCAGTATGTACCAGCCAGACCTCTCCGGTCATCAGGATCCGGTCTTTTATCAGTTCCTAGAGTCAGAACTAAACATGGAGAAGCTGCATTCAGCTTCTATGCTCCACAGATCTGGAACAGACTTCCAGAAAACCTTAGATCTGCTGAAACACTCAGTGTATTTAAATCCAGGTTAAAGACTCACCTGTTCTCAGTTGCATTTGATTAATATGTATTCAAAAGTTTACGTCCGCACTTTTTATATATGCTTGTTTTAAATTAAAATCTTTTTACTTTCTTTTAATTTGATTTTAATGATCACATTTTTACTATTTCTTTTGATTGTTTCTTTTAATGTTTTATGTAAAGAACTTTGAATTGTCTCTGGACATGAAATGTGCTACAAATAAACTTGTTTAGCCACCGGATATGGAGCTTTTAAACATCTGCAGATTGGAGTGGACTGATCAACCACCTCCGCCCAGCGGGTGTTTAGAAGGGCTTGCACAACTATCAATAAGGCCTGATCTGAATCCTCCCCTTCTCTGTCCCCCCTTTAAATAGGTTCAACTCAAATTTATTCTACAAATTACTTTCCATCATAATTTACACATAAACTCTAAAAATTAGATAAATGTGATTTTCTGGATGTTTTTTTTCCTCATTTTGTCTCTCATAGTTGTGGTATATCTACGATGAAACTACAGACCTCTCATCTTTTTCAGTAGGACAACTTGAATGATTGGCGGCTGACTGAATACTTTTTTGCTCCTCTGTAAGTAAACATGTTCTGATCAAAATCCACAAACTTTGAGTTTTCAAACCCCATTTCTCTGTTTCTTACAAGCTTTACCTGAACTCCCCGTATCTTGATGTCCATGTTTTATGTGCCAGAGGTTGGATCTGCTTCAGGGAAGCAGGAGGGGAGAGTGTGCATATTTTAGAAGTGACTCCAGTAGATTTAGACCAGAGGTGAAACTTCCCTTCTGTGTGCTTTTGTGGGAGTTGATTAAGAGGAAGAGAGAGGTTACATCCGGCGACAGAAATGCATCTACAGTTTGACATGCAGAGTTTTGTGTTGTGCACTGAAAACTGCCAAAGTCCACAACATTGCTCATTCTGTGTGAAAAGATAGGAAGGAAGGAGCAAAAAGGGACTTTTCCACTGCAGAGATGAGTTCATCATAAAGAGATTATTGAGTTTCTGTGGTGGAAAACGATTGGAATCCGATGAAGGATCAGACAACCTTTCAAGTTAAACACAAGTATTTAATAACAATTCAGTTTAATCTACGTGGATCAGACGCACAGAGAAGCCTGTCTTAGAGGGTTCTGTCTGAATGGAATAGACGCTTGGCTTTTATAGGTTACAACTGAAACTCTCTGTTTGCATATGCCTTAGGGTCATGGGTTGGTTTACAGGAGGGGAGATTTCCAGTCAAAAGTCTTATACAGAAGCGGGACTTTCCAGTCAAGGAGTCGCCCAACACAGAAACTGCATATCAATCATTTACCGCCAAGCACAGAAACCCACATTCCAAAAGAGGTTCAAAAGTTACATACAAAGTAGAAACAAATGCTAAACTAAATATTTCTATTGCATTTCAATGTGTGACTAACAAGTGAAACTAAATGACAAGAGTTTGTAATCAAAATTTGTAAAAGATTTGAGTTCACTTATTTGCTTTATGCTCTTATTAATCATTAGTCAAACTGCTAAGTTTTATGGGAGGTGTTAAAGACAACTTCTGATTTGTGTTACAGGTTATTTGATCAAATTAAAGTGTTTTTGGTTTATGAAATTCTTTATTTTAGGGTTTGGGTTCCAACAAACTAGGTTTTAAAAAGGTTGAGCTGAAGTGTTTTGGTAAAGTATCAGAACAACAAATAACAGGAACTGTACAGCTTTGAGCTCGATCACCTATTAACTAAAGTGAGTAAAATGACACAAAAATAAAGTAATGCCTTCATTTTTGACAAGAATTAACAAAAATAGATAAGAGAATATCATTAAATGAAATTCCTTTAAAAAAAATCATAAATAAATAAATAGCACAAGAAAAAAGGCAAAAATGAAACCAGTTTCAACCCTTGTTGTGCTCTACCCAAAATGGGTCATTGAAATTCTAATAATATCAAACAAATGATACAAACTGAAAAGCTTGGATCCCTGTGACCACAGGATGGTACAGTTGAAGTTTGTACAACCATTGAAACCAGAATTAAAGATTACAAACCAGAGGATCAAAGCAAAAACACAACCAAAAGAGACCAAATTACAAATACCGTATTTTCCGGACTATAAGTCACGCTTTTTTTAATAGATTTTCCAAGGGTGCGACTTATACTCAGGAGCGACTTATATGTGATTTTGTTAGACATAAATAGGCTCATATATTTGTTATTTTCCCCACTTAAACCGGTTTCCTTTTGGTGGTTGTTTCCCAATAACAACCACTAGAGGGCACTGTAGGTTTGTGTATCAGTATCTACTGCTGTCAGCTGACAGAAACGCAGAAGAAGTAACGTTCAAAACAAACGTTCCTGATAATCTAATCATTCTCCTCATGGATGTTATGATGTTTTCCTCATTTGCATCAAGACATTATTATTATTGTTTTTATTTTTCTCTTCCTGGGCTAATGCGGGACAACAAGCCATCAAACTGGGTTATAAACAGACAGAAGAGCAGCTAAAAACTGTCATTTAGATGCAGCTCCTGCAGGCTAGAAGGTAACTATCGCCGTAAGAAAAAGACAAAAAACTGCTGAACCCAGAATGGAGAGAGGATCATAGACCTCAGAAGACTCAGATATCTCCAGGGGTGTGCATGTCCAAAGAATTTTTTGAACCACTGTACTCAAAATGTGGGAAGGGGTTCAGCATTTGGGACATGGAGCTGATGGCCTTGGCTCAGGCAAAACCCAGATACCTCAATAACACTTGGCCCAGCCAACTACTGAGCAGGTCCAAAATATGGTTACTAGGGGTGCCCAGAGAGTCCTACGAGGGAGAGTCAGTCCCCAATTATATCTTTAGGACCTGAAAAAGAACTCATGCCACATGTAGATTGGAGAATAAATGAACACCAATGCCAATAGACACCGGAGTATCATATACCTGTCCAGTCTATGCCTCACATCTCTCCATGTCAGTCAAGATTATTAAGACAGTAGGATACCCAAGGAAAACACTACTGACCCCAATGGCAGTTCCAGTGTATCATGGCAAATACAAAAACATTGCCACCAATCCTTGTTTCCAGGCTCAGGAAAACCATTTAAAGGACGAGAGCTTAAAACGAGTTCCAGATCATCCGGTCCAAACGAAGTTTCAGGATTGTGTTATACTCTTAACATGATCAAGAGAAATGGTTCAGGAACCATTTGATGGTTTGACCATAATCCTAATGCTAACTCTTCCGCCAGGTCTTTGTACAAGTTGCCTGTTGAAATGGAGAGTTGTGCACGGTGCCCTACTACAAATTTTAATCAACATGTTGTGATGTTTTTTTCATTATTCATCTTAGATTTAAAATATTTATCTTTGCTAAGGTTGGTCCCTAGGACCAAAAGGAGGGAATGTAATAGAAATATTTTTGTTTAGCATTTGTTTCTATGTAACCTTTGATTGAATCTCTGCTGGAATGTAGTGCCAGTAAAGGTAAGTTAGCTACAACGTAAAGCTAAAGGGAGCTACAGTTAGATGTTACCCGGGAGCCAGAGTTGGTGACATCGAAGGAAACCTCGGAATGTTAGCCCAGAGTAAGGCGAGGTTCCGTCGGGTCGTAATTCACGCAGGCGGCAACGACGCCCGACGAAGACAATCAGAGATTCTTAAACTAAACGTAGAATCGGTGTGTAAACTGGCTAAATCTGTGTCAGACACAGTAGTTTTCTCTGGTCTTCTCCCAAACGTGGTCAGTGATGAAATGTACAGCCGCTTTTCATCTTTTAACCGCTGGCTATCTAAATGGTGCCCAGAAAATGGCGTTAGCTTTGTGGATAACTGGAGCATGTTTTGGGGAAAGCCCGGCCTCATGCGCAGAGATGGCATCCATCCCAGTTTGGACGGAGCGGCTCTTCTGTCCAGAAACATTTCTGCTAGCTTTAGTCATGCAGCCTGACAACTCAGAGAGGAGACCCGGG
>NC_050529.1:1385438-1386863 GCF_002922805.2 Oryzias melastigma
TTTAACAAGAACAATGATAAAACAGAGAAAATGAAAAGAGCAAAAGCAAACAAACAAGAAACAAAGCAAAACAAAGCAATTTCTCCCACAATCAATCTTGTATGCAACAAGAGATGTTCGTAGTTCGAAAAAGTTCTTTGGATGAAGCTAATAGCTTATCAACTCCAAGCCCCTTTGTTCTTTTTGAGCCCAAATTAAATATACAATTTCTCATTGACTATATTGAGCTACATGAACAAAAAAAGAATACATTTTATTAGTAAAAAGAACAGCGAAAAACAATCACAACATTTATACATACTAATATTCATATAACATTCAACATACTGTATCTTTACCAATGAATTCATATTTATTGATTTTATTACATTTGATGAATATTTTTAATTTATGTAAGGTTTGACAGCTTTTTATATCTTCCCTACAATTATTCCATAACTGCGCCCCCTTGTGGAGATGCAGTGGAGTTTAATGTTTGTTCTAACAGGTGGTTTGACATAAATGTTTGTACCTCTTAGCGTATATTTATTTTCTCTTAACTGGAAGAGCTTTTGGATACTTTCTGGGAATTGTTTGGTTTTTACTATGAACATGAATTGGATTATTTTGAAATCAATCAAGTCAAAAAATGTCAACAGTTTTAATTTGATAAAAAGTGGATTTGTTGGTTCAGTGTAAGGAGAGTTGGTGATTATTCTTATAGCTTTGTTTTGAAGAAGAGAGACTGAATTTAAAGATGTTTTGTATGTGCTTCCCCACACCTCCACACAATAAGTCATGTAGGGATGAATAAATGAGATTTACAAGATTTTAATGATTTTACTGGTTTAAGAAATGTTTATTTTATATTGTATAGATATAGATTTAGATATTTTGTTATTAATATAGTTTATGTGTTTCTTCCAGCTTAATTTTTCATTAATTATTACCCCTAAAAATGTGATTTCAGACACCCTTTCAATTCCAACATTATTAATCATGAGTTTCCTATCAGTATTGGCTTTTCTGTTACCGAATATTATGAACTTAGTTTTAGGTTTAGTGTTAACTTATTTAAATCAAACCAGCTCTTAAATTTATTGAGTTCTCTTCCAGCTGCCTCCAATAGCTCTTCCAAGATGTCTCCACAGCAGAACAAGTTTGTATCATCTGCAAATAAGATGGTTTCCAACAGGTTTGAGATTTCACAATCTATACTATCTATAAATCACCCAAACAGAAAGACTCAAAAAGCAGTTTTATTTATAATTATTTATCGCCCTCCCGGCCCGTATTCAGAATTTTTATCTGAGTTTTCTGAATTTTTATCAGATATTATTTTAGACTCTGACAAAATCATAATTACAGGAGATTTTAATATTCATTTTGATGATTCCAGTGACTGTCTTGGAAACGCATTTGCGGCTTTAATAGAAAATGTTGGTT
>NC_050529.1:1387957-1399340 GCF_002922805.2 Oryzias melastigma
CTTGTCCAGAATGCAGCAGCACGATTGTTAGCAGGAACTAGTAGAAGAGAACACATCACTCCTGTGTTAGCTTCTCTCCACTGGCTCCTGAAGGCCTTGCTGTTAGATCTTTGAGAAGACATGGAGAAACTCTTCAAGGACAATCTGGTAAGCTAATCATACTTGTGGTATCAGACTATAACTTAAAATATTTAGCATGTTTGTTGTTGTTTTCCATCTTATTAACCTCATAAGACCTAAGCTAATATTTGAGCTAACCTATTGAATAAACAATTTATATGAACCCCTTTAGTTTAATTAGTTTATAATTGATAATTATGGTGTTCCTAAAAATAATTTCTGTTTTATCTAAAGCTTTTGGATTCATTATGTTAAACAACAGAAAAGGGGCGGAGCTTGAGTGTGGTGTGAGTCCGCTGACAGAAAGCAGAGATCAGATCAGAGAGGAAGGATGAAGGAAACATGTCTGCTCTGTAAGTACAGAAGCTGTTTGTCTGCTTGAACTTGACTGTCTGCTCTGTTCATGTTGATGATGGAGGAGATGACATGAAAAGGAGGTCAGGCTGAAAGAGGAGACAAACAAAGAGGAGCTGGGAGCAGAGGAAGGAAAGACAAAGTTCAGCTTTTCTGGATTCTCTTTCTGCTGATAGTTAGAGGAGATGAGGATTCCAGAACAAAGCTGGACCTTCACATCAGGAAGATGATCCTCACTGACCATCCAGCAGTTAACGCTGACAGCAGACACACAACTCTATACACTTTATGAGTGAGGTGTCAGGGGGCGGGGCCTCTAACTGGATTATGTTTACAGATCAGGAAACAGTTTATTTAATAATCTGTTTGACCTAAAGAGAGAATCTAACAAAAATGCTGCTAAAAGGCGAACAACATAAATTAGGATTAAGCATTTGATAAATTCATGTAACGCACACACATGTGCAGTCACACTTTGACACACTCAGAAAAGAAACACATATATGCACTAAGGCTGTGGATCGTTGCTTAGGTGGCGATCCGATACGATTCACGAATCGAACCACGATTCTTACTTGTAATATTATGTTTATTGCTATGTGTATATTTACTAGATGGAGGAAAATTGAAATGATTTGTATTAAATCACCATCATGTATCCCTTTATTTAGAACAGAAGATCAGAATCAACAAAACTAATAAAACACAAAGATTCAGAAAGAAAGAAATTTTGTTTGTCATTTTACATTTTTTTGTCAATCTTCTGGTTCAGCAGTATCAAAAACAACATAAAAAAGGATAAAATCACTGCTGTTTTGGATCATTTAACAACAAAACCTGAAAATGTTCTCCACAGTTTTCTGTCCTCAAAGTTCTTCAATATTTTACGTTCTAAGCATCACATATTGCTGCAGAGCTCGAATGAAGAAGTTCTTTTTTTTCTCAGCAGAATCAGCTGATTCACGTTGATTACATCACCTTTCAGCAGCGCGAGGCTGTTTCTTCAGAATAAGATGGAGTTTCGTTAATTACGTCAAATGTTGAAGAGTTATCATAACCAAAAGAATGTAAACACTGGAGCTAAAGCTCAGATGTTAAAGCTAATTCATTGTTTCAGATGTTATGTCTGTGAGCAGAACTTCAGTCTCAGTTTCTGAACAGAAAAAAGCTCTCGCTAGTTTTACTTTGAAAACCGGAAGCTTCACCGTCACCAAGATGTGTTTACTTCCGTTGGCAGTACCGCGGCTCTTTGTTTTAGTTCGTAAACTTAAAATCCTACATTAATCTGCATTTTAGAGCAAAAATACATCGTCCCCAGATGGGAGCAGATCACGAATACCTGGATACTCGTTACCGCCCTAATATGCATGCACCCCCCCCCCCACACACACACACTCCTGCCTACAGTTTCCTGTGTCGTCGTTTGTGTCTTCAATAATCCAGTCTACTCGTTTCTCTTCAGGTCTGATGTTTCTGTTTTGCTGCAAATCAAACCAAAGTGAGTCACAGTTTATCATCAATCATCAGAAAACTATGACTGTAAACAACATTTGTGGAAGAAACTTGTTTTGACCAGGAGTCTGTTTAGTTTTTTAAACAATAATTGTCTCAGAGATTTATTTATCACATTTTTCCAGTTGGTGTGACTGTGAGTCCCAGCAGATCTCAGTTCTTTGAAGGAGAATCAGTGATTCTGAACTGTGAGGACGACAGCTCTGGAGGATGGACTCTGAGGAGAAACACCAGCAAAGGAAGCAAGACTTACTGTGGATCTACATGGGGATTAGGAGATGGTTTGTCCTGCAACATCAGCTACCTCTTTCTATCAGACAGCGGTGTGTACTGGTGTGAGTCCAGAGGGGGAGGAGCCAGCAGCATGGTGGTTAACATCAGTGTCTCTGGTAAGATCAGACTGTGGAGTTAGTGTTGCTGCAGCTGTGTGCAGATGGATGAAATGCTTTGTCTCTGTGTTGAGGTGGATCAGTGATCCTGCAGAGTCCTGTCCTCCCTGTGATGGAGGGTCATGACCTCACTCTGAGCTGTCAATCAAAGACCCCTCCCTCCAACCCCTCAGCTGCTTTCTATAAAGATGGCTCCCTCATCAGGACTGAGCCTACAGGTCACATGACCCTCCAGCATGTTTCCAGGTCTGATGAAGGTCTCTACAAGTGTCACATCAGGGATCATGGAGAGTCTCCATCCAGCTGGATCTCTGTCTCAGGTGAGGAGCTCCTTCAGGGTCAGAGGTCACGATCTTCTTCTTCATCATCATCACCTTTGGTCTGTTTCAGATAAACCATCAATCATATCTGCTCCTCCTTATCCCCCACATGTCTGGTTACCTGCTGTGTATTTTGTTGTTTTGGTTCTCCTGCTGTCTTTGGGTCTGATGGTGAGGAAATATCTTCAGTGGAAGTCTAAAGGTAAGAAGACATTATTTCATCTTATTTCTTAATTTAACTTTCTTGAGTTCTGGTTCTGAAACTGAAGTTCTGATGAACCATCAGCTTCTCTCACTGATAGAGTTCTATTGTGTTTCAGATCCATCTGTTATCTGATCTCCCAGAGATCATGGTCTGATCTGAGAATCCTCTGGACTTAAACTGATCCTCTCAGATCCTCCATCAGATCCATCTGTTATCTAATCTCCCAGAGATCATGGTCTGATCTGAGAATCTTCTGGACTCAAACTGATCCTCTCAGATCCTCTCAGATGTGTTCCTGTGAGGATGTTTGTATCTTTCCTGAACCAGATCCTGAATGATTGTGGAGTAAATGTTCTCCTGCAGTGAATAAAGCTTGTAGTGAGGAGTTTCTCTGCTGTGTGATCTGAGCTGCTTCTTCTGGTCAGGAAGCTTCACACCAACATGTCATCCACCACACGCTTCATTTCTGCTAAAACACATGACCAACAACAGCTCTATAGGTGCTAACAAACACACAAAGTCCACTGGTCTGAGGTTGGAGAGAATGAATGCAGTTGGTGCATGTGAGTCAGAGTGTGAGATGATTCTGAGCCGGACAACAGAAGAACTGATCAACAAACAGGAAGTGTGGTTTGGAGGTTCAAGAGTTTCTGATGTTTGCAGAAGTCAAGTGTTGCACAAGAAGCTGCACTGTCATTTCTCTAACTCCAGCAACGGTTGACCAGGTCACCCAGACTGGGGTTGAGTCACACCTACTTATTATTTTTTGACCTGTATTTAACCCCATTGAGATTTCAAACCTCTTTTGTAAGAAGGTCCTGGTCAAGAGGAGGCCATATTTGTTTAAAAATACATCAAAACATTAAGACAGTAAAACGTTTAAAACACTCTTATACAGTATCGTAGCAATACATAGAAACCTAAAATATATGGAGTCATAAAAATGTGATAGATTAAAATAATAAGAGAAACAATGACAGCATTCTGTAGACTTTAGTTTTTCTTTGAACTTGGTATGAAGACCTGGAATGATAACATTTCCATTCATCTCCAACCTTTTTTTAAAATGTTCCAGGACAGGAAGCTGCGTTAACAAAAGCTTTCTTCCCAAACTCTGTGCAGCCAAATGGGACAGACAACAACAACCGGTCATTGGTCGTAGGGAGTGGGAGGTTCTCTGTTTAAGTAATTCACAAATGTAGGGAGGCAGTAATCCAGCTAATGCTTTGTAAATAAAAGTATACCAATGGTACTGCCTCCTACTGGAGAGAGACGGCCTTCTCACTCGCTTGTACAGTTCATAGTGATGTATCATTGCTCTGCAGTTGGTTATGAACCGTAAGGAAGAGTGATAAACACTGTCCAACATTTGGAGACACGAGACAGGTACATTCATATAAAAAAGATAATCATGGTCTAGCACAGATAGAAAAGTTGCGTTCACAAGATATTACTTTAAAAGAGAAACACAATCTATTAGGATAACTGAAACCCAACCTAAGTTTTACTTCTTTAAAACATTTTCCATAAAAGGTTTAAAAGTGAGAGAGTTTTCAATTAAGACACCAAGATATTTGTACTCCTGCTCGATGACTTCCCCTTCAAGAGTTTTTATTGGAAACAGCATGACGTTGGACTGGTCTGCTTTACGCACCAGTTTCAGCCGAAGAAGAGAGTTTTGGACAACAATCAAAGCTTTCTGCAGGGTTTCTTTAACCTGAAGGAGAGACGATCCACAACAATAAATAACTATGTCATCAAGTAAAAGTGCAAGTTGGCTTCTAAGACAGATTTATCCATGTTATTGATATAGAGCAGGGGTCAACAACCTTTAACAATGAAAGAGCCCAAATGGCTCTTTTTCTTCTGATCAAAACCTAAAAGGAGCCACATAGTTTTACTTTAGCCTTTAAGTAATTTGGATTTGCATTCATGACCATCTTTTTTTTTTGATAAATGTGAATTATATCGATTTTTTGGAACGAACAAAAGCAAAAATATAAAAAAACCTAACACTTCTCAAAACTAGATTTTTTAAACAATTTTACCTTTTACCTTTAGTAGAAGTCAAATTATCGAAAAAGCTAGCTTGTTGCCTAATTGCTAGCTGAACTCCAAATTAGCATACAATTCCTCCCTAAATTAAATCAGCCAAAAATGTTAGCATGTTGCTAAAATATTAGCTTAACTCCAAATTAGCATATACATTTAATTAGAAGCCAATTAGCCACAAAAAAGTTAGCCTGTTGTTCAATTACTAGCTGAACTCCTAAATGGCCTAAAAATCCTCAGTAAACTAAATTAGTCAAAAAAGTTAGCCTGTTGCTAAAATAGAAGCTAAACTCTAAATTAGCCTAAAAACCCTAGTAGATAACAAATTAGCCCAAAATGTTAGCATGTTGCTAAAATAATAGCTTATCTCCAAATTTTTGAAAATTACTATTTTATTTTTCTTCAGCCAGAGAGCCACCATGGAGGGATTGAAGAGCTGGAGCCACAGGTTGCAGACCTCTGATATAGAGTATAAATAAGATGGGACCCAAAACAGAGCCCTGAGGGACTCCTTTTTTAGTTGTGACTAAATCTGAACAAAGATCCTCATGTTTAATACACTGAGTTCTGTTGTGTAGGTAGTTGGAGAACCATGGAGCTGTATGTTCTGAGAGTCCGATACTGAGCCTTCTGTCTATTAAGATGGAATGGTCAACAGTGTCAAAGGCCTTAGACAGATCAATAAAAAGTGAAACACACCTTCATGGTAGCTGTCGTAGTACTGGGCTTTTCCTAAAACCGGATTGGAACTCAGAGAGAATATTGTTGTCATGCATAAACGTTTTTAACTGGTCAGACAAGAGGTTCTAGTGCTTTAGCTAAGACACTGAGGTTTGATATTGGTCTGTATTTGTTAAGACTGTAGGATCCCCTCCCTTTAATAAAGGAAACACGAAGGCTGATTCCAAACAGTTGGGATTTCTTTGGTTTGGATAGAAAGATGAAAGAGAATTGAAAGTGGCTGTGCTACATAATCTGCAGCTAAACCTGACAGGTGTTGGAGTTCATGCAGGTAGACACATCAGACCTGCCTTTGATTTTCATTTCATGTATTCATTTATTCATTTCTAGAGTTTCTAGAGGACCAACGTGCTGCACACGAGGAAAGAATACATTATATAATCCTAAAAATCATAAAAGACATAAAAACACATTTAACATTTAAAACAAACGTAAAAACGCAGCTAGGCCGATAGTACAGTGTGATAATGGAGGAACAGTTTGGGTTCAAAAATCTCCAAGATTGTAATCTCTCTAACAGCTGGTGGTGATTGATTCCAGAGTTTAGGAGCCAGGAAGCACAGGAAGTAAAACGCTGTACGCACTCGGCGTCCAGTGTGAACCTCGTGTTAGACAAAAGAGTCAAGTCCAAACTATTGTCTTACTATTATCTATTATCTGAGCTCTTATCAATACTCCTCATTGATCCGGTATCCTCAGTGGTACTTATGTGTGATAAGTTGGAGGGTGAAGATAAATAAAAACTTTTATTTTAGAACAAATGAAAACAGCATCTTCAATCAATCTAACTTTATTTATAAGCACTTCTCATACTTTGTGCAACACAAAGTGTTTTATATTCAAAAACAGAAACATATACAGTTAAAGTCAATAATGTGTAATGTTTCTTTGTAATAATAATAATATACACTTTATGGTAACGATTTAAATCAAAAAGCCCTGATTAAGAATCACAGTGTGGAGAATATCAAATATCCTCTTCACTTCAAAGAATAATAACAGTAGAAATAAAGATACTGTGATGAAGATGCTGAAGAGTTTTGGTCCAAGTGCAAACAGGTATTTAATGTCAAGATAAACAGACAGACGAGGCAGAATGGAGACGTCAAACCCAGCAAAAGTAAAAAAACATGGAGCGAGGCAGTCAGGAGTGAGGACAAGCAGGGTCAATGACACAGAGAAACAGGCTTAGAAGAACGCTCGGACTGTCAGCAATTCTCAACAAGACTTCACACTAACAGGTCAGAGAGCAGAAGATATGCTGGAGGAATGACTGCAGACGGCTGGTGAAGGCTTGCAAAAGGAGGTGGTGCATGCTGGGAGATGTATTGAGAAGGCTGTGGAAAGAGTCAATACTCTGGTGATAGCTCCCTCTTGTGGTCGGAGGTGGCATTGGCTGGAGGATCCCTGACAGATACATAAAGTTGAATGTTTATTAATCGCTTATTATGAGTGTTTAAACAGAGCTGTTGTCTGTATTCATTATTCTTCTTTTTATTTCCTGAACTTCTCTTCAATAATCACCACATTAGTCATGTGATCATCATGTTTCCTGCTGGCATTCACACCTGTAGAAACGATAGTACAGCTGGACGTCTCACCTGGACGGTTAGACGCTGCACCTGTCTGCTGGAATCAGGTGTACTTTAGCGTGATGTGTGGACAGTTACAGGTGTCACCGCCCTTACAAACACCTTTCTGTTACACCTGAGAACTGTGTGCATCTACTTTAGAAAGATCCAGACACACTTTGGACCCTTTTGATCCCCTCTGCTCATTCCACAGCAGTTCTATGGAGATTCTGATTCATTAAAAGAACTGTTCTGACCGGGACGAGAAGAGAAGGACCAGCTGGTGAGGAGGACCGGCTCTGTCCCGGACTGCTGTCTGAGGGAGGATGCTGTCCACACTCACTTTACACTATATACTGTCATTGTAAACATCTGTTATTTTAGTATCCTGTATGTTTAATCCATTGTGTGTAATTATTTATATATTTAGTACATTTTATAGATGTTTTCTATGCAACTTTTTGTGCTTCTGTGGAGCCATAAACTAACTTCTCCACATGTTATGAATAAACTTCAGTTAAATTCAAATGACTTCTGTTTTTGAAACATTTAATGTTCATTTATTTGTGTTTTTTAGCTTGTTTTGATTTTTCAAATGTAATGTTTTTATTATTTAGTTTTTGAAATGTGATCTTTATGGTTTTTTTGCATTGAGTGATTTGTTGGTGAGATTTGACCTTCATGACCACTAGAGGGAGACATTTCTTCAAAATTGAATCTCAGTTTTTCAGATTTTATCTTCTAACAGAAACTCTCATCTGTTTTTCTGTCTCTGTGGATTCTCTCCGTGAACAATAAAGTTTCTATAAATCAGTCAGTCTGACATAGACCTCTAACTCTAATCAATAACGTCAATCAGTCTGGATTCAGGAGGGATTTCTGCACACGCTCAGTAGAGACTGCTTCCAGGAAGCTCCTCCTCCTGCAGACGGAGCCTCAGATCTGACATTCAGTTTCTCTGGAGGTTTTCCTTCTTCTGTTGGTGTTTGTGTGCCAACTGTGAGGAACAGCGCGGAACTCTGCAGAACTCTGGAGAATTCTTTATTCAACCTTGACAATACAGGTTTGGTGACAGAAGCTCTGCTGTACATGAATTCCCCCAGAATGTCCAATGAAGATAGCTGGGTGAGCGATGACACACAGACGTCCTGATGCCATCACTCCATATCCAGATGTTTCCAGATGAACAAGAACCTGAATACCAGTGATGGGAAGTTCAGCTCCTGTTATTGCAAACCTGTCTCAAGTCACAACCCAGAGGACCATGACATGTGGAGGATGGACACCAGGAAGACGAGGAACACAGTTTAAGAAAAGAAATTACGTGTCCTACAGCAGCGGTCCTGACCTCCAGGTCACGGATCAGTACCGGTTTGTGGGTCATTTGGTACTGGAACAAAAAAACACCTGCACTAACTTACATTCTATCCATTTAGTTCATTTTCTGATTCTGAATTAGGTTTTGAAAAACTTTTGGATTTTGTTCACACCGTTCCTGGTCACATAACAAAAGCAGCTACTCTGGGCTACACAGACTCTAAGCTAGTAGCTAAAAAGCTAACAAACCAAACCATAAAAAGTATTTGTAATGATCCAGTGAGGAAACTTTAGAAGAGCCTTCGTCTTTAAAGATTAAAGCTGTTTATAGAAAAAACTGAGAGTCTTCCTTAAAATATGGTTTTATTGAGACAGTTGTTCTAATGTAGCAGAATCAGCTCCATCTATACGTGGAAACTGACTCAACTGTTTTACACACAGATGATAAAGTTTGATGGATTCACGTTTATATTAGAAAATACCAGTTTTACGACAGTTGCGTCATTTTATGTTACTTTATTCATCCATACCACCTTAAAAGTCAGATGTATTATTTATTTCTCTGTGGTCCAAATCCTCTTCTGTACTAATGGACTGACGGAAGCAGCAAAGAACTGAAAAATACTGTTTCTGAAGAACCGGTTCTACAGGTTCCTCAGGTGCTCGTTTCGGCAAGCAGAAGAAGCAGCTGGATGTCGGACCATGGCGCTGTTCGGTTCTGCTCTTTTCTTGGTTCTGTTCTCTTGGCTTGTTTCTGTAACTTCAGGTGGGTAAAAATCTTTAATGAAGGAAATAAAAAAGTAAGAAGAAAGTTAGAATTTTCCTGAGAAGCAGCGACGACGTCGTCGGTTAATGCAGAAGTGAAAGTAAAATCTGGATCTGTTTACAGTAAATGAAGTACAGATAATAGTAAATAGAGGCTAAAACAGAAACGATTGTCGCATTTAACTTAAATTAAGATTTTGTTTGTGACTGTTCACTCTTTGTTTAAAGACCCACTTTAAAAAAAGGCTTTTTTTTAACAGTTTCTTGTTGCAAGTGGAACCATGAATTATAAAAGTGTCAGAGACAGGCGTGTTCAAATAAATTGACAATATTTATTGATCGTACAAAGTATTTCAGGTCTTAGATATTTACCATTGTTATGAGCCGAGATAACATGCACACCAACAGGAACTTGCTGCAAATAACAGTTTAAAAGGATAAAAAAAAAACTAAAACTACAAACACTGCACAACATTGACAAGCTAAAAACCAATTACCTGACCGAAAAAAAATGACACGAATATTACAAGCAGACTCACTGTAGTAACACGAAAAACACTAAAAAACAACATAAAAAGGACAGCAGGTAGCAGTATGATGACTGGGGAACGTAACAATAACTACAATCAATCATCAATCAATCAAACCCAGTTCTTTGATACATCAAAATCAATAAAACACAGCATACCTGTGGTGTCGAGCACCCTCAGCCAGTCATTCACCCTGTAGGTCTGCTTTGAGTACCGTAGCCCTGTCATAAAATACATAATGTAAAAAGACAGTAAAAAACAAACGTGATTATTGAAAATAAAAACTAGTTGACCCCAATGGCTCGCAGCTGCCACACAAACAGCGTGGGCCCAGCCGTCAACCTGGCCACCCAGGAGAATTTGACACTGCTGAGAAGCCCCGCCCACTCCTATTTACAGGACCTTAATGGCAGAGCGACATCCTACAGGTGTCACCCTTCACATTCTTGTAGCACTATTCTCACAATAGAGTATTTATGATTAAAACTGTGTTTCTGGTGGTTTTCACTCAAAATCATGAGCAGATGAATCCCGAATTCTTGAAAATTCTGAGACTAATGATGCAGCCAATGATGTGGGCGGGGCCAAAGCCTCCTCTCTCCTTCCACACACTGGACCGCTCCTGCTTAGGTGTGTGAGACATGATTAGCATTCAACACTCCAGAACTCGCTTGCTTCCTCTTAGATTGAGGCTGTAAGCTCAAACATACGCGCACAAACAGAGCTCAGAGTGATTGTTGTAGTGGGACTTTAAACAATGACAAACTTTCTGATCTTTTCAAATTCAAGACATTCAGGAAAAGGCTGCTCGAACTTTTTCCTTTTGACAGGGTTCATGGTTTTTACAATATGAAGCCAAATATGAGAGTTTATTGGAATAAAGGGAGGCATAAAGCATCGAGAAAAGGGGGGGGTGAACAGAGTAATTTGGGATGTTTCTATTATTAATTCAAAAAGTGTTAATTAAAAGTGGTTTAATTCAACCACTAACTATGAGTTGTAAAAGGTTTGTGTTATCATTCATGTTCTATCCAAAGTGTCTGTCTGCTCTGTGATCTCTGATCTTCTGATGCAGATCTGGAGATCATCACTGCTAGACCTGGAGATGACGTCACTCTGATATGTAGAAATGAAAATACCAACCAGATTTACCTTCTAGAATGGACCAAACCAAACCTAAAGAGAGAAGAAACTGTGTTTTTATACAGGAATGATGGAATTCTACTAGATCAGCATGAATCTTTCAAGAACCGAGTGTTTCTGAAGGACCCTCAGATGAAGGATGGAGATCTGTCTGTGGTTCTGAAGGACGTGAACATTGAAGATTCTGGAACATACCAGTGTAGAGTCCTACAAGAAAACGGTTCACAAAGAAAATGGAGTCTGATCTCCACCATCAATCTGCAGGTGTCTCCTCCAGGTGAGCATTGAGAGTGTGTGTCTCATCTTCTTCCTCCTCCTCCTCCTCCTCCTCTTCCTCCTCCTCTTCTTCCTCCTCCTCCTCCTC
>NC_050529.1:1400068-1414452 GCF_002922805.2 Oryzias melastigma
ATGAGACTCTGCAGGAAGCAGCTGATGAGGAAGAGGAGAACATTCTGATCTTCATCATCATCATCATCTCTGTCTCTGCAGGAGAGGATGGAGGAGAGAAAGATGAAGGAGGAGTCAAAGATGGAGAGAACAAGGATGGAGTAAAGGAGGAGGAAAAAGGAACAAGTCAAGGAGTTCTTGTTGGAATAGTTCTGCTGGGTCTTCTTCTTACGGTTCTGGTTCTGGTTGCTATTTGTGTTATTTATTAGATCTTCAAGACGACAAATGGTTCAAACCAAAGTTCTGGTGGTTCCAAAAATCAGCAGAATCTTGAAAGTGATCATCTGAACACATATTCTATCTCAGTGAGAATATCAACAGACACAGATTCTTCAGTCTGTAGTTCTTAAGATCTCTTCTGATCCTGATCTGGATCTTCTCAAACTCTGAAACATTTCAGACTCAAAGTCCAAAGAGTCCAAACTCAGAAGAAGCAGAAGTTTCTTCCTGAGAACTTCCAGAAACATCTGGAAGAACTCTGACAGATGTTCAGAGAAGAGGAAGATGAGGATGAAGAGATGAAGACGATGATGAAGAGAGGAAGATGAGGATGAAGGACTTCCTGCAGTCTCTCATCCAGAAGATGTTCTCTTGGTTCTGGCTCTGATCCGTTCTGTCTGCACTTTGACTGCAGATGGTTCTGATCCAGAAGCAGCTTTCTGGTTTCTCCAGGATCAGAAAACCTCCTTCCTGTTTCTGGAGGATTCCAGTTGATGATGTCACTTCCTGTAGAGAGAACCACTTCCTGATCTCTCCAAGATTCTGACACTAAAGCTGGTCTCCTGTATTTGGTCCTCAACCATCAATACCTGACAGATCTGTGCACCTGTCTCTGTTTTTAGAAATGTCAAAATACATCTGTAATTTATTAAACTAAATATTGTGTGATTTGATTTTCATTACTCAGGGAAAATGTTTTGAGTAACACTAAAAAGTATGGATTCATCCTCAAAACTTTAAACAGTGATTTTATAATACAGTGGTTAATTTAATGAAAGGAGAAGAACGTATTTCCCAACATAATAAAGGGAGGAACCAGGTCATGACACAACGGGACGAATTTAGTTCTTGCTCAAACGTAATTATAAAGTTGAAAAATTACCCACAAAATATTCAAACTTTTATAAGTAGCTAATTTATAGAAAGTGTTTCTCCAACATCTTGTTTGATTTGGAATAACAGTAATGTGGATACTAGAATAAATCTCTTTTTCTCTAGACTGTATAAAAGGATTTTGTTCTAATAAGACAACTCTTAACTCTCATGGACATCTTCTGACACATGAAGAATTTTTTCTAAATCCAGTTTTACTGTTTCACCAAAAAAAAAAATTATCATTGTTAGATATCATTCTAACCAGTCTACAAGGGGTCTGTAACTCCAATCAATCAGGAACTCAGACTATTTTATGAGTCTATTATGTCTATTATATTGTTGTTTTGTCATGTCGGTTGTCAATAAAGTTTTTTTTTTTTTTATCGGAGTAAGTTCCGCCCCCCATTATTTTCAAATTTCGCGCCAAACAGCTTGACCAACTAGAGACTGGCCATGCGGTCGCAGAGCGCGTTCACTGGGTCACGTGGTTCACAGTCTGGTCCAATCACAGAGCGAGGAACTGACCGTGCCTCATTCAAACACAGTCTGAACGTGTCTTCTTCACGGCCGTCCTGCTCCTTCTGGACGGAACCATGGGGTTCCCCGGCTCGGTTCTGGTCGGCGTTCTGGTCGGTTTCTACGTTTCTGGGTCTTCAGGTGAGATAAAGTCTTTAAACAAACAGGAAACGACAGGAAAATCCCTTTTATTTGTGTTGAAATGCGGGAGTAAAGAACGGCTGTAAAACGTTTAGACTTCTTCAGACTTTAATTAATTCACTAAATATTTCTGCTACGTGTAGAGGATGAGAATTGTACTTTTTATACACACAATTTATTTATTTTTAGTTTTAAATATTATACAAAACGGGTGTGTGATTGCATGGCCCTGTCAGGGGCTGACAGGAAATGAACTTTTTTTTTTTTTTAATGAACTGATTTATTTATAGATGGATGTAGTTAGGAATTGATTGATCTATGCATGGATTTATGGATGAATTAATTTTTGGATTGATTGATTTGTGGATTGATGTAGATATGAATTTATTTATTTATTTATGATCGGGGATAGATGCGTGGATTGATTTTATGAATTCATTAATTTATGGATGGACGGCTTGAATAATGTATGGATGGATTGATTAATTTTTGATGGATGGGTGGATTTTATATATAGATGGATTTATTTATTGGAGGATGGATTGACTGATTTATCGACTGACGGATTGATTATTTTATGGGTGACTGATTTATGAATGGATTGATATTTGTTCTGTCACAAACGATTATTTTCATTGTCAATTAATCACAGATTATTTTTTCTGATTAGTCGATTGATCAGGTCATACGCAAAGTGGATGTAAAACACATTTTTACATCAAGCTTTAACCTAACTAAAACTAGATAATTCACACTAGTGGTAATGCTGTAAGGTGATAGTGATGATAAGTGTAGGTGCTGAAATTGATAACTGAAAACACTGAAGCTGGTAGCCTGCTAACATATTATTTAAATGTCAAATTAGCCTAAAAATAAAAAAGTCTAAGATAGCTAAAACAGCTAGCATGATGCTAAAATATTAGCTAAGCTAAAAAAAAACAACCTTTTAAAAAAAGCCTAACTTAGCCCAAATAGCTAGCATGCAGCTGAAATATTAGCAAAACTCCAGTTTAGCCTAAATACTGAAAAAAAATCCTAAATTAGCCAAAACAGCTAGCATGTAGTTGACATATTAACTAAACTCCAAAGCAGCATACAACACGTTATTAAATGCAAAATAGTCCATGAAGTTAGCAGATTGCCATTATAACTTTCAACTTTACTACACTCTGACTCCATAAAATATAAAGTAACGAGTAATCGAATATTGAATTAGTCGTCAACTAATTTAATAGTCAAGTAGTCCTCGATTAGTCGACTAATCATGGCACCCCTAACTGATACATGGATAAATGGATTGGTAAATGGATTGTTTTATGGATGTGTAGAATTAAAGATCTGCCAATGAAAGAAGTGTAACGAGTATCTAAGTACTCGGGCATTCGAGGTCTGTCCCCAAAAACTTGAGTGAGAATATTTGCAACATCAGAGATCCCCTCATGATTGGTCAAGTAATAACTTGAACGACTTGCAAACAATATAAAAATTATATAATTAAAAATTATAATTAGAAATAAAATGTAAAGAAAAAGGTATTAGATCAACAATGGTAAGAACTGTCTATTTCTCAATGGAGGTCTATGGTATTTTGACTTCTTGATGCTAGCAGCTACTTCCTGTTTGGAACACGAGAGGGGAGTGGTTGGTATGTCCATTGACTATACAGTCAATGGTCTATGCTTTCTCTCATTCTCCTCCCTTCTTAATTGCTAAAATATACCAGATTCTGGTAGTGAGAAGCGTGCCGTTTGACCATCCAATTCAGACATCTAGTGCTAGTATTGTATCCACAGGTGTGTTTGCTAGTACACACGTGGAGCACATGACTAAAGTGTTGATTATCAAAGGTAAGTGCAGGAAACCTGAATTAAAAAAAAGGTAAAATCAATACCGATACCAGGATTGTGAAAAACAAAGTTCATTTCATACTTGGATACTGAAAGTTTATATTGGGCCTCAATAATAACAAACAATATAAGCTACAACGTAAAATTAAATAATATACAACATTTTGCATTTTTGCCAAGACATCCTTCTTTGAAGTGAGGAAGCTATACGTAGTTTATGTCTTCTCCCACAGAATGTTTTCTACCGTGGTAAGTGAGTCACTGTTTCCTAGTTCCTGTCCAGTTACAGAACAGAGTCCTCTGTAACCTCTATGATCTCTGTTCTTCAGATGCAGATCTGAAGATTACTGCTGAACCTGGGGATGATGTCACTCTGACATGTAAAGCTCCAGAAAACATGAAGATGAAATCTTTGGAGTGGACCAGAGTCGACCTGGAGGAGGGAGAATATGTGTTTGTATACAGGAATCGTGGTATTAATCTAGACGATCAGCATGAATCTTTCAGGAACCGAGTGTTTCTGAATAACAGTCAGATGAAGGATGGAGATCTGTCTGTGGTTCTGAAGAACGTGACCGTTAATGACACTGGAACATATACGTGTTCAGTCATGCGAGAAAATGATCCAGATAGAGAAATGATTCTGATTGGCAGTGTTCATCTGTCGGTGATTCCTCCAGGTGAGCATCAAGAGTGAATTGATGTTAGAGTGAAAGGTCTCAGATCAGACGTGTTTTCTGAAGATGTTGTTGATGAGACTCTGCAGGAAGCAGCTGATGAGGAAGAGGAGAACATTCTGATCTTCATTTATTAGCCTCTGCTCTGTGTCACCTACAGGGGACAAAGATGGAGTCAGTCATGGAAATCTTGGTCTGATCCCTCTCTCAGGTCTCCTTCTTCTTACTATTTTTTTGCTCCTGGTCTCGTGATCTACAGGAAGAAACAAAGTTCTAACCAACGTTCCGACAACCAGCGGGATGTTGAACTTGGTCTTCTTAACTCAGATTCTAAAGCAGACAGGAGCATGACAGATCCTCTAGTCTGAAGGTCTTCAGTTCCTGAACTGGATCTTCTCTGCAGTTCAAACTCCAAAGCATTTCATACTCAAAGTTCAGAGTCCCAACCTCTGAAGAAGCAGATGTCTCTCCATGAGAACCTCCAGAAACACCAGGAAGAACTCTGACAGATGTTCAAAGAAGATGAAGAGAGGAAGATGAAGATGACCTGTTTGTCTGTGCCGTTTCTGAACAGTGACCAAAATCGTTGGTGGTTGACTGCTTGACAGTTCATATCCAAAACAGCTTTCTATTTTTGCAAGATGTATTGGCAAGACGACCTCCTGGCTGGGGAGGCTTGGGGCCTAACCGACAACCTGCAATGGACTTTGATGGTTTGGCATCTCGACAGCTTTATGCAACTCTCGTCATAGTTTTAACTCCACCTAGAACACCTAGTGCCCCTGGTGTAGTCCCCCTACAGCTCATTTTAGTACACGCGTTTCTTACCCCACAACAATGTAGACCCAAAACACATTCCATATGGAAGTTGGACCTCCCTAATCCCTGGTGGGGGGAACTGGGCCTGGGCTCGGCCACCCTGAGTTCTCTGGCAAGACCATGAGCAGGGGATCACATCACATCTGAGCCTAGGGGTGTCCATGACCCCTGTGGTGCTGGTTCTGGCCCTTTCCCTCAAGCACTGGGCCTCTCCAAAACTCCAACTGTGGGTGAGCTTGGTTGGGCCTTGTTCACCACGCTTGTCGGTGTTCCCTAGTTCTCCTGGGCATCCTCCTCTTGAAGGGACAGCTGTGCTGTTCAATTCAATTCAATTTTATTTATATAGCCCAATATCACAAATTCAATTTGCCTCATTGGGCTTCATGCCTGTAGTTTTTACAGATGCACAGATGGAGTCATAAAATATGCACAATAGGTAAAAACTAAACAGACTATAAAGAACGGTCATCCCTGTCCTTAGACCCTCCCTCGCGGTAAGGAAAAACTCCTAAAAAAACCTGAGTCAGGAAAAAAAGAAGAAACCTTAGGGATTCCCACATGAGGGAGAGATCCCATCCCAGGACGGACAGGCGATACCAGAACGGTTAAAGAAAAGTTAGCTGCTAAAACTGCATATATGAGTAGAGTTCATTCATATAGAGCTGAGGGACGAGTGATGATTAAGTCCATAGTCCAGATGAAGCAGAACTGCAGTCCACGACCAGGAGCAGGAGGACAGACGACCCACCAGGAATCACTCCCACTCAGAGATGCAGGATGGTGTCGGGGCTTCATCCAGATGGGCGGGGCTTCGTCAGGATCACCAGCAAGTCTCCCGGAAACTGCAATCTCTCCCGGTCTCCCACAGGGGAGTCGGAAAGAAGGAAAAACATGTGAATTATACTGCACCACCAACAAAGGCATACAATTAGAAGTAAATAAAAAAGTAGAGGAGAGGAGAAGTAGATGGAAAAGAGGACAGAGCCCCAGTGCACCATACTTTCCCCAGCTTCTAACTTCTAGCAGCCTTCTATGTTATTATGTAGAGAATATACATATTTCATAATTTATATTGCAAGCATATATTGGAGAAGTATGTGATTATAATAATTATTTCCCCAAACTTCAGAACAGTATGGGAGCATTATGTTAATTATTCTATGATTACTGGCTAGTCTGGCAGAACGCCTGTCCAAAGAGGAATGTTTTAAGGCTAGTTTTGAAGGTAGAAACTGTACCTGCCTCTCTGACATGAGCTGGGAGCTTATTCCATAGAACAGGAGCTTGATAGCTGAAGGTTCTACCTCCAACTGTACTTTTAGAAATTCTAGGAACTACAAGCAGTCCTGCATTCTGTGAACGAAGTGTTCTGATTGGCTGGTAAGGAACTATGAGATCTCTAATATAGGATGGGGCCACACCATTCAGAGCCTTATATGTTAACAGGAGGATTTTGAACTTTACTCTAAATTCAACTGGGAGCCAGTGGAGAGAAGCTAACACAGGAGTGATGTGTTCTCTTCTGCTAGTTCCTGCTAACAATCTTGCTGCTGCATTCTGGACAAGCTGAAAACTTTTTAAAGAACTTTTAGGGCATGCTATCAGTAAAGAGTTACAGTAATCCAGTCTAGACGTAACAAATGCATGGATGAGTTTTTCAGCATCACTTTTAGATAACATATTCCTGATCCTAGCTATATTACGTAGGTGAAAAAATGCAGTTTTACAAGCTTGAGATATGTGAGCCTTAAATGATAAATCCTGGTCAAATGAAACCCCTAAGTTTCTGACTGAAGAATTGGAGGCAATATTTACACCATCCAGGGAGACTATCTGATCTGAGAGAGCATCTCTCAGGTGTTTAGGACCCAGTATCATGACCTCAGTTTTCTCTGGGTTCAGAAGGAGGTAATTAAATTGTCATCCAGGTCTTAATGTCTCTGATGCAGGAATTCAGTTTTTCTAGGTGGTCATTCTGATCTGGTTTAATGGATAATGCCTAAAGCATCGGGCAGTTCCCCTTGGAGGCCCCTGGTTCCTGCCTGGGCTTGAAGTAGAGTGATGCTCAAGACATCCAGGAGATGGGCTCCTCGTGTGGGGCAGATGTGTTTCTAACATTTGGGTGTGCCTGTGGACCGGCCCTGCCCTCTTATCTGTGTTTGGCTGTAGTAATGTTCCTGGACCAACGGCTACCCAATCCGTTCACGCATGCTTAAACGGAATCAGGTAGCTGTCTCAGATGGTAACAACGGGAAGCAAAGATCCTGTGGGACTTCCAGATCCAGACGGACAGGATGGTAATGGAGAACCAACCAGACATTGTAGTGGAGGATCGAGAACAGAGGACAGCCGTTGTGGTGGATGTTGCAGTACCAAGCCATGGTAACATCAAGAAGAAGGAACATGGGAAGCTGGAGAAATACCAGGGACTCTGAGAGGAACTGGAGGAAGCTTGGAAGGTGAAAGTCACAGTGGTGCCCGTGGTAATTGGAGCACTCTGGGCTGTAACCTCCAAACTGGAAGAGTGGCTACATCAGATCCTGGAAAGACCTCAGACATCTGAGTCCAGAAAAGAACAGGAACAGCTACGATACTGCAGGACCCTCAAGATCCCAGACCTCCGGTAGAGAACCCAAGATTGGAGGAGAAACCACCCGAGTATATATACACAGACTTACTGTGTGTGTACATATGTATATATGTATGTGTTTGTAAATATGTATGTGTGTGTATGTCTAAGTATATTCCTATATATACTGTAGGTGTATGTATACATAAATTACACCTTTAATATTCTTTAACGCAAATTAATTACACTTTGCAAAGCAACCGTCTTCCAGTTCAATTTGTACGGTTCAGTCTTCCATGACGTGCATTAATTTCTGATAATGCACACTTTGTCTGGAATTATCCTGCTTATCACATAGTTGGTTAAAAAACAAACGAATATTCAATCATTTTTTAGTACTTTAGTCTTCTTATATTTAGTCGGCTTAGTTTGCTTTATTTTTAAAAAGCTGACATTGATTCATGGTGGGACAACGCATCGCTGAGCCTCGACTGCAGCAGCAAAGAAAGAGATATAAATGCTGATCGTCACTACAGGTTAAATAAGGCATCAAATCAGAGTGTAAGTTAACCTCTTACTGCCTTTTTTTGATGGAGGAAAACTCTGTTTTGAAGAAACTGGTGCAGTGATGTAGAGCATTAGTGCGATGTGACCGGAACTTCTTTTTTGTTAAAAGAGCTGATTTTACTCTAAACATGAGAATATTTAAACCTCAATGTAAAATGTCAAAGTACACTTAAATAAAATTAGTTAAAATAAACTGTGTTCTTCTTGAACTCACTGACCTGGTTACCATCATGATCTGATATGTGTGTAGAAAAGTATGTATGTTGACACAAAGTGATCAATAAACGTGAAGTTTTCCTGTTAACAAACTTATTTAAAGTTTTACAGCTCCAAGTCTTTCTGGTTCTACAGCCTGTGGGTAAGTAGCAATAACTTTGTTAAAATCTGTACTTTAAGTTTGTGTAAATAAATCTGAACTTCTTCTGATGTCGGCTAAAGTTCTGTGGTCAGTAAGTTTTAAAAGTTCATAAAATTATGTTTTTCTCTTAGAATAATTCTACTTTCTAGAGGATGTTGAGGATAAAGGAGAATTTGTGTTTTAAAAAAAGATTTAAACCATTAGATTATGTGATGTTTGTAACGACTAAGAAGATGTATGTTAGAAGATTTTGTGTGTCTGATTCATCTGCATTTTTCCTCAGAAATATAGAAATGTAAGTGAATCTAACCTGAGCCCAGGTTACATCCCAGAGATCCATGGGGATTAACGGGATGATCCGGTGTGATCGAGAACGGGGCGTGTGCCGTTTGAACCAGGATCCAGGTCGGAGAGGGACCGTCATGCTCGGGTGCTTCATCTGTCTTGGTTCCTCACTGAGGGTCCACGAGGGAGTGCTCAGGCGCTGCTCTTTGGAGCTCCAGCTAATGCTATGCTAACAGCTCACAGGGATCATGGAGCAGAAGAAGCCGGACAGAAACTCAGAGAGGATCGTGTTGGACAGAGGAGGAAGTCCCTCTGAGGGGGACTAGAAACGGAATGACCCATCCTGGAACTTCAGTGACGAATACCAGAGTTTACCAAGTAATTATGGGTGATGGGACTTCTCTATTTATTTTACTGACAGGTTTTGGATTGTAGTTTATGTCTGGTTTGTATGGAGTCGAATTGGGGCTATCAAGATTTGAGACCAAAATAAAGCTAACTTAAAAAAGGAAAGTTGAAGTGTCAGAAACTTTATGCAATTCTACTATAAACTTCATTATTTTCAGTGTCACATTTTATGTTTTAACGTTTCAGAACTCAAAAATTCAGCTTCAAATTTTTTTTGACTTTCGACAAAGTTTGAAACTGTAAAACAGTTATGAAACTTAAAAGCACAAAATTTGAAGCTGAAAATGATCAAGTTTATATTAGAATTGCAGAAAGTTTCTGTCATTTTTTTTAAATTTAAGTCAACACAGATACTAAGCTTGAATATTTCGAGATCATGATCCCTCTTTAGGTTAAGTGTGTGAATCCTCAGAAGTGTAAAAACGGGTAGAATGACAAGTTTTTAGTAATATTTCCAGTATTTTAGTTGAGATCTTGTCTGGCAGTGCAACTATTTTAAGGAATATTGCATTTTTACAGTAATGGAAGTATTTGTTAAAGGTCCCAAAGGAATAAATCTGTGTTTCATTCTATCTGGTATTCAGATATAAGTTTAGACTATTACTAAGACAACATAATAATTTGACTGGTATTGGTTTGTGACAGATCTGGAGAAAACAAGGACTGGACGACTGGTTCATGGACGAGTTAGACTGAAAATGCTGTAACGCCGACCATGAATGGATACAAGAGAACAGATGACATCAGCTCCAGTTTGTCCTGCTTGGATGAGACACGGTGTGACCCCGACATGGAAGAGAAAAGCGACTATGTTCAAGGAGACTGATGGAGCATTGAGGAATTATCTTTTTTTTTTTGAGAAACTGCTGTTTCTGCAGCTTAAGGAGCACCAGTGATATTCCAATGAAACTCATCCTGCTGGTCAGGAACTGCAGAGCTGCTGAAAGAGAAAGATTGTAAAAACTCGACTTGTTCTTTTGGTTTGACCTGGTTACTGGACAAGAAAAGCACAAGACTTTGAGAGATGAAGACGACTGGAACTGAGACAAAGTTTGTGAAAAAGACAATTATAATGGAGTGTGACGATATATGAGACTTGTTGAACTTTGTTCATAACTTGTCTGTGTTTTCATGCTACTTTTACTTTGTTTTAGGTGATGCATCTGTATCATATGTACCCCGCAGGGTTACTGCTGGACGGCGCCAGAGTAGCAATATAGTTTTCCCGTATCTTATCGACAATAATGTGAAAGTCAAAACTCGCCGACGGGTTTTTCAATATTGCACATATGAGTCACAGATGCATCCCTTTTGCTTCACAGACAGAGTTGTATTCTATGAGATGTTTTAATGGGAGCGACACACAGCAGATATAGTACCTCCCGATGAGTCCAGCTTAATGCTAAGTGGTAATAATGTTATGATCAAAGAACATTATGTAGTACATTAACTTTTAAAGTTACGGTGGTGTGGCCCCTCCAGTGTGGTTAACGTTTCAGTCATTCACATTGTTTTACCTTTACGTTTAGTGTATCACAACACTTTCGTATTTCATCTTAAATTGTCAAACAATTTCAAACCAAAAATGTGTTAAAATGTAGTTTTTGAATAAACTATACACATTTTCATCATCAGAACACAGTGGAGTCGTGAATAAACGTGGAATGTTTGTATTGGTTCCACTTTTACTTTTGTGACGTCACATCCGGCTTTTGGAAAGACGAAAGAAAAGCAAGGTGTCTGAATTTCCTTTAATATCCAGTACAAGATGCAGATATAGCTTTATACAGTTTTTAATAGATGGGGGTTAAGGTGGGATTTCAGATTTCCTTGATGTTTTCCACATGATGTTGTCACTGTGATGTCATTGGACTTAAACATTTCACAGGTTTTGGTCCTGCCTATGAAAAATAAGATTTGTCAAAGTTTGTTTTTTTAATTATGGTTTGAACTAATGTCTTTAAGATGTACCGTAACCGAAGACAGGCGTGTGTTAATAATGTTGAGGATTGACAAATGATACTGACAAATGGAGCCTGAAGGGGAACAGCATCCGGAGAAGAACCAGATGGGTTTGTGTGGTTGACATCTTCTAGAAGATTTGGGAGCCAAAACGAGGGATGTGGAGTTCCTTATTGAGGCCATGAGGCGTGTTCCGAGTAGTGGAGGGGGTGTTTACACGATCCATGTGTTGAAGCTTGATTCACTTAGAGCAGGGGCCCACAAACTGTTTCTTGTGAGGACTGTTTTCTTCTCTGATGGAGGGCCGGGTTGGTTTGTAGGCTAATAGAAAAAGTGTAACAATCACAGCCTAAACATAAAGATTTATGGTTTTCCAGAAAGCCACACATAGCCACATTTGTAATAATTCGTTTCTGTAATCCTCTAAGGAAAAATTATACTAAAACATTTTAAAAACTAGCTTTACCTGAGATAGCTGAAGATTTTTAAATTGATAGCTAAAAACAATGAAGTTGATAGCATAAAACGCTGATAGCTAGTTATAATATTAGCTAAATGCCAAATTAGCCTAAAAACCTGGAATGTCTAAATTAGCTAAAACAGCTAGCATAAAGCTAAACTATTAGCTAACCTCTAAATTAGCCTAAAAAAACAGAAAAGAAACTTTATTGGCCTAAACATCTAGCATGTACCTGAAATATTAGTGAAATGCCAAATTATCCTTAAAAAATTGGAAAAATGTCTATTCTAGTTAAAACAGCTACCATAAAACTATAATATTAGTTAAACTGCAAATTAGCCTAAAACACAGAAAAAAACCTAAATTAGCCACAACAGCTAGCATATAACTGAAATATCGGCTAAATGCCAAATTAGCCTAAAAGAACTGGAAAAATGTCTAAGTTAGCCAAAACAGTTTGGGGGGCCGGGCTAAATGTGGAGGAGGACCGGATCCGGCCCGCGGGCCGTAGTTTGGAGACCCCTGATTTAGAGGAGGAGCAGAAGAAAACTGTGATGTCCAACACGTCGCTGTCTGGTTGAACCAGGACTGATCCAGGAAGTGGTTTGGATCTTGCCTCTAGTTCTGAGAATCCCTCAGGCTCCACTGAGGATGTTTGATGGAGAATTTGGAGATTTAAAAAAACAACCATGTGTCCCTTAAAGCAGTCATCCTCACTGTCAGGGTTCTGTTCTCAGGTTTGGTCGTGTTCGGTTGGGTTAAATCATCCACAGCTGTCTTCATTTAGTCAATCAACCTCAGAGTATTTAAGTTCTCAGTTCTTCATTGTCAGGCAATCTGTTCAGATCTGTCATCAGTTCACTGCTCCCATGGGGTTTCCCCTCGTGTTTCAGCTAGTTTAGTAAAAGTTTTACTCTTTGGTCTCCTGCGTTTTGAGTCGTCTACCACCATCATTTCCTGACTCCCAGAACCGGTGCAGACGTACTGCTCTGATGTCTGACATGATGCATCACTAATCACAAATCCTTCCATAATTCAGAAGATGCTTCAGACCGTAGAACATCAAGAACAGTTTTAACAATTTCACAAAGAACTTTTTTTTTATTAAAAAACATGTTAATTTGTTTACAAATTTTAATTTAGCTGATTTTATAAAATTACACTAAAAACTTTCATTCAATGTTGTAAATCAGTTTATGTTAAACATTTTGGGGGTTCCACAACAAAATGAATCCAATTATTCCAGACAGAGAGTTCTGTTTTTGATTATTTCATGTCTAGTGAATACGACATGAACAATGACATCATGAAGGTTGTTCCATAGGAGAGGTTGTGCTGAAAAAAATGATGTCAAATGAGCAGCAGGTAATCTTTCACATTTACAGAGATAAATTCTGTTTTAGGCTCCAAAGGGTTAACCACTATACATCACAGTAAATAAACATTGTTCTTACATTTAATGCAATAAACATTTAAAGATCTTTGGAACCAGGAAACATGACAAAGTGCTTAATAAGGTCGACCTTTGACCAATCAGGGACTCAGGTTTGGTAGTGAAGTACAGCTGGAGTCTTTTCAACAGTTTGAGAATTGACCACAGAGGAGACATTAATAACTGGTTTGTGTCCATCCATAATCATAAATGATGAATAATTTAACGTTGATCTCAACACCAACAGAACAAAGACGATGGAGATGATGGAGTGACACGAGGTTCTTGATGGTGTCACAGTTTTCTGGTTCCTGCTGACAGCTGAGACCATCAGGAGGAAATCCACAGATGAATCTGGTTTGATGAGAACCTCAGCTCTTTAAATCCACGTGACTTCCAGTTAGCAGGTCTAGATCAGCAGCTGAACGCTGGTTAACACATTTTATGTACACGATAAAATGTAACTTTACAAACTGTAATGGAAAATGAAATACGTATTTATAAATGTACCTAAATGTACTTGTTTTCCTGTCTTAGATCGTTCACAAATGTAAATACAAATTTGAATAATCCGTCAATATTGGAGGTTTTATCGAAAACATCGACCTTTATTCTAACGGGTTCTATTCTGACTGATGTTATTCACGTGTTTTAAGAGCGATCAGCACAGAAACTGATGGGAATTTACATTTTAATTTAATACGTTCAGCAAAGATCCTCATCGGTACACGTCCACATGCAGTTTAATGGCTCCCAAGGATAAACGTGGTTGTAGTTTTAAGGGGTATTTTAGAGGATGATTATTAAACAGGAATGGTTTGGCACAGTGAATATTTAATCTGCAGCAGAGCAAGTGTTAGTCCAGGGTGGATTGATCCAAATACCCATAGTATAAATCTTCTGTGTTTGTTTGGTTTATCTCTGGCTTAGAATCTGAGATTAGAAGATAATGTTAGAACTGGTTGATGGAAGCTCTGGAGGCTTTGAACCTTTTTCCCTTCTTGTAGAGAACAACAAAAACCAGAACCAGAACACTAAGAAGAACTGCCAGAACAATCAGAACAATAAGAACAATCAGACCACGACTGACTCCACCCACGACTTCTTCCAGTACTCCTTCATCTCCTGCAGAGACAGAGATGATGATGATGATGAAGATCAGAATGTTCTCCTCTTCCTCATCAGCTGCTTCCTGCAGAGTCTCATCAA
>NC_050529.1:1414855-1430898 GCF_002922805.2 Oryzias melastigma
GAGGACGAGGAGGAGGAGGAGGAAGAAGAGGGGGAGGAGGAGGAAGAGGAGGAGGAGAAGGAGGAAGAGGAGGAAGAGGAGGAGGAAGAGGAGGAGGAGGAGGAGACAGACACACTCAATGCTCACCTGGAGACACCTGCAGATTGATGGTGGAGATTGGCTTCATTTCTCTGTGTGAACCACTTTGTTGTAGGACTGAACACTTGTATGTTCCAGAATCTTCAATCATCACGTTCTTCAGAACCACAGACAGATCTCCATCCTTCATCTGAGGGTCCAGCAGAAACACTCGGTTCTTGAAAGATTCATGCTGCTCGTCTAGATTGACATCACCACTCCTGTATACAAACACATATTCTCCCTCCTTCAGGTCAGATCTGGTCCACTCCGAAGCTGAATCCTCGTTGATGTTTGGATCTTGACATCTCAGAGTGACGTCATCTCCAGGTTCAGCAGTGATGATCCTTGAATCTGCATCAGAGATCAGAGATTCTGTTCTGTAACTGGACAGGAACTAGAACATTAACATTAACTGTAATCATGCAGCAGTGCATTCTGGGTAGTAAAGCTTTGTGCTGAAGGTCTAGATAGATGAAGATGATCTCTATACCCACCTGCTCGACTCTGCACTTTGACACGGTCTTTTTCCTTTTCAGCATCTGTCAATATCAGCATTAAGACAAAAATGATTAACATATAAACTGGTAAACATGAAGTCATTATTTAAAACACAATTCTACTATGATTCATTACATCAACAAGTTGGTGCTTAAAGACCCACTCCAGTAAATGTGTGTTTCTGTGTGTTTCTAGTGTTTCAACATGATCTTCAGCGTTTTTCTCCTGATAGAAAACATATATAAAAGAATTTAAGATGAAAATTGAACTTCTGAGTATTTCTTTATTCAAATAAAAATTTTCAGTTTGAAAACAAAACTAAATCTGTCACAGCAGGTGAAATGGGCGGACCCACATGCTGCCCACAAGTCTCTTGCTGCTCTGCAGAAACTATGTTCTAGAAAACGACAGGTTTGTAGATTTTGGCTAAAAAGAAAAAAGCACAATAATAATTAAAAGACTTGACTTTTAAGAGGAATCAAGATATAGTTAGATTGGGACTGTAAAATGCTTCACAGGGTTTACACTAAAACAAACAAACTGTTCAAGGTTTTGTGATTAGCACAGAGCCAGTACGACTTCATTGTAATGAATTCAAACATTCTGGCAGCAGCTCTGTTTGATGTAAGGGGCAACAAAAAAAACATACTTGGCCCTAAAATACCTTTAACTCATTGTGTTGAGAACGCTTTTGGTGTTTCTAACCAGAAGTTTGAGATAATTCAACAGTTTTCTGTGTAAAAGTTCTTCTAATGTTCTAAGAATGACGTGTTTTCATTAACGGTTTATCCAAACCAGGAACCCTGGCTGAACTCAGAGGTGTGGTCTCTCCAGGAATGTTGTGTTCTGGTCTGGTGATGACCTCACACTCAGAGCGACAGGAAGGAAGAGGGCCAAGCAGCCTGCAGACCACCACTGAGATGTACCAAGGAGATGCAGGAGACGGGGCACCAGCTTCATGAAACTCACACTTCCTGTTCCCCTCGGGCAGGAGGGGACGGAGCACTGAGACCAGAACCACAAGACTGCCAGACAGCTTCTTTCATTCTTATATATTTATGTTGATATTTTTAATATTTTCAATAAACTTCTGTTATTATACATATATCAGGATTTTTTTCATTGTGACACATTTGTAACTTTAACAGTATATATATTATGAGAATTAATATAAATATTCTTTTTATAATAATTTTTATGGTTTATATATTATTGGGGCTGTTTGATAATTTATAGGATCCTGTCATTTTAATAATTTAGACTGTATGAAAAGTCGGTTAGTGTGCTGGAGAACAAAGGCGTTCATGGGTCGATTTATCTGGAGTTGATGCATCAGAATGGAGCAGGAAGACTTTGGCCCGCAGATTGTTGTTCTTATGTAACAAACATTTTTACATAATTTAATCTGCTACTTTTAAATAAAGAACTCGCTGAAATCCAGTTTAAATCATCATTTTCTTTCTATATCTCCTCCATCATCAAAAATGCCTCCAGAACATGTTCTAAACACCAAAAACAGCTTTTTCTCCTGTTAATCTGTTTCCCTGCAATGACTCCAGATGGACGGCAGGGGTCACTACAGTCATGGTCGAATCAATGAGAGAGTTTCGTTAATAAACTTCTTAAAGAACCGTCACTACAACAAATCATGTCAATAAAACGTTCACGCGGTTTTCTCTACAATCAGCGGAACATTTTATGAACATTCTTAAAGTCTGAAGAAGTTTAAAAGAGTCCAAAGTCTTCGACAAATAAACCTCATGGTTGATCCGGCTTAACCAGAAAATGAAACTATTTGGTTTTTGGTTTGTTTTCGTCCTACCTGAAGACACGGGAGCGGCAGAACCCCGAAGGTGTATCAGAACCAAGATGATGACCAGCAGCGCTAGAATGAAGACCTGGCTGCTGCTGAGACGTTTAAAGGTCCGTCGCCGTGATGCCATCGTTCACCTCCGGTCGACACAGTCTCTGGATGCGGAAGTCTTTCCCTTTCTTTTCTTTCCTTTCCTTTATTTACGTATTTATTTATTTATTTGACAAAATTTGAAATTTAGAGGATACAAAGACACGATGAACTATAAATTAGGGGATATCAAAAAGCTGTAAATCACCTTTAATTCTTTGAAGTTTCAGAGCATGTTTATTTTCAGGAAAATAATAAGCAGAGTTCTTTATGAAGGGTTTGGTCTTCATAAATCTGCATTTGTGTAGATAAAATGCCCAGGATAGTTAGAGCATTTAAGATAAATTAAGTGTTTTTTTTCCAAAATAAATCCATGAATGACATTCTTAACAGAAAAATCTGCTAAACATGGGAAAGAGCCAATAATGTACATCGTTCCAAAAGGATTTGAGTGAAAACATTCAAAGAACAGACGCTCTTCAATGTCCTCATTACAAAAAGAACAGTTTTCAGGAATTCCAAATCGTTTTCTAAGCAGTTCTTTGGAGGAGTATAAACCTGTAAAGGTTTTAGAGTGGACTTCTTTAGCTTTAGGAGGGATAGGAAGTTTGAAATATTTAGTTCTAATTTGTTTCTTTTCTGAATGATTAAAATGCTGGGTTATTGAGTTTGGATTGGAGATATATAGGAAAAGACATTCCATTAAAATATTCTTTGATTAAATGATCGAGGAGTTTGGCAGCGAATATGTTATGAAGTTTAGGGACAGTAGGATGTCTGTAGATAATATAATGAAACAGAACAGAGATTGAGTTTAATATATTTTAAGTAATCCATCCATCCATCTTCTCGACCGCTTTTACCCTTTCGGGGTCGCGGGGGTGCCGGAGCCTATCCCGGCTACTGAAGGGCGAAGGCGGGGTTCACCCTGGACAGGTCTCCAGTCTGTCTCAGGGCCTCAATCACACACACATTCACTCTCACATTCACACCTAGGGGCAATTTAGAGTCACCAATTCACCTATGAAGCATGTTTTTGGACGGTGGGAGGAAGCCGGAGTCCCCGGTGAAAACCCACGCATGCACGGGGAGAACATGCAAACTCCACACAGAAAGGTCCCAGCCGGGAGTCGAACCGGGGCCTTCTCGCTGTGAGGCAAGAGCGCTAACCACTGCGCCACCGTGCAGTCCCTATTTTAAGTAATCCATCCATCCATTCATTTTCCTGACCACTTCGTCCCTTTCGGGGTCGCGGGGGTGCCGGAGCCTATCGCGGCTACTGAAGGGCGAAGGCGGGGTTCACCCTGGACAGGTCGCCAGTCTGTCACAGGGCCTCAATCACACACACATTCACACCTAGGGACAATCTAGAGTCACCAATGAACCTATGAAGCATGTTTTTGGACGGTGGGAGGAAGCCGGAGTCCCCGGTGAAAACCCACGCATGCACGGGGAGAACATGCAAACTCCACACAGAAAGGTCCCAGCCGGAAGTCGAACCGGGGCCTTCTCGCTGTGAGGCAAGAGCGCTAACCACTGCACCACCGTGCAGCCCATTTTAAGTAATCATTTTTTCAAAATATTTCCTACTTATTTGTAAACTATACTTAACTGTGAAATCCTCAAAGTACATTAGAGTACTATTGTCATTAAATAAGGGCATTAAGGACCATATTCCACTTTCAAACCACTTTGGTGTAAACAGGGATTTGTTTCTGATAGTTCTGTATTGGCAGTTCATATGCAGAAGTCTTTTTATTGCACTTCACATTCATGAACCTTTTTTAAATAAACTTTATTAATAAAAACTTAAGATACATACATAAACAGAAAGAAAAGGCAATAAATGGTCAAAAGGGCCAGTAAAAAAGAGCATTAAATGTTAAAAGAGAAAAACAACAAAATCAGGGTTCAGAGCACACTGAAGAAATCACAGAATTAAATATAAAGTAGAGCCCGATGGTTCACCAACAATGCAGAGCATATTTTTCAAACAGCATTCAGGTTTTATTAGCTTTTACATTTACATAATTTTTAATAGAATTGTTATAGTCTTTACCTCAGTGATGAAAACTGGTAAAAAGGTTTTAGCAGATGTGTATTTACATTCTCCTACTAAAACTAGCTTCGAATTCCGCCGCAAATGTACAGCAGATTTCTAGTAGAATAATTATCTGTAATAATAACCTCAAAATATGTATCACTGATTAAAATAGAAATAAAATGTGCAAAATCTCTACTGATCACCTCTGAAATGACGTGACCATAAGTGATTTTGGATCGTGTGATTGGATTAGGACGTTCCTAATTGAAATGGATTAAACAGTGAGCCCTGAATCGAGTTTTTCTTTTTTAATGAATTTATGGAAATGAATACAGTTTTTAGTATCTTCAAACATGTCGGAATGGGAATGATATGACTATGAATGATATGACTATGAATGATATGACTATGTATGATATGACTATGAATGATATGACTATGGATGATATGACTATGAATGATATGACTATGGATGATATGACTATGAATGATATGACTATGGATGATATGACTATGGATGATATGACTATGAATGATACGACTATGGATGATATGACTATGGATGATATGACTATGGAGGATATGACTATGAATGATACGACTATGGATGATATGACTATGACTGATATGACTATGGATGATATGACTATGGAGGATATGACTATGGATGATATGACTATGGATGATATGACTATGGATGATATGACTATGGATGATATGACTATGGAGGATATGACTATGAATGATATGACTATGGATGATATGACTATGAATGATACGACTATGGATGATATGACTATGAATGATACGACTATGGATGATATGACTATGGATGATATGACTATGGATGATATGACTGTTGTGGAAAAATGTTGAATCCGAAGGAAGGGCAGACACTATTCAAAGTTAACACAAGTATTTAATAACAGAACTCAGAAAGATACATGCGGTGCACAGGCATGTAGGGAAGACTGTCAGAGTGTTCTGACGAACTCATGAGACACAAAACCTTTTAAAGGGATCTCTTCAAAGAAACGCCACATGTCACATTTCTGGTTGATCCTGTCCTGGTTGATTGTTATCTCAGAAGCCTCCAGTTCCCGCATTTGTCTCAGGATTAACATTTTATGGCTTTAAGACCCTCGAGCAGGGAGGATGTAATACAAGGGACTATTTGGAATTTTACAATCAGCATCCTGCCCCCCTGAAGGGGAACTGTTTATCATAAACTCTTTCATCCTAAATCATGAGATGGAGCAGGAAAGTACACTTAACATCTGCTCCTAAAAGGTGAAAAGGTAATCTGTAAGCTACATCTTGGGTTAACATAATAAAATAATAAAACAAGTTTCTTCACAGAGGCTTACATCAAACTGTAGATGTTTTTAAGCTTTATTTTCCTAAAACCAAAGAAAGAAAAACAATTGCAAATTCACAATAAAATAAAACAAAACATTTCATTTGAAAGAGATTCTATTCCATTTGTAAAGCTTGTTCTTGTCTTTTATTTGCTAAAGCTGCCCCGTCTGGCTCGTCATGGTCCAACACATGAACAGTCAATGTTTTAAGTTAAGTTTAGGTTTTATTAATTTATATAGTACCTTCAAATGGCCGTTGGCCAAACAAGGCGCTGCACAGTAAAAGTCCAAAGAACAATAAAAACAACAGTTAAAAGTAGACTTTAAGAATAAAATGTATAAATAAGTTACATAAAAACGAAGATAAAACAGTAGAACAATAAAACTCACCAGCAGTTTGTGTGTGTCAACAACAAGACACGTTTGAATGGAAAGGCAAATGCACAAAATAAATACGTTTTGAGACAGCTAAAGACTGTATGTTTAGTATATTTCTTATGACTTTAGTTCTGAGATAAACCAAATCCATTAGTGATGGACATAGCACCACGTCTGACGCCGAGATGTTGTTGGAGTCCAGACATGTTTCTGTGACATGAAGACATGAACTCTGCAGTAACAGATCAGATCCACCGGATCTCCTTCTGGATCCAAAACCACAGACTGTAGCTCAGACGTTCATCACAGTAAATGTCTTTTTGTTACAAATGTTTCTTCTCTCGCATTCACAGCTTTGACTGATGAGCTTTAGTGCAGTAAAAGTTCAGTAAAGTTCTCCCAGAGAAACGAGTCGTTAGTTGTTCTGTCTCCTTTAAACACTTTACATCACAGTAAACAAATAAATACTGTTCATATTTAAAACAATCATTCATGAAAAATGACAAAGTGCTTTATAATAAGACGCAAAGAAATCAACACTGTAATGAATGTAGAGTAAAATTAAAGATAGATATTACTATGTAACAAAAACTTAAAATTATCCCAAATAAATAGTTTAAATGTCTTTCAGGAATACAGGCAGGTGCAAAGATGGGGGGGGGGGTAATACACAGACACCATAATTAACTTTTTAAAAGTCTATCAATAAATCAACAGGTGTGTATGTAATGTTAAAAACGGCAGGAGAGGCTGCAGGTTCCAGAAAGTCCAGACGTCGTCTACAGCCAATCCAGAATGGAAAAACTTCCATCGGGAACGTGATGTCTGCATTTGACCCCTCCCCTGAGGGAGTGGAGAGCTGCAGACACCGCTGCACTCTGGAACCATTCAGTGGTTTAACTCCCTGATCCGTTCATTAATGCTGTGTGTTTAGTTGAAAGATACTTGGTTCCATTTTCAGTCTTTTCTAAGGCCACTGAGTTGGTTGGAAGACACAGAGGAACTCTCTAGACGTTTCTCAGACATTTTCAAACTTCTCTTTTTATGTTTAAAACCGCAAAAGTGAAAACTTTCATAGAAAAATAAATATAATTTTATAGAATGAAAACAAAGATCTGATCTCAATCAGAGATTTACATCTTCCTCTTCTAAAATACGTCGTCTTGTTTGGACTTTGAGTCTGAAATGTTTCAGAATTTCAGAAGATCAGATCAGGATCAGAGGAGACTACAGAATCGAGGTCAATCATGTTTTTCTCTGAGTTAGAATTCACATCAGGAAGTTTAGGATCAGGGTTCTGCTGGTTGGTAGAACTTCGGTTTGAACATTTTTTCTTCTTGTAAATCCAGAAAACAGCAGCAGCAAGAAGAAATAATGGAACAATCAGACCGAGGAAAGCCAGACTTCCTTCATTCTTGTGTTTTTCCTCCTGTCCTCCTTCATCTTGTCCTCCTTCCTTTCCTGCAGAGACAGAGATGATGATGAAGATCAGAATGTTCTCCTCTTCCTCATCAGCTGCTTCCTGCAGAGTCTCATCAACAACATCTTCAGAAAACACGTCTGATCTGAGACCTTTCACTCTGACATACATTCACTCTTATCCACACACTCAATGGAGGAGGAAGAGGAGGAGGAGGAGGAGGAGGAGGAAGAGGAGGAGGAGGAGGAAGAGGGGGAGGAGGAGACACAGACACACTCAATGCTCACCTGGAGGAGACACCTGCAGGTAGATGGTGGAGATCGGCTTCATTTCTCTGTGTGAACCACTTTGTTGTAGGACTGAACACTTGTATGTTCCAGAATCTTCAATCTTCACGTTCTTCAGAACCACAGACAGATCTCCATCCTTCATCTGACTGTTATTCAGAAACACTCGGTTCATGAAAGACTCATGCTGATTGTCTTGATCAACACCACCATTCCTGTATAAAAACACATATTCTCCCTCCTTCAGGTCAGATCTGGTCCACTCCGAAGCTGAATCCTCGTTGATGTTTGGATCTTGACATCTCAGAGTGACGTCATCTCCAGGTTTAGCAGTGATGATCCTTGAATCTGGATTAGAAGATCAGAGATCAGAGATTCTGTTCTGTAACTGGACAGGATGTAGAAAACTTAGATTAGTTGCAATCCTGCAGCAGTGCATTCTGGGTAGTGAATAAGGCTGCCACAAACGATTATTTCAATAGTCGACTAATCTCCGACTATTTTTTTTTCGATTAATCGACTAATCGGTTCGTTCGGCGACTGGATGTAAAACATTCATCTTAACCATTATTATCCTTAAACTTGAGGTCTTTAAGCTATATTCTATCTAAAATAAAGACAATAGTTTATTAATCTTTTAATGAATCATGCAGCTTTTCTCCTTCATTTGTTTCTGGCATTAAAACAAGACTTAAATCAAATAATGTAATCTGAATCAACAACAGAAACCTTATTAAAACCCTGCAATTTTTTTTTAAAGCTTTAAAACATATTTAATAAAACATGTATAAAGTATTTCAAAAGCTATTTGCAGATATAAACGCACTAAAAATATTTGCTGACTGAGGCCCATTTATGAAAGCAAAACACTAATAACATCTTTGAACTGAAGATATTCCTATAAATAGAAAACCTGAGGATGCCCATAGAAACAAAGAGCTTTAAGACATTACATCTTTAAAAAGGGGGAAATGTATGTTTTAAAAATGGAGAAAAGCAGGGGATGTTAGAATGTACATCAGTACTTTCATTCTTTTACTACATCCACTGCACATGCACAGATACTTCACATTTTCAGTTTGGGGGAGAACCCATAAATCTGTGTTATTTCTTTAATGTTGTGGTTGTTTTGCTGTTTGTTGTCATTTTTGTGACTTAAAGTTACATTTAATCGTATGCTTATTCTGCTAATGTAAAGCTACACTTGTAAACTTAGCTCTGGACTTTTAGGTGATCTACTTCCCTTCTGGGACTCATAGTTTTAAATCGTTCCATAACTCTGCAGCAGATCCGTACCGACACACAGCCTCTCTGTAGATCTACAGGAGGAATGGACCAAAACATCTCTGCTCTAGAGGAGATCTGATGGAGGAATGGACCAAAACATCACTGCTCTAGAGGAGATCTGATGGAGGAATGGACCAAAACATCACTGCTCTAGAGGAGATCTGATGGTGGAATGGACCAAAATACCAGCAACAGTTTCTGAAAACCTTGTGAGGACTCACAGTAAACGTTTGACTGCTGTCGTTGCCAACAAAAGGTTTATAACAAAGGATTACTTGTAACTTTTTTATTGACCAAATACTTATTTTCCACCATCATTTAAAGTGTAATTTTCTGGATTTTTTCACATTTAGTTGAAGTATACCTATGATGGAAATGACGGGCCTCTCTCATCATTTTAAGTAGGAGAACTTTACCAATTGGTGGGTGAAATAATTTACTCTGAAAGGCTTAAGAAAAGAAGGACATAAGCCCTTAGTAAATGATTTTAAAATTAATTATATTATTGTATGTTCTAGGACAGCGGTCTACAACCTGAGGCTCCGCAGTCTTTTTTGTTCCTCTGTTGTAGTTCTTTGGCTTTGTAGAAAAGTGTCAACAACTGAAATAATTCATGGATTTGTAGTTTTGGTTTAGACTAAATCTGCTGCAGCAGGAAGATCTTATTTAATACAAGGTGCATTTTATTTTGAAAGGAACCTGTAGGGATGCTGTCTATGGTAAATTATAATTCAATTATTGTTCATATTTAAACTCTGCATAAATTAATGGATAAACATTTTTTTTATTGTCAACAGTGTACAGGTCCTAGAGTAAAAATAACACCCAAAAAACTATACAGTTGAAAAGCAAAACACAAACAAAAACTAGAAATCAAAGCAAAAGTTCAGACATCGATATGAAAAAACTCATCCCAATAAGAACAGTCCCATAACATACCATTTCAGGTTTCTTCTTTTGTTTCATTTGTATTTCTGTAAATTACTTTGTTTGCAGTTGTTTTTTCCTGCTTTGGTTTGTTGACTATTCAAGGATTTCGACTATATTTTGTTTTTTAATTTACTTGTATTTGTTGTCCTACTGTAATTGTCATGGGGATTTTTAGAATGTTATTCGCACCTAGTGATTTGACCTTCTGGGCCACCGTAGAACACCGGCACCCGGAAGAAGGTTTACTTTCGTTTTCTGACACGTGAAGAGAGAAAACTCGTTTTTTCCTTCTTTCTAAACCTCACCTGGCGTTTTAAAGACAGAAGAACCGACCAGGATGAAGAAAAGAACAGAACCGAGGAGCCACATCGTTAGAAATCCAGCTGCGCTCTCGTCGAAGCCGCCGGACCTCCACGTGCGGCTTGCTGTTCAATCGATGGCGGATATGACGTCATCTTCTTCTTGTTTTATGGCCGGTGGCTTCTAACTTAAAGGTGTATTTCCGCCACCTACTGTGCTGGAGTGTGGGTCGGAGTATTGAAAGAAAAGAAAAAAACTATTCCATAATGTGCAACAACTACATTCTTTTTATCAAACCACTATGCCGTAGAAATTCCAACACAGGTCTGCATTTCCCTTCCTCTCCACTTAATAAATTCTTAGGACTAATACATCCGCCTCCACCTTTCTTTAAGCTTTCTTTGAGGTGCCTTCTGCTTACTGAATGTGTAGTGCAGTGACAAAGAACATGTTTCACTGTTTCCTTATCCTGGCCACAATCACAAAGACCTGTTGGATGTTTCCCTAACAAATGTAGTGTGTTATTGAGTCCTGTATGACCCAACCTCAGCCTAGACATTATTTCTTGATCTGTACTATTCAGTCTGATATTGTTCATTTTCCCTATTCCCTGAATTTGAAAAAGATGTCGACCCGTCGTACCTGTCTCCCACTGGCATTGCCATTCTTCCTTTATCTGCGCTTTAATATTGTTTTTAACTTCAGGTGTACTGAAGGGTATCTCTATGAACGATCTCTGCTTTAAGGACTGTTTAGCATGATAATTGGCCATCTCATTTCCCTCCTTTGTGTGCTGGAACCCAAAGAAACCGTACCTCCATCTTTAACTGTTCCAATCTGAACAGTTTCATATATTTCATATAAAATATCAAATCTACTGTTGGTCATTAGTGACTTCACTGATGATAGTGCTGATAGAGAATCTGAGCATACTATTCCCTTCTTAATTCTATTACGTTCTAACCACTGTAGACTTAACGATATTGCTAACATTTCCACTGTATAAACTGAGAGATGATCTGGTGATCTTTCCCTGGAATAAAGTCCCAGTTGCGGTATCACAAATAAAAAACCTGTTTTTCCTTCTCCTGTTTCTTTTGAACCATCTGTGTAAATTTGCAAAAATGAATTATGAGCAGTTTTTAGTCCATCTTCAGTGATTTTGTCCCAGTTACCCTTCCCTTTACTACCTTCCATTCTCTCATGTAAACTAAAGTCAACCAGTACTTCTGGAAGCACCCAAATTGGATTGACCGTATATAAAAACTTTCTGACACGAGTCTTGTCATAAATTGACACCTCTCTAGCCCATCTCTGCAGTCTCCAGACACCATTTCTGTTCCGGACATGCTCACTCTCCCAGCATGAAGTAAGTGCTCTTTTCACAGGATGAGCTTCATCCTTGCACCCTTGAATACTTGCCCAATAATTTAATGACAACTGTTTAAACCTGAGTTGTAATGGCAGTTCTCCCATTTCTACTTGTTCTGCTACTGTTGGAGTGGATCTGATTGCCCCACAGCACACTCTCAAAGCCTGGTTTTGTATTATTTCTATCTTTTTTAACAATGTCTCAGATGCTGAGCCATAGACAGTGCGTCTATATTCCATAACCGATCTTATCATTGCATTATGTATTTGTTTCAATGCCTGGGTACTGGCTCCCCACTCACACCCTCTCAAGCATCTCATTATGTTAATAATTCTTTAGCATCTATTCTGAATTTTATCAATATGCGCTTTTAATGTTAGTCTTGAATCAAAAATCTCCATCATCTGCAAATAATGCTTTTCCAAATTCAGTGCCCACATTCTGGAAAACATCATCTATCATAATGGAAAACAAAATTGGGCTGATAACACTTCCTTATGGGGCTCCATTATCCGCAGTATGTCCATTTGAGAGTGTATTACATATCCTCACTTGAATCTTTCTATTGAATAAAAAATCCTTAATCCAATTAAACATTCTTCCTTGTACTCCTAACCTTTACAGTTTAATTAATAATCCCTCCTTCCATACCATATCATATGCTTTTTCTACGTCAAATAAATACTGCTATCAGACTTTCTTTATTAACTTGTGCTTCCTAATTTCTGTATCCAGACAAACAACTGGATCTGTTGTACTTCTGCCTTTCCTAAACCCACTCTGATGTTGAGAGAAGAGTGTTTTACTTTCAAGGTAATATATAAGTCTTTCTTTAACCATTCTTTCCATTATTTTTAGTGCATGTGACGTGAGTGCAATTGGTGCCTGCCTGGACAGCTTGAGTCTTGTCCTGGTTTGACTATTGGTATGCTTATTGCCTCCTTCCAATTGGTTGGTAGCTTTCCTTGCTTCCATATTTCAATATAAATATCTAATAATTTTAATTTCATTTGTTTCCCTAAGTGTTTTAACATTACATAACACATTTTGTTTGTTTCTCTGACATGAGAAAAAAAGATGTTGTAGACTTTTATCACTAGAATTACAGAATACAAAGGGTTTAATATCAAAACTAAATCTTTTTATTTTATGGAAATTCAGCAACAGGATAGATAACTTTCTCTTGTCCCTTCTTTGAGGAATTTGAGGGGAAAACAGATAATGTGTATGGTAGGAACGATTAATGAGGTCTGTTTCCACACGGTAACATTCAAAGGCGGACCGCAGTCGGACTGTAAACAAACGGGTGTTTGACTCCCGCGGAGATGGACGCTGAGGCTCCGGGGAGAGGCTCCAGGGCCGCGGCGCTGCGGAGCTTCGTGGCGGAGCGGCTCTCCGCCGCCTCCCGGGAGATCCTAGCGGCCGTGTGTACGGCGGTGGCCGTGTACGAGGAGGAGGCCTCGGGCTTCAGAGAGGAGCTCCACCGGCAGAGGAAGCAGCTCCTGGAGCTCCAGCGGACCTCAGAGACCTCCGTTAGAAACGGTAGAAATGAACGCGGAAGTCCCGGAAGTACGAACCGAAGCCCGTGGAAACATAATTTACTTTTATTAAAAACATACTTAATTATTTACGAAATTGATTTGGTTTAGAGTAAATATGTCACAATTCTTCAGTTAGGCTGAGATAAATCTTACTAAAAGCATTTAATACCAGGTTTATAAATATTTGTTTAAGTCTATTGTTTATTATTACACTTCCGGTGAAGATTTCAAAAGTAAAAGCCGTCAAACACATTCTGCTCTTGTCTCTGCAGACTCGCAGTGCAGCAAACAGCAGGACTCCCCGGAGGAAGAGGAGGCTGAGGATGAAGAGACCTCACAGCACGTGGACTCTCCTGGCTCCTTAAGGTTTTGAATACTCTAACTTTACTGATACAAATGAAGAAACATCAATTTCTGATTAGATAAATTCAATCTTCAGCTCCTCAGCTGACCGGAGCACAGGCGTGAGGAAGAGGAGGCCCGGCAGACCTCGAGTCTGCACACATGACAGCAGCGTAGACCTCAACATCAGAGTCCTGGAGGACTCCAGCATCCGGCAGCTCTCCAAAAACGGTAAAAATAAACATAAACTTGTCAAAAAACATCACATTTTAATGGATTTGTTCCCTCAAATGAGTTAATATCTGCAAAAATTAAACCATAAATCGTCCAAATTACCACAAAGATAATTGAATTCGGCAAATATGAAACTAAAAACACTTTAAATTTAGTAGAAAAGAAATGATCTTTTATTTTGTGGAATTAATAGTAATTTTTTTTCTAAATTAAAGTGAATCTGAATGCAGAAATCTGTCTTATGTTTACTAAAATGAATTGAGAACTTAAGAGTTTTAACAAAGTAAAAGCCCCAGGTTTGTAAAGTGTCATATTCCAGGCTTTATTTTGAAAGGACACACATATTTCCCACTTTCTGTCTGTCTTCAGTGATGAAGAACCGTCCCGTCGTCCCGCTGACGTGTCCTCGAGGCCTCCAGGAGAAGGACTTCCTGAACCTGTTGAGGTCTTCGGTTCCTGGACTGTCTGACAAACCCTTTGACCTCCTGACCTCAGACAGAAGGCGGAGACTGAAGCCTCTGAAGCTGAGGACGCCGGCGGAGATCCACCGAGTCTTCGGCTGCGCGGGTGTCCGAGTGTCCACGCTCTACGTCAGACTGAAGGTCAGCTTCTTCAGAACATTTAATCTAATCTCTGCTCTGCTGATGTTAACTTCAGTGTGTTTCCAGACCCAAGAGGAACCTCAGCAGGTCCTCCAGACTGAAATCAGACCTTCTGTCAATCACACTCACCTGGAGGCGGGACGGCAAACCAGGTAGTTCAGATCAGATCTCCAGACCTTCTTCTGTCCTTCCAGACGGGTCGTTTGGTGATTCTGTCGCTCAGTATTTGATGTTCCTCCACCGGAAATGTTCTGACAGCGACGCTTAAATCTGTGGGATCAGACGGCCTCCAAACACAGGTCAAAGGTTAAAGACCTGCTATCTAAAGACAAGAGGTTCTAGTTTTAGAAATGTCCTTCAGGCTCAAACTGAAACTCAAGCAGCTGCAGGAGTCCAGGTGGATGATCAGAAAGATCTAAATTTGGAGGGAACAGAAGTGAAAAGATGGAGGAGTTCCTCAAAGCTTTGTTCTGGGCCCTCTGGTCTCTGAGGCTTTAGAAACAGGATCAATTCTTCTCAAATATTTCAATGGAAGATCCACTGGGAGTCAAAGAGAACTGGACAGAATGACTCCGTCCCCCTACGTTCCAAATGGGGGGGTGGGCGTGGAGTTAATCTGTTCAGTTTTCTTTGACTGTAAATAAGAACTGGAAAGATTAACTCCAGCCCCTGGTTTTACAAACAGTGTGGGTGGGTGGAGCCACTCCATCCAGTTCTTATTTACAGCCAATGGATTCTCCAATGGCTGTGATTGAGAACTGGACAGAGTGACTCCGCCCCTCTGGGACGAAGCTAAAATCTCATAGAGTTCTATAGAGAAATAAACAGTCATTCTTTTTGTCTGAATACCCTATTTTCTGCATTTACATTTTCTTTTTCATATTTTTTTTCTGTAGTTCAAGTAATTCATCTGTCCAATCAGATGCCTCAATCAAAGTGGGCGGAGCCTAAATGTTTGACAGATTTTGTGTTGCCCTGTTTGGAAGTGGTTGGGGTGTCGCCTACCAACAAGCTCACTCTTGATTGGTGAGAGTGGTCGCCATAGAAACGATGACTTAGACCAATTGTGACCAATCACGGCTTATTGACGTCCACATGGTGGATATTGTTTAGGTTGGAGCCAGAAGTAAACTATTTTCTGTGGATGACATCACAGTCCAGTTCTCTGATACAGTCAATGGGGGGGGGGTTACAAACCTTTGAAGTCAACTTTATTTAAATTAACACTTCGGTTTGTCACGTTTGATGACTATTCTCATTTTTCTTTCCACTAGAAATGAAGATGAAGATGAGTCCTGTGGGACGGCATCTCAACAGGAAGTCGAGATAGAATCACGTCTTCCAGGAGGACCAGCAGATGTTGAGGATAAAGACGAGGAAGATGGCGGCCGTTCACAATCAGCTGAGAGTGAAGATCAAACCATCAA
>NC_050529.1:1430928-1518116 GCF_002922805.2 Oryzias melastigma
TTCTCACGTTTGATGACTTAATTCTTATTTTTCTTTGCACTAGAAATGAAGATGAAACCTGTGGGACGGCATCTCAACAGGAAGTCGAGATAGAAACACGTCTTCCAGGAGGACCAACAGATGTTGAGGATAAAGACGAGGAAGATGGCGGCCGTTCACAATCAGCTGAGAGTGAAGATCAAACCATCAAAGCAGGAGTTTTGATCCAAGCAAATCTTCAGGATGGACAGAAAACTGAAGCCCGGATCAGCACAGAGACTTTACTGTCTGATGGAAGCAGCAGCGATCACGCAGCAGCACACTCTGAGGAGGCTCCTCTCACCTCCTCTCAGGACCTCCTCCAGCTGGACGAGGAGCTGAAGGCTCACAGCCGAACTCGCACCAAAACCAAGACCTACATGTGCGGCGTTTGCGGCAAAGTCCTCAGCAACAACCGCTCCCTGTCCCGCCACAAGAAGACCCACTCTGCGGAGAGACCCCACACCTGCCAGGTGTGTGGGCGGGGCTTCAAGCTGCCCACCACGCTGAAGCAGCACGAGAAGATCCACACCCACAGGGAGCGCTCGTTCCTGTGCGACGTCTGCTGCAAGATGTTCCTGACCAGCAAGCAGCTGCTCGTCCACATGAGGACGCACACCAACGAGAAGCCCTTCCACTGCGAGCAGTGTGGGCGGGGCTTCACCACCCGGGGGCCGCTGACGGTGCACATGCGCGTGCACACGGGGGAGACGCCGTACCGCTGCCCGTACTGCGGCTGGTCCTTCAAGAGGAAGACCCACCTGGACAACCACCTGGCCGTCCACACGGGCGCCAAGCCCTTCGTCTGCGGCATCTGCGGGAAAACCTGCGCCCGCAAGACCTACCTGACCGTCCACATGAGGACGCACAACGGCGAGAGGCCGTACAAGTGCGGCGCCTGCGGGAAAGGCTTCACTCAGAGCCACTGCCTGAAGACGCACCTGAAGAGCCACCAGGCGGCCGGCTGAGCCGGACGTCCATGAAGACATTTGAATTTTTGTAAATAAACTCAACTGAATTGGAAATCTGACCATCTGTGTGGTTGTGTCAGTGACTCCACCTCCTTTACCGCCCTAAGACCAGGTCTTCAAAAGCTTTTGAAGGACAGCGGTTTCAGGATTTCACTTTACTGTAGCATCAGACGAATTCTCTGAAAAAAACACGACTCAGATCCTAAGTTTGAAAGTCAGGAGGAACTCCCGAGTCCTAGTCCCTGTCTCCACCACAAACTCACCATCTAGGGTCCAGTTCAGGTTCCTCAGTAACAGGAGAAACCACTGATGCAAAACAATAAATACAATTCATTTTGTTAAGCAGATTTCAGGTAACTCAAAGATGGTGTTCTAAAGAAAACCTCAAATTAGGAAAAAGGTAGCCAAGATAATGCCCTTTGAGGTGCACATTATCAGAATGATAATGTGATATAATGTGCTTATACCATGCTAGATTACAAGATGAACACATTTTAAATCAATTATTAGTACTTGAATGAACGGCAGGTGAGGCATGGGCTGTACTGTTTCGTTCTTTCTATCATAATAAAGGAGGTTTTATTTTTACTTAATTTTTCTATTTCTCACTATTTTTGACATTCAATTTGTTTTAATTTGTGACTCATTTAGTCTTTTTATCCACTAAAAATGCACTTTATAAATACACTAGGTGAGACCATGCCATACGCATGCCTCAAGACAGAGGGCGCTGCTGAGCCTGGAGAATGTGACACCTTGGCTAAAGAATAATAGTGTTAGTGGCAGTAAGTCAAGTGCAGCCGTCCAGATATTCTTTAATATTGTTTAGTATCATTTTCTAAATTGAGGATTACGAGTCTAAACTCGGGAATTGGTAGAGACTCGTCACTGGTAATGATCTGCATTGAGACTTTGAAAAAAGAAAAGGAAGATTTCTGCAAACGAGTTATTCATGTGTTTCTTCAGAAGGAACGACACAGACTTCATTTAAAAGTAAATCAATAATAACAATTTGGGATTTTTTTTTCTATGCTACATCTTGTAAAAGGAAGAAAAATGTTGAATTTTTTTTAACAGACTTTAACTGTTGCCAATCAAATGGTTTCTGAGTTTAACTGATGACATCAGTTTTCCTTCATGATCAATTTCCAGATGTTTTTGTTACTTCCATCTATTAAAAAAGTTCCCCTTACGTCACTACCAAATCGGAGTCCCTGATTGGTCAAAGTTCAACTGGTTGTACTTTAGACAGGTATTCAAAGGCTGCATTTTGTACATAAAGCCCAAAAATGAACTTTAAATTTTGCAAAGTAATGCATGAATGCAAGAGTTTTGAATGTAGTAGTTCGAAATGTGCAAATATACACATTTACCAAGACTTTCAGTGGACTTTTTCACTTTTTAATGTACATCTTGCAGCTAATCATAGTCCAGCATTCACCCAGATTGTGTTACAAATATAAAAAAAACTTGGTTTGAAAAGGGTTCAGGAGTTAATGAAGAGGAGGAGCCTTCCCAAAAATCAGCTATTGTTTATATGTTATGGCTGACTTTCTGCTTTTGTACAATTACTGGTATAAAGACCAATGAGACAATTGTTTAGTGACATTGGGCTATATACATAAAATTGGATTGAACTGATTTCCAGTCACCCACAGGTACCAACGAGACGAAACGACTTCTACTTCCTGCTAGCATTTTTTGATCGGTAATGACGATGTTTTGAGTTTTCTCTCAAACACTCTTAAGATTTGACATCCTTCATGACTGCAGTGACTTATGATGCATGAAAACTGGAGTCTGACAGTATGCAAAGAGAGTTTAACATTCAAATCATCCAAACTTGTCACAATAAATCAAAATGCAAGAGCTGCAACCGAGCAGAAGCTGGTTTCTGAGGCAGAGGACACTGCAGCTGGAGTATAAGGTAACTACATTTACCATCTTTACTTAGTTACAGAGAGTGTAGTTTATCTGGATCTACTTTTGATCATTTAGCTGGAATGGCCTTAGAACTTTGTTCTCGACTTCAGGGGTTTAGTCTTCAGTTGTTGATCAGTCGGGTTTGAGATTCTAAGGGCTGTAGTAGGTTAAGTTTACAAGTCTTTGAGTCGCCGGTTTAAATGTGTTTGAATGTTGTAAATCTGGTGCAAGTGTTACTGTTACCCAACAAAAGGACTCGAGCCAGTTGAAGCTGAATGAAAGCCGGTTTATACCTCAAGGCGATCGGTCATCGCATCAATCCTACTGCAATCGTATGGCCTAGTTCATACTAAGGTTCGGCCTCGATTACTGACAAAATTTTATACTTTTCCAGCCTGGTGACACGGTTGTCTCCAGCAGTTCAGTGGTTTAGTCATTTATTTATAGTCATCTTTAGTGATGTATAGACACAGTAATAGAATCCTTGGATGTGGAAACAGCAGTTTTCTGTATCAAGTTTGCTTCACTGTCATGTCTTCAAACCGTTCCAAATAGGTATAGGTTAAATGGCGCAAAATCCTCGTGAATATACCACCCCTTCAATGATGCCACGAATCAGGAAATTATAAATCACTCTGAAGTATGAACTGGCCCTAAGTGTGCTGGATATCAAATCTACATAAGTCACAGTATCTTGTGTAAAAGTACTTTTAATAGTACAGTATTGACCTATTTCTGTTGAACGGTCTCCTTCTCTCTTCTAGATAAAATGTCGGTCACCTTCAACTCCTCCTCCGACTCTGAAGCCCTTCACTGCATGATCCCTGAAACCAAGCAGATCATGATCAGTCTCCTGGTCTTGTACGCCTTCCTGACACCTCTCCTGGTTCTGGTCCTCGTCATGGGTTGTCAGCGCTGGAGGAGGCAGGCCTCCTCTGGCGCTTTGACAGCATCCAACCACACCGATGTCCTTACATACAACGTAGTCTTCTTGGATCTTCTCGGGGTCTTTGGGAGCTGTTTGTACTTTAGTGGGACCTTCATGACCCAAAATGACCTGAAAGAATTGGGAAGAATGGTGTTCTGGGTAACCACTCCCGGACAAACCTTGATTCATTTCCTGACTTGTGTGGAACGATACCTGGCGGCGGTCCATCCCATCACCTACATGCAGCTGAGAGGGGAGCGTGGCGTCAGAATCAGGAACTGCACCTTGGCTGGTGTTTGGCTGGTTTCTTTCATGGTGATGGCTCTGATGAAGGGCTTAGGTTTGGGTCTCTTCTTCATCAATCTGTTCCTGTTGTCCTTCTCATCTGTGTCTTTCTGTTTCTGCAGTGTCTCTGTGCTCTATGTTCTGATTCGTTCAGGGCCGGGTTTCGGCGGCGAAAGCGCCAAGCGGATTGACCAATCAAAACAGAGAGCCTTCCACACCATGATGGTCATCACAGGAGCTCTAGTATTTCGGTTCCTGGTCGGCCTGGTAACCTCGTTCATTCAAGGCTTTTCGGATCGGAACAGTCACCGCTACTGCGTGGTGGCGTGGGCGACCATGTGGTTTTTCCTGCCCAGCAGCCTGGTGCTGCCCCTGCTCTACCTGCAGAGGGCAGGGGTACTTCCTGTCTGTAAACTCAAGACAGACGGATCCACAAAGGCATAAAATGACCTGACGTTTGATCACATCTTTGTGTAAAGATTAGGGTTTGATGATTGTAGTCAAAACTCAGCAGCATCCCTTGAAACACAAAGAAATGATATTGTTCAAATCTTAGACAATAAAGTCATTACAATAAAGTTTTGTTTTTGTGTGCTTAGATTGTCTTCTGTTTATTTCTTAGACACAATTGTTCTGAAAGTCTCTGTTATTTCTGCTTTTGTCCAACAAATCAGTTCCAGTGATGCATCAGAGAAGATTTCTCCTTCATGATCAAATCTCAGACGGTTGGTACTTCAGTGAATCAAAAAGGATGCTACCCATACGTCACTACCAAATCTAAGTCCCTGATTGGCTTAAGTTAAACTGGTTCAACTTTTGACGTGCATTCAAAGACTTTGTGAATTGTTTATATAGAACAAAAAAATGATGTAAAAACTTGTGTAGCGACGCATTAATGTAAGAGTTTTGAACGAGGAAGCCTGAATCGTAAAATACGCACAATTACCAACACTTTTAATTGGAAGTGGTCACTTGAACACACGTGTTGGAGTCAAATGTGAACTTAGATTAAGGCTTTTGTCATGAAGAAGAACTAAAAGACTCTTGGTCAGGTATATTTATGTGCTGTGATACTTGGAAAATGGGTCAGTACAAGTTATAAACTCTGAGGGTGCCCAAACGTTTTCTGTTATTTTAAAAGACTAAATAATGAAAATAAAGCCTACTTTTTATATATTTAATAAATGTCTCATTTCTAATCGTTTTCCTTTTGAGGATGTTTCCATCTTTTCTTGGCTTCTTCATCCACTTTACTACAACTTTCAACCTGGAGTGCCCAAACCTTCCATCCCCACTGGATCCACCGTAAGGTGGATATTTATGATGATAAACTGTAGAATAACGTATCTCCACCTGTGTGGAGTTTATGTTGCTCTGGTCACCAGCTAGCTTTTACATCAGCGCTAACACAGACCATCCAGACTATGTGACCGGAACTTCTTTTGTAGGTGTCTATTAGGATTTTTGATGGACATCCTGCAGCCAATGAGAGTTGAGTATTCACCCACATTTGGAAAAAATATAAATAAATGTATTTTAAAGCTTTTAAGAGTCGATGGGGCAGATAAGCCTTCCAGAGTCGCTTACAGAGATCCAAGGAAACATTGAGATGAAAGTTTGAGTTTTCCCTCAAACACTTAAGATCTGACATCCTTCATGACTGCAGTGACTTATGATGCATGAAAACTGGAGTCTGACAGTATGCAAAGAGAGTTTAGCATTCAAATCAGCCAAACATTCAGCAATAAATCAAAATGCAACAGCTGCAACCGAGCAGAGGCTGGTTTCTGAGGCAGAGGACACTGCAGTTGGAGTATAAGGTAACGACATTTACCACCTTTACTTAGTTACAGAGATTGTAACTTTTGACTATTAAACTGGAAAACCAGCTCGTCTGTTGGATGGATTTGATGCCTTAGAACTTTGTTCTCCACTTTAGGGGTTTAGTCTTCAGTTGTTGATTGATCTAGATTTGTGGCTCTAGAGGGATGTAGTTGATGAGTTGATGAGTCTCTAACTCATCGGTTTAAATGTCTTGGTGGGCATGGGATCGTTCAGCAAACCTCACAGCATCCATGACTGTACTTGCATGGAGGTTTGTTTGAATGGAGTCAATCTGGTGTAAATGTTCCTGATGTTTTCCAACAAGGGGAGTAGACCCAGTTGTAGCTGAGTGAAGGCCGGTTTATATTTCATCGGATCAATCTACTGTATCCCTACAGCAATCGTTTGTCTAGTTCGTACTAAAGTTGGTCAGTTTCTCTTGTGAATGACCACAATAAGAGTAACAAACTTCTGAAGGATGTTTGTACTTTCCAAACCTGATGACACCATTATCTGCACAGTTTGCATTGTTCGGTATTTTATTTATAGTCATATATAATGATCTTTGACATTCTGTTTACTTAAAGCTTGTTTTTTTCATATGCAAAGTTTTCTAAAGCTGTTTGTATAAATAAGTTTGTGGTCAATTAACAACACACTCTCATTCACAAGTCGTCACATATTGACGTTTGGTTTAGGACCGATCCGCGTCACTTATTGACATTTCTGGTTTCTCTAACTCGCCTTTTTAGGAGTCTTGGCTGTTTTGATTAAATCTAGGCTCCGGTCGTTTTGGGACATTGTTTTTGTAGCCAGTATTGGTACCCTAACCCTAGCCCTGTCCACATCTGGAACTGGTACTGATCCGCTTCTGGTACCAATACGATCTGCATCCGGTATCTGGGTTAAGGTTAGTTTTAGGGTACCAGTGTGGTCCATGTCTGGTATCGGGTTACGGTTAGGTTAAGTGATTGGGTTGGCCGATGTAGGGGGCGAGGCTGTAGATCCGATCAGCACAGTAATCTGATCCACTTCTCTTACCAGTTCTGCCATGACTCTGATCTCATTTGCACCTACCTCACTAGCCTCCGCCATTATCGCTTGTCTTCACCTGGTAGAGACTAAGTCTGGGGCTAATGGTGGAAAGACCAGTACTGCCACAACGCCTGGAGCCTCGTCTCCCTGGGTGTCCGAATCATCTGAGCTATGGGGACTTTGGTAATCTCGTGGCAACAGTCTATGTTTGCTCCTCACCTGCTCAGCCATGAGTTGATTACCCTGGGGGTCCCTTTCAGATTTACGGGAAAGCTTTGTGAGCCTTAGAGTTTCCTCCAGTCCTCAGAGCTTGGTCGCCTTGATCTGACCAAGCAGCGTGCCCACCCACCCCATCTTTTCTGCATAGTATTGTGTTTCATGGGCAAGCCTTGGCCATAAATCTCGCCTGCCAAGAGATCTCCTACAGCCACAAAATTCTCCCATTCCGTACACTTAGGCATGTGGCAGGCGATCAAGTGACTGTAGGGGTTGGCATGCCGGACTGCAAAATGCTTTCAGAGCAAGCTCACTGAGCGGGCAGGTACCCCACACAAAGGAGACACCGGGTCCGGACAGATCAGACGGACCTCCCCCAGAGCTGGGTCAAGGATCTCCTCCTGAGGGCCTGGTTCCATCCCAGACCCATTACTAGCTGTTGACTCCTCACCAGGGTACCAGTGCGGTCCACGTCCCAGTAACGGTTTGGGGCTTGCAGTAGAGTGTAGATACGCAGTAAAAATATATATTTTTTCTGTTTCAGAATGAATTCGTGTTTATCCCCTCTTGTATTAAGAATGCAGTCATAGTGACCTTGTCTTTGAAATCCTGGGACATGGAAACTGAATGGGTTGGTTAGCCCGATATGAACACTTTTATGGCAAAAACGTTAAATTCCTGTCCGGGATGATGTCATTAGTTTGCGTCACATTATACACTGATTTGGGGGCTTCCGTTCTGATGACCAATGCACCCGAGCAATTACAAACCACTAGGAAGTATAAACTGGCCCAGAGACTATTGGATATATACCACAAATATACTTAAGTCACAGTACCTTGCAGTAAAAGTACTTTAAGAAGTACAGCTATAACGGAGTAAATCTTGTTTCTACTGAATGGTCTCCTTCTCTCTTCTAGATAAAATGTCGGTCACCTTCAACTCCTCCTCCGACTCTGAACCCCTTCACTGCATGATCCCTGAAACCAAGCAGATCATGATAAGTCTCCTGGTCATGTACGCCTTCCTGACACCTCTCCTGGTTCTGGTCCTCGTCATGGGTTACCAGCGATGGAGGAGGCAGGCCTCCTCTGCCGCTTTGACAGCATCCAACCACACCGATGTCCTTACCTACAATGTGGTTTTCATGGATCTTCTCTGGGTCTTTGGGTGCAGTTTGTACTTTAGTGGGACCTTCATGACCCAAAATGACCTGATGGAAGTGGGGAGAATGGTGTTCTGGGTAATCACTCCTGGACAAACCTTGATTCATTTCCTGACTTGTGTGGAACGATACCTGGCGGCGGTCCATCCTTTCACCTACATGCAGCTGAGAGGGGACCGTGGCGTCAGAATCAGGAACTGCACCTTGGCTGGTGTTTGGCTGGTTTCTTTCATGGTGATGGCTCTGATAAAAGGCTTAGGCTTTGGTCTCGTCATCATAAATCTGTTCCTGTTGTCCATCTCCTCTGTGTCTTTCTGTTTCTGCAGCGTCTCTGTGCTCTATGTTCTGATTCGTTCAGGGTCGGGTCTCGACGGCGAAAGCGCCAAGCGGATCGACCAATCAAAACAGAGAGCCTTCCACACCATGATGGTCATCACAGGAGCTCTAGTATTTCGGTTCCTGGTCGGTCTGATATCCTCGATTATTCAAGGCTTCTCGGATCGGCACAGTCACTTGTACTGCATGATGGCTTGGATGAACATGTGGTTTTATGTCCCCAGCAGCCTGGTGCTCCCCCTGCTCTACCTGCAGAGGGCAGGAGTGCTTCCTGGCTGTAATGTCAAGACAGACGGATCCACATAAATGTAAATTGATGTGACGTCCGATCACGTTTTCGTTCAGAGATCAGGGTTTGATTATTGTTTTTGTGGTGGCTTTATTAACAACAACTTCATTTTTCCTTCTGTTTGTGGAGCGTTTAAGCAACAAGCTTGAACATCTCCTTAAGAACTGTTGGAATCAAACTGTATTCAATAAACTTTTTGCTTTTGTTTCCTTCTACCATGAATAATAAAGTTATTTGATGATGTTTTTGTTCTTTTAAATCCACATTTTTGTGTTTTCTATTTTTATGTTTTTGTCAGGTTGTATTGACCTGGATAAAAGATCAACTTCTCTTTCTGGATCCGTCTCACTCTGTATGTTCTCAGCTTCTTCTTTTTCCCCAAACGTTTATTTGGCTCTAAATCACCTTTTTCTGAATTTATTTGATGAGTTTAACTGTTGGCTGCTTATCAGGACGATCTCAAAGTTACATGAAACTAAAGACCCAGTTCTGAAGGAAGCTCAGTTCTAAATGAGTACTGGAGTTGGGTCTGCCAGAAAGTGTCAGGTCCAGAGAATTGAAGGTGGATCTTCTTGATGATGACGATGCTCTTACCAGTTAATACTGGTTTGAAAAAAATAGTCAAATCTGTTCAGGACCCTTAGTGTCATAAACCGCTCAGTGAACTCACAGAGAAACAATGTTCGTGCACATTTTTTTTCCTATGGGCATGCTGCAGGTGACAGGATGTAGTGATACATAAGGGTAAGTTAGGGGGAAGTAGGGATGTCGTACAGATTTATTAGTTTTTCCGCCTCCAAATCCATGGGACTGTACAAGAAGCCAGTACTCACATCATATTAATGACTAGAGTGTGGCCTAAAGACACTGTCCACGGCATCATCTGTGAGTCAAAAGTGCGTGTAGCTACCATTATCCTACAAATACTTCATGATACACCTATCACACCTACAACACGATATGGCCCATCTTCATTATGTACCTTAAGGTGTTCATACAAACCTCAAGGGAACTGCAAGACACACCTGCACTCCCTTTAAGATGTGGTGTCTCCTCTACAACCCTCCACAGAAATATATCCAGATAATAACTTAGCCAGAGGACCAACCCTGAAGTCTGACTCTTTATCCAGTTTTCTCCCCTGCAAGTTGCCTTCTTGTGTTGTTCCCTCTGTGTAGATGGAGTTTCCAGGGATACCTACCTCAGCCCTTTTCCTGTGCCGCTTGCCTGAGCAGCAGTCCTAGTGGTCCAGACCTGGATTCCAGAGTAGTCTACCTGAGTTGAACCCATTTCTGAGCAGCCCTTCTGAACAGTGGTCTTAAGCCTATAGGCCGAAGTCAACTTATATGAGTAAATCAACTGACATGAGCTGTCTTGCCTGAGTCAAGTGTCTGTATCAACTTACTTGAGACATTCTTTCCTAAGTCATGTATTTTCGAAAACTTACCTGACCCATCTTGGCTGAGTCAAGTTTCTACATACTTTTACTTGAGCCAAACTTGCCTGAGTCAAGTGTCTGTATCGACTTGTCTGAGTTGTTCTTTCCTAAGTCATGTATTTGGATGGACTTACCTGAGACAGTCTTGCCTTAGTCAAGTGCAATATGGACTTACTGGAGCTATTCTTGCCTTAGTCTAGTATTTACATTGACTTACCCTATCCGTTGTTGCACAAGTCAAGTATTTGCATTGACTTAACGTAGCCATCTTGGCTTAGTCAACAGTCCACATTGACTTTCTTGAGCCCTTCTTGCATGAGATGAAGTATTTACATTGAGTTGCTCAATCAGTTCTTGTCCAAGTCAAGTATTTGCATCAACGTACCTGAGCAGTTATTGCCTGAGTCAAGTTTCTGTATACTCCTACTTGAGCCATCTTGCCTGATTCAAGTGTCTGTATCGACTTACCCAAGACATTCTTGCCTTAGTCAAATATTTTCATCGATTTACCCGAGGCATGGTTTTTAGACAGGGAAGAACCAACTAGAGCAGGAACTGAGCCGGTAAGTGTTCGTGTTTCCTAATAAAAGCTGTTTTAATCCAAAGTGATCTCTTAACTGGATGTGGGGTCTTCAGAGTGATTTAGAAAATATTTCCAGTTTTTAAAATCAAATCATATTATGTTATTTGTTTTGTTCATCTGTCTGCACACGTTAAACTTTTACTGTCATCATCTCCTCTCTGTTTTATCCTCAGTCGTCAATAAAAGCCAAGATGTTCTCCAACTCCTCCAACAGCGGTGAGGCTGACCTGTGTTCCTTCCCTGAAATGTTTTTTATCTCAGTGAGTTCTTTCGTTCTCTGGCTGCTCCTGGCACCTCTCTTCCTCCTCATCCTCCTCATGGGTTTCCGGTGATGGAGGAAAGAACGCCTGAAACCGTCCTCAACCCCATGGAGCCACATGGACATCTTCACCTACAACATAGCTGTTCTCGAACTTTTTTGGGTTCTGGCCAGTTTTTTTGGTTTTTCTTGGCTTTTGCACCCATCAAGACGATTTGTTCAATGCTGCATATGTGTTATTTTATTTCACCTCAACTGCAGAGACTCTGTTTCAATACCTGACCTGTTTGGAGCGTTACCTGGCTGTGGTCCATCCCATCACATACATGCGCCTTAGGCAGGAGCGAGGCGTCCGCATCAGAAACATCACTGTCGATTGTGTTTGGATGATTTGCTGCATGATGATGTTTACATTGTGGAATGGATCTTACACAGAGGTCAACAATGCATTGGTGTTCTTCATCTCTGTGACCTTCTGCTTCTGCAGCGCCTCCGTTCTCTGGGTTCTCATTCGTCCAGGGCCGGGTAAGGAGGGCAGGAGTTTAGATCCATCAAAACAGAGAGCCTTCTGCACAATGACGATAATAACTGGAGCTCTGTCAGTGAAGTTCCTTTCAAATGTCGTTGGCCTCATAATGCAAAGGTTTGCAGAGAAAAGCTTCTTTACTTGTCTGTCTGGTTGGTCTTCGGTGTGATTGTCTCTGCCCAGCAGTCTTAAAGTCTAGAACTTTAGTTGAATTGAATTCACATCCTGGTTGTAACACTAGTGTTAAGTTGTAGTGACACATATATTCTTAGAAGATTGTGGCCTTTTTGTGTGTTTTGTGTGGGTTCAATTGTCTTGAAGGAGGGTCTAAGGGCAGACATAACCAGTTTACCTTAGTTTAACAATCAGCTATTGTTTATATTTTATGACTGATTTTATGTTTTTGGACAATTACCAGTGTGAAACCAGTTGACACAACTGTGTCGTGATATTGGGCTACATATATAAAAATGAAATTGTTAGTTTGTGTTCTGTTGTCAGCTTTTGTGTGTCTCTTCTATCAGTCACACCAGGTTCAGGTTTCCGATCGTCCACAGCTGTTTTCATTTGAATCAATGAAGGGTTTTGGTGGGTAGTTTTCAGTTTTTCTGATTTTGGGTCAGACGTGTTAACAAACCACCAGCCCATCCTGCAGCTGGTCTGGAGTTAACTCCTCTCTTTGACCCTACACGGACCCGGACAATCCAACAATCCACACTAAGGCTTAAACCGTAAAAAAGCTGGACAAAGTTCAAATGGTGCTACAACAACTTTTGAATCAAATCAAACTTTATTTGAATCTCCAACGTGTGTCACTCAAACTGCTTTACATAAAAGAATAATCAAATTTAAAGTATAAAATTATTCACTCAAATGATGCAAAGTAAAAATAGAAATCTGGTTTTTTACTGAAGTGAGGAAACTATATTTTGAGGACCTGTCCACACTAGTAAACCTACCCCCAATCAAGTTTACAACCCAGATCCATGCAAAGAGTCCCCATTCACTGAGAAGAAACAATCTCTGATGTGAAGGATCACTCTGGAATTAAAACTAAAATGCAAAAGGAATAAAATAAATATAAGATAAACAGATAAAATTACCAGGTAAATAAACCTTAATTAAAAGTGAATTAAAATACCAAATGAGTAAAAAAAGAACACAAAATAAATAAAGTATCAAATAAATTCCAAAATGAGAAAAGCCCGGTTAAAAAGCCTTCCTTCCATCAAGAGTCCCTGTTGGCTCTTTGAGAGGCTGTTCCACAGGCGACGTCCATCTCAATCATTAAAATAAACATCTCTTGAATCAAAAAAACTAGATCTAATAGCATTGATTTTTCTCCTGAAGTGGTCCGCAAGACTCTCACATAGCATCAGATGCTACAACCTCTTTTCTTTAAAGTATCTATTGTTTTAAAGAGAAATTTAGGTTTTGCATGATTGAGTCTGAGAAGTGTAGGGTTCTTGACGTACAGTTCATTTCGGTTTTCTCCACTGCCTCTCTGCTCTCCTGCATCCTCGTTTTATGGCTCTGATCACGTCATTTCTCCAAGATGCTATAGCTTTAGTTTTCCCCCATTTTTGTTTTAAGTGGAGCTACAGCATCAATAAATGAATTACTAGTGCAAGTTGAATAAAATAATATACCATATGTTATGAATATATAAGGAATGTGGTTAACAAGAACCTCATTTGTCAAAGAAATACAAATATTTTCTGTTACCGATTCTTCTAAAAATAGCATAGACCCGTTTGTCACCCCTAGGCAACCGACAAATGAAGCGGTTGCTATGGAGATAAAATAACAAAAATGCCGCCATTTTAGATATTTACATATATATTATTAATTTGTCACATGTAGCTCTGATCAGGATGGCAAAGGCAGTATAGATTGTAGTCCAGGCCCGGACGCTAAAAACAAGAAGCCTCTTTGGGTCATGCATTTTTTAACCAGTCAAAAACCCAACATATTCTCTTGTTGAAGTATTTGCATCAACGTACCTGAGCAGTTATTGCCTGAGTCAAGTTTTTGTATACTCTTACTTGAGCCATCTTGCCTGATTCAAGTGTCTGTATCGACTTACCCGAGGCAATCTATATAGGACAATAAAGCTAAATTTTCATCCAGCTCTGTGTGTCTTCAGTGAACAGAATCGTAGTTTTCCTGATTTCTTCAAGAAGAGCAGAGGTAACACCAGACTGCTGGGTAGAGACAGCCACAGCATAGCCCACTCAGACAGACAAGTAAAGACGCTTTTCTCTGCAAACCTTTGTGCTAAGAGGACAGCGACAGTTGAGAGGAACTTCCCTGACAGAGCTCCTGTTACTACCATCATGGTATGGAAGGCCCTTAGCTTTGATGGATCTGAACTGCTGCCCTCCTTACCCGGTCCTGGACGAATGAGAACCCAGAGAACGGAGGTGCTGCAGAAGCAGAAGGTCACACAGATGAAGAACACCAACACCATGTTGACCACAGTATAAAGCCCCGTTCCCAAAATTACAACCATCAGGAAACAAATCACCCAAACACAAGTGACGGTGATGTTTCTGATGCGGATGCCACGAGCCTGCTTTAGCTGCATGTATGTGAAGGGATGGACCACAGCCAGGTAACGCTCAAAACAGGTCAGGAACTGAAACAGAGTCTCTCCAGGTAAGGCAAAATAAAAAAACACACAAGCAGGACCGTATAAATAACCTCGATTGGTGCCTGAGGCAAGAAATATTAAAAAACTGGCCAGAACCCAAAAAAGCTCGAGAACAGCTATGTTGTAGGTGAAGACGTCCATGTGGCTCCATGGGGTTGAGGACGATTTCAGACGTTCTTTCCTCCACCGTTGGAAACCCATGACGAGGATGAGGATGAAGAGAGGTGCCACAAGCAGCCAAAGAACCAAAAAACTCAAAAAGGCATGAGACATTTCAAGGGTGGAACAGGAGTCAACCTGATCACTGTTGGAGGAGTTGAAGAACATCTTGGTTTTTATTGACGACTGAGGAGAAAACAGATGTCAGCAAAAGTTCAGACAGATTGAAACCACAAATGACATGAAAGGATTGGATGATCGAACCTTCAGATAGTTTCCAAATACTAGTGAAAATCCCATGTTCAGTGAATTGATTGCTGTCGGGGTCAGGACATCATCAAACGGCTTTTATTAGTAACCAACACTCACCAGGTCGGTTCCAGCTCCAGCTGGTTCTTCCTTCTGGAAACTGTGACCATGTGTTTTTCAAGATGTCTGTTTATTGACTTCTATCTTCCATCAAAATGACGGATTCCTTCATGTTTGCATGATGCAAAGTATGGAAATGTTATGTAAGCTCATAGTGAGAGATCAATGGACTCTGCTTATTTAGGGTGCACCAAATGTTGGATTTAGTCCATTTTGTGCCTGAGTTCTGGAAGTGGTTACTGAGGCCGGTGTGAACATAGCATTTACTGTTCCCTCGATGCAACAGCCACCTCAAGGGATGTCTTGAAATTGGAACGTGCCATTGTTGAGACAGTTACACGCACTTATGACATATGGATAGTGCTGTTGTCCTTTTGCCACACTGTAGTGGAGAGGATCCAGAAAAGTGCAGCTCAATTAAAATCAAAGATTTCTTTGACTTGAACATAAAATAATTTACTCCCAATTTGATTCTATGTAAGCTATAAAACTTAAGAGAACAGAAATTTGCCTTCTGTGATGAATCATTCATTCCAGGCATGCAAATACACTGTCAGCATCCATCAGATGGACCAGGGAGCCCTATCCATCACAAGTTAGAGTCTCATAGATGTGAAAATGTCTCAACCCAGAGCTCATAACATAGGTGATTACTGGAACGAAGATCGACCGCTAAATTGCTCTCTCTTCACCACAACAGACCAGTACAGAGACCGCATAACGGTGGACGCCGCTCCAATACGGCAGTCGATCTCACACTCCGATCTTCCATCACTTGTGAACAAGACTCCAAAATATTTAAACTTCTCCACCTGAGGCAGGTGAGGGGAAACTACCTTTCTCCGGTTGAGAACCATGGCCTCAGTCTTAGTGGTGCTGACCCTCATACCAGCCGCTTCACACTTAAATTGCAAAACTGCTCCAATGCATGCTGGAGGTCCTGGCTCGATGAAGCCAACAGGAAAACATCATCTGCAAAGAGCAGAGAGGAAATCCTGTGGTCCTCAAACCAGCTGCCCTTCGCGCCCTGGCTGCACCTAGAATTTCTGTCCATAATGACTATAAACAGAACAGGTGGAGCCCTGCTGTAGTCCCGTTATGGTTACGGCTTCCTGCTACTATGCAAACCAAGCTACTACTCCGGTCATACAGAGACCGGGCAGCCCTCAGTAAGACTCCCAGAGCGCCCTCCACAGGGACACCTCGAGGAATGCGGTCAAGTGCCTTTTTCAATCCACAAAACACATATGAGTAGATGGGCAAACTCTCACGGACCCTCCAGGACCCTGATGAGGGTGTAAAGCTGGTCCACTATTTGCATTATTGTTCTTTGATCAACGTTTTGATTCTCTGACAAACTCTCCTCCCCAGTTCCCTGGCATAGAGTTTCTCAGGGTGGCTGAGGAGTGTGATTCCCTGGTCATTGAAACACACCCTCCAGTCCCCTCTTCTTTAAAAAGGGGAACCATGCCCCCTTTCTGCCAGTCCAATGGTAAATTTCCCATCTGCAATGTTGCAGAGACATGTCAGCCAAGACACTCTAACAGTTCCCGAGACTTGAGGTACTCGAGCAGACTTTATCCACTCAGGGGGCATAGCTCTTTGACTACCTCAGCGACCTCAGCTTGGGTGATGAACATTTCTACCCAAAAATCCTTCAACTCTGCTTCCTCAAGAGAAGGCGTGACAGCAGGGTTGAGGAGATCCTCAAAGTATACCTTCCACCACCCGACAATGTCCCCAGTTGAAGTCCACAGCTCCCCAACTGCACTGGAAACATCTTTTCCCTTCTGAGGCGCCGGATGCTTTGCCAGATTCTCTTTGAGGCCAACCGATAATCCTTCTTCATGGCCTCACCAAACTCTTCTCAGGACCGAGGTTTTTCCTCCAAAACAGCCCGGGGTGCAGCTCGCTTAGACTGCTGATACCTGTCAGCTGTCTCTGGAGTCCCACAAGCCAGCCAGACTTGGTAAGATTCTTTCTACAAGACAATGGAGGTTGAGAACATGGTCCACTCTGACTCCATATCACCAACCTCACTCTATACCTGCTTGAAGTTTTTCGGGATGTGGGAGTTAAAGACCTCCCTGACAGCGGGTTCAGCCAGACGTTCCCAGCCGACCCTTATAGTATGCTTAGGTCTACCGAGTATTTCCGGCGTCCTCCCTCGCAAGCGAATCCAGCTCACCACCAGGTAGTGATCAGTGGACAACTCTGCCCCTCTCTTTACCCGAGTGTCCAAAACACACGGCCGGAGATCACCTGAAACGACTACAAAGTTGATCATTAATCTCCTGCCTAGGGTGCCCTGATGCCAGGTGTATTGATGGACACTTTTGTGCTTAAACATGGTATTCCTTACAGATAAACTGTGACAAGCAGAGAGGTCCAACAACATAAAATTAATTTCAGGGAGGCCATTCCTACCAATCATGCCCCTCATGAGCATTGAATTCCCCTAGAAGGATGACGGAGTCCCTCGTTGGAGCACCTTCCAATACCCCTCCAAGAGACAACAGGAAGGCCAGTACTTTGAACTGCTGCTTGACCCATAAGGCGAATCCACAGTCAGAGACCTATCCTCCACCTGAAGGTGAAGGGACGTGACCCTCTCATACACCGGTGTGAACTCCCACACTTGGCAGGTGAACTGGGGATTGACGAGTATGCCCACGCCGACCTGCCGCCTCTCACCATGGGGAACTCTAGAATGGTAGAGAGCCCAACCCCTCTCTAGGGAGAGGAAGAGTTTCAGAGCCCAGGCTGTGTGTGAATGTGAGCCCAACTGTATCTAGCCGGTACTTCTCAACCTTTTTACATGAACTCAAGCCCCTTCCCTCCCAGGGAGGTGACGTCCCATGTCCCTAAAGCCAAGTTCCATGACCGGGGTTTAGGTCACTTTTGACTGCCACCCAACGTGGACGGTCTTATTTGGTCTGATCTTACCAGGAAATATTGAGTTGACGGGTGACATTAATACTAGCGGGCTAGCATTTAGCATCACCTGAAGCTACCGTTTTCTTTCTTTTTTTTTTGTCAATGCACACATTTGTTTTGAGAAACAAACAAAACCTGTGTCCATACTCCCATCAATTGACTGAGCAACCTCACATCTACTTTCAACAGGTGTCAAAATAACATTATATTATTCCATTTCAAATCCCTGTGGAGCACACTGTTTTTGAACCACCTAATTAAAACTCCAAATACTGACTCAATGAACGGATGGAGCCCTGTCTTGTTTTCTTTGTGCCACCGCTTTCTGTTCTCAATGTATTTTTTAGTGTTTGCTTTTGTTTGTTTTGTGTTTCAAGTGGATATTTGACAGGATTCAGAGATCCTTAAGGACAGGTGCCTGTAAGTCGGATGTTTTACGTCAGAAACTCCCGCTGATGGACTCCAACTGCAGGAGATCGGGCCAGACAGCAGGAACTACAATTTATTTAAACTTAAACACGACAAAAACATTAAACAAAGGGAGAAACACAACAGTGACCAAAACAGATAAACAGAAAACAAGACACTAAACCATTCATGGATTTAAATGAAAACGACTGCAGACAATCAGAAACCCGAACCTGGTGTGTCACACAAAACCAGACAACAGAACAAACATCAACAACACAAACCAAGCAAAACACACTAAAGGCTACAATCTTTACAGAATGTATGTGTCACTATATAAATAACACTACTGAAAATGTGATAACAAACAACGTCTTAATTCGTTTCTACGAAAGTTCTAAAGACTTTATACAGCAATAGAAAATATAAAAACGTGCAGTTTTATTTTTCTACCAACCTCCTGCCTCACTGACAGACTATAATTTTTGAGCAGTTGTTGACATTGATGTCATCATTTGTCCAGTTTCTTCACAAATAGCCAAATTGAGGTTATATAGATGGAAAAGTTGCCCAATAGAAGCCATTTTGGATTAAAATATATTCTGAAAGGCAAAAACTGGATTTATGATAGATCTTGTAGATCTTGATCTTATGATCTTGTTGAATCTCCAAAGCTTCATCTTCATCCAGCTCTGTCTGTCTTCAGTGAACAGAATCGTAGCTTTCCTGCTTTCTTCAAGAAGAGCAGAGGTAACACCAGACTGCTGGGCAGAGACAGCCACAGTGCAGACCACTCAGACAGACAAAAGAAGATGTTATTCTCAGCAAATCTTTGCATTATAAAGGCAAAAAACATTGAAAGGAACTTCAGTGACAGAGCTCCAGTTACCACCACCATGGTGTAAAAGGCTCTATGCTTAGTTGGATCTGAACTCCTGCCCTCCTCACCCGGCCCTGGACGAATGAGAACCCAGAGAACGGAGGCGCTGCAGAAGCAGAAGGTCACAGAGATGAAGAACACCAATGCATTGTTGACAAAAGCAAACAACCCGGTCCACACTGTTACACTCATCAGGAAGCAAATCATCCAAACACAAGCGACGGTGATGTTTCTGATGCGGACGCCACGCGCCTGCCTAAGGCGCCTGTAGGTGACAGGATGGACCACAGCCAGGTAACGCTCCAAACAGGTCAGGAAGTGAAACAGAGTCTCTCCTGGTAAGGCAAAACAAAAAATCCCATTTGCAGCACGGAACAAATCTAATTGATGGGTGCAAAAGGCAACAAAAACCAAAAAACTGGCCAGAACCCAAAAAAGCTCGAGAACAGCTATGTTGTAGGTGAAGATGTCCATGTGGCTCCATGGGGTTGAGGATGATTTCAGACGTTCTTTCCTCCATCGTTGGAAACCCATCACGAGGATATAGATGAAGAGAGGAGCCAGAAGCAGCCATGGAACCAAAAGACTCAACAATACATACAACATTTCAAGGGTGGAACAGGGGTCAAACTTATTACTGAGGGAGGAGTTGGAGAACATCTTGGTTTTTATTGACGACTGAGGAGAAAACAGATGTCAGTAAAAGTTCAGACATTTGAAACCACAAATGACATGAAAGGATTGGATGATCAAACCTTGAGATAGTTTCCAAATACTAGTGAAAATCCCATGTTAAGTAAAGTGATTGCAGTCGGAGTCAAGACATCATCAAACGGCTTTTATTAGTAACCAACACTCACCAGGTCGGTTCTAGCTCCAGCTGGTTCTTCCTTCTGGAAACTGTGACCATCTGTTTGAAGATGTCTACCCTAAATGTGCGCCTGTTCACTGTTCCATCAAAATGATGGATTCCTTCATGTTTGCATGATGCAAAGCATAGAAAGGTTATGAAAGGTCATAGCGAGTGAACACTGGACAAACGTTGGATTTAGCCTGTTTTGTGTCTTAAGACTTGAATGGAGAAGCCTGAGATGCGTATTTATAGACATAGACTTTTCATTGGAAGTGGTTGCCGAGATCGGTGTTCCCTTGAGGTTCATACAGCCACCTCAAGGGACGTCTTGAAAATGGAACGTACCATTGTTGAGTGTGTGGTAAAGACGTGAAATATTGGATAATGGAAGTTGGACACACTTGTGACAGGGCTGATGCTGTTGTCCTGTTGCCACAATCTAGTCCTTAGTAAGGTGCTAGAACTGACCCCTTACTGACCCTTTGCTTCAAGGCAGCACAGTCCTTTAACAGGTCAAGTCTCATTGATGGATTTCATGCTGAGGATCCAGAAAAGTGCAGGTTAAGTCTAAAGATTTCTTCAACCTGAACATAAAATAGTTTACTCCCAGTTTGATTCTAGGTACTCTACCAAGTTTCTGAGAACAGAAATTTGCCTTCTGCAATGAATCATTCAGTCCAGACATGCAAACACACTGTCAGCATCCATCAGGCTGACTAAGAAGCCCCATCCATCAAAAGTTAGAGTCTCACAGATGTGAACATGAGCAGAGACGGCAGACACTGAGCTCAGAGAAGACCCTGAGCACCAGGTGAGTGATCATACAAGAATTAAGAACATTGGCGTGTTAGGAACTGGTGGTAGTGGAGCCAAAATGCAGGACAACAGCGAGGTAAAGGTGAGGTGGTTTGTTTTGAAGTTTTAAGGGAAGAGCAGAAACATTGGATGGAAGTTCTCAGAATGACAGCAGGTTGATGACATCAAGAGGGGAAATCCTGATGATCCTTAATGAAAGAAGACAGTAGAAAATGAAAAGTAGCAAGTCTACGTTAAACGTTGACCGCAGTAGCTTTAGGTCGGGGTACGGAGGGGAACAGACGAACAGGCGATGTCTAATGGGTGTGGATGAGTTTATAAAAAGTCGTCTGAAGAGGAGATGATGTAGTTTTGAAAGATTTGTTGGAATTACTTGATAAGAGCTTGAAGTCTGATTTTCTTATTTCTCCTATTTCAATCATTGTCTTTGACAATTGTTTGTTTTCAGCAATACATTAATTATAGTTTTATTTATTACATTTGCCAGTTAAAATAATCTGGATCTATGTGATGTTTGGATTTATCAACAAATGGTACCAACAATTTTGCACATATGAAAATGTGCATGTTTATATGGAGGATATTATGAAAAACACACGCTTCCTAGGTTTTTAAAAACATTTTAATGTAAGAAAAGTCAGTTCTAGCGAGAACTTCCCCATCTGTGTTTGCCCACACTGGCTTAGGTGGGGACAAAGTTGAAGGTTCCTGTTTGACCGTCAAAATATGGCATGTTTTCTGAAACAAACTAGTACTCTCCTTCTCCGTCCGCAGGTCTCCATCCACCATCCAAACAGCCGGCATGGCGGCCAACTCCTCAGTTGATGTATCTCAACATTTTTGCTTGAACTCTATTATTGTTTTGTCGTTCAACACGTTGTTTCAGGTTCTGAGGCTCCTCCTGTTCCCCGCTCTTTCCATCTTCATCCTCCGGATGAGCTTCCTTCAGTGGCAGCAGCAGCGCTCCTTCAAGTCGGCGAGCCACTCAGACGTCTTCACGTACCACCAGTCCGTCCTGCAGCTGGTCTGGAGTTTAGGAACTGTCATCTTCATTGGAGGAGTCTTCTTTGAATTACATTTGTTGAAATTTGGGTATTTCTTTGCCAATTTCATTGTCCCTGGGGAGACGTCCTTCCATGTCCTCACATGTATGGATCGCTACCTGGCCGTTGTTCACCCGACCTCCTACCGGCAGCTGCGGCTCGGCCGTGGAGTCTGGATCAGAAACGCCAGCATTCTGAGTGTTTGGCTACTGTGTCTTATGTGGAGCTTTGATTTATTGAGAACTTACCCCGACGTGTCAGAAATCCCTTTTTTCTGCTTGTTGGGTTCGTCCTTGCTCATCGTCTGCTTCTGCAGCCTGTCTGTCCTTCATTCTCTGATGCGTTCAGGACCAGGAGAAGGTCTGAGCACCAGCTGGAGGAGGGACCAAACCAAGCAAAGGGCGTTCTTCACCGTCATGGCCATCATGGGGGTGTTGTGCTTCTGGTTTTTAGGGTTCCTGGTTTCTACCGCTCTCAGTCAGACAGTGTTGCTTGATACTGTTGCCAGCTGTGTGCTGCACAACTCCATAGTTTGGCTCAGCTTTCCCAGCAGTTTGGTCCTTCCACTGCTGTATTTGCACAAGAAAGGAAAGCTGCCATGTTGGAAAAATGGTAATGCATGACCAGACCAAAACATTCTCACTCCCAACTCGTCACATACTGAGGTTTGGTTAAGGAACCCTCAACGTCACTTTTTGATGTTTCAGGGTTCCCAACTTGTCGATATTTGACGTTCTGACTGATCGAAAAATCAAGGGTCCATAACCCTATGGACTTGGATATGGATGCAGTACCAGACACCAGACACAGACTGGTCTCGAGATGTGTCCTGTACTGGTACCCAAACCTGGTACCCTAACCCAGCACCGGACACGGTACCTGATGCAGTACTGGACATGTTCTATACCGGTACCCAAATGCAGTACCATTACCCAATACCGGTACCCTTACCCGGTACCAGGCAGTACCGGATACAGAACCAATACCAAATGGTGTACCAGATGCTGTACCAGATAATACCAGACGCAAACTGGTACTAGATTGGGGAACTGGTACTGGGTTTGGGTAATGGTACAGAATGTGTCCTAAGGACAAGTCTGCATCTCATACTGCATCCGGTTGGGCATAAGGTACTGGGTGTGAACAGGGCTCAGAGGCAAACCGAACCAGATTAGGGTAGCAGTACCACATTTGGTACTGCATCTGGTACCGGGTTAGGGTACCAGTACTGGGTTAGGGTACCGGTCCCTGTACTGGACCAGTTTGGATTTCCGACCCAGGAGTTGGGGACCCGTGATTTGATGGAAACAGCCACCATATCCAAAAAAATGCTGAGTTAGGGATACCCAAACACGAGGAGGTCCTTAAGCAAATGCCAATTCGAGATGGGAGTGAGAATGTGTTGACCAGGCTGCCATTAGATGGAAGCAGGTTTTCTGCTGTTAATGCCTCCACATCTTCTTCAGCCCTAAAGGCTCAATGTGTCATGGTTCCACCTTCAGCTACAGCCTCTGACCATCAGAGGGAGCCCTCACCAGAGCTCTTATCCTGCCGTCTCCTCACTACAACTCCCATCAGCCACGGTTTCCTGTCTGTGGAGCTGGTTTCCATCGTCCTCAATACCATCTGGCATTTAAATGCACTTCAGTACGAAGTCTTGTTTTGCCTTGTTTCCTCCTGTACTAGTTTTGGATCCTCGCCTGTTTTCCTTGTTATCCTGCCTTGCTCCCAGCTTTTGACCATAGCCTGGTTTTAACTTCGCCTCTGCCTTTTTCCTTGCCTGTTTATCTCAACTCTTCATCACACAATGACTGAGGAATGCTTTTAAGAAAAATGAAATGCAAAACTAGCCGTACAAACTACAGACAAACAAACAAAAAAAGGGAATAAATCCAACGTTTGTCACACAACAAATTAGCAGAGTACATCCTTCCATGACCGTTCACAATCTTGAAGCTGATTTTTTTGTGCTATTTTGTGCGTTTTTTCTTCACTTTTACAGCACATCCTGTTCTGCATCCTGATTGGCTGGTGACTTTGTCAATCAATCTTCTCTCTGCTGTGTCTTCTATCCAGAATGTGTTCAGTTTGACAAACTGCATAAATCTTTTATCCCAATCAGATCTTTGTTTTCATTCTAATACTGGACTTCATTTTCAGTGAAGGTTTGAACTTTGAGAGTTTAAGACAGAAAAATGTAAGAAATGTTCACGTCTGTCTGAGAAAATGGTTTAAAGTGAGGAGTTTTCAAAACCTTAAAACATCTGTGAAGATCTGTAAAGATGTAAACCAGGGGTCACCAACTGAGACCGCAGTCCGGATCTGGACCCAGATGTTTGGTCATGTGGATCTGACCCAGATAGATATGATGTGAACATCTGAATGTCGTTACCTGACACTAGTGCATATCCTCACAGTTGGAAGGTGTTTGGTGTCAAATGTCAAAGTGGTGTAAATCTGCTGAATTTGCTTCAGGATTTTTCTTTCACAGCTCTATTCCGATAAATGAAAGACATGATGTCAATGAATTCAACCTGGACACAAGGAGCAACCATTAATTTCTTCTTTATGTTCAAGTTTCAGACGTGAATTAAAAGAGACGCCATTCATATGTCACTACCATGTCCAGGTCCCTGATTGGTCCAAGTTCAACTTGTTAACTTTCATGCGTTCATTGGCCATACATACAAAGGGCCTGACAACGGTCTTAAAAATGAATGAAATGCTTTTAACATTAAGGCCTGAAATACTCATTTACATACATTTACATAGACTTTTCATTGAAAATATTCACATGGAGCAACGTGAACATTGCTTTACCCTTAGCAACAGCGCAGTACAGATGATATTAGTAAAAATATATTGTTTTATTGTTTTAACTTTCCTTATCAAATCTGTTACTTTTCTAATGTTTGATGGATTTTTTTAGCATTACATATACTATACTTTACTTTCACCTACAAGAAGTTGCTAGTATTCGGTATCGGTACACCCCTTACATGTTGTATAACATGGTACCGTCAAACATGGGTTTCACCACCACTGTTACTGATTGGAGCACAGCTATGATTGATTGAAGACTTTTATAAACCTGTTTCCTGTGAGGAACCAACAAGCTAAGGCTTGTGTGCTAGTAGGACAAATAAAAGTGACACACATCCTCATGGAAGTCAGGAAGAGCAGCGATCATTCAGAGAGCTTTGCAGCAGAAGTAGAAAAAGACAAAAACAACATCTACAAACACCAAAGAGGCAGCTGGTAAGGACTGGGACTCTAAAATAAAAAAGCTTCTGGAAATGGACTTTTTGTTTGGTTCTTGTGGATATTATTGAGATAAGGAGATTATGTGGTTTTTTCAGCTACTGTTAATAAAGGCTCAGAAATTTCCAACTCCGTAGCAAACCAACGAATGTGATGAAGTGAAATGTCACCGTGGAGGACCATTTGAACACTAGAAATAAAATATGTAGAATGGAACCTGCCTGCTTCTTTGAGTGAAATCCTGCTCATCTTTGGGTGGACGTCTCTTATCTGTTTCAAGTGGGGAGATTGTAAAAGCAGATAGAACGTAACAAACATTTTCTCTCTAGGCCTCACTGAGCGCTCCATGACCTTGATGTTTCGTGCGGGTCACCTGTGTGTCAAGTCTCTGACCATTTTTCAGCCTCAGAAGACCCATAACCACCATAAGGATAGTTGGGACCAAAATGCCCACATTTTCTCAGTCTAAGCTAAAGAAGATGGATGTGAAGATGGATGATGGCCTGTCGACTAAAGAGTTTCTGGAAAATGTTTGGATAAACGTTGATGTTTGACTTTAAAGAATGAATCTAATGGAGTTCAACCTGATGTCATCGCCCACATTAGAATATTTAAAGTTCTGAATGTTGAAGTTCTAGTTTTCGTCAGTGAATTAGTGTTCTTTTGTTCTGACTTTCATTTCAAACAAATGGGAATCTTTGGTTTTTCAGGTTGGATTTTGATTGAATTAGGTTATTCATAAGCAGATATTTGAATGTTTTCATCCATCAGCTTCCCAGACTGAAGAAACAACATGGACACGTGCGCTCTGTTCTCTCCTGATGATCGTTTGTCCTGGGTCGACCTTGGTTTCTGGTGTTTTGAGACCGTCTCGTCCATCAGGAGTCTTCACTGAGAACCACGTTGAAGTTCTCAGAAGATCCCGTCGCCTGTTCTGTCATGGATCAGTATTAACTCAGTTAATTGATTTTCTGCTCTTTCCTAGTGAAGGTAGGTCTCCTGTCCATCGATGCTCAACTTCCCTTCAAAAATGAGGATTATGGGAAATATTCTCAAGTGTAATCTGTTACATATTATATTTTAGATATTAATGGAAGACTTTGGAGCCATCTCCTCTTATTTCACATATATTTATTTTTTAACAGTTTTGGACTTAAAGAAATGTTTTCACCCAAATCTGCTTCTATGACTGTTTTTATTGCTCTGACTGAGAAAAGTTTTTAAATTTACACCAAAAATGTTCAGCCTTTCTCCACTTGGTCATCATCATCATCATCATCATCCTGAAGATCTGACAGGAAGCTTCAACCACAGAGGAGCTTTCAGAGAAAAAAAAGAGTGTTAGGCGGTGAGTGATGGATCTGATTTTGTTACCTGAATATTTTTTTAAGCTCAAATTTGTGTTTTTTTTTTTTTTTTTTTTTTTTTTTTACATTAAGAAGTTTGTCGTTTTCATGGAGCTGACTGAGGTTTCATGTCCAAAATCTGATCGTTTGGAGCCAGAATAACATTTTCTTCTTCATATTTTGATACAAGTTGGTTCCTTTTGGACAGTTTTCATGATAAAACTGAGGTATTATTAGTTTACACCATGGGTGCCCAAAGTGGGGCCAAATTTGCCCCCCCCAAAGGTTATCTTTTGGCTAACCAAGTCATGGGTGTGTGTTTTTTTTTTTTATTTTTTTTTTTAACCTGTTATCCGTTTCCTGTTGATTCTCTATGGTGTTCCAAAACTCTATGGCTGTAATATACTTTTAGCCTCCGGGTGTTGCTGTTAGCACTTTTTTGCCTGGTCCTATGGGTGAAACTACCCCCAAGTGAGTCGGTCCTGAGCTTTTTTTGTGTTAGAAATTCACAAGCCTTCAATCACTTCTGATGCTTTTCAGTTAGCCAAGATGGAGCGTCAACGTCAAACAGATAGTCCAAAGACCAGCTCCACGTCTCTCATTATGATCCCAGTTAATGTTTTCATTTAAAGATGTCCAGTGAGGTCTTGCTGTTAAAGTTCCATCCATCCATTTTCCGAACCACTTTGTCCCTTTCGGGATCGCGGGGTTGCCGGAGCCTATCCCGGCTGCTGATGGGCGAAGGCGGGGTAAAACCCACGCATTCAGGTAGAACATGCAAACTCCACACAGAAAGGTCCCAGCCGGGATTCGAGCCGGGGCCTTCTCGCTGTGAGGCAAGAGCGCTAACCACTGCGCCACCGTGCAGCCCCGCTGTTAAAGTTTCAAAGACAAATCTCCCTTTTTATTCCTACTAATGTGCGTTACCTTAATGAATACAGAATCAAATAAATACATTCAATCATTTTCTTTATTTTCCCCTTTCATTTCATGACATCCAAAAATAATAATTGTATTTTGCCTGCAGACTGGGATCCTGTTAGATTTTGGCCCTTTGAGCCCTTTAAAAACTCTCTTAACTTCATTAGAGACTTTTACAAACTAGAATAACTTTTTCTCTTGTTTCTTCCTGACTGTGCATCCCTGGAAAGACTCAACAGCGCCATCTGCTGCTGAACAACCATGGACTCTAACTTGGAGGTAAACGGTGTCACATGACCTTCGGTCTGACTTATCTGGCAGCAGATGTTTCCAGTTCTGTTCTTCATTTCAGATGAGAACGAACTCCTCGATGGACGCTCCGGACTCCTTTAACGTCTCGCTTCATCCACCATGTAGGATCTCGCTCCTCATCCCCTACGTCTTCGAAGGCTTCATGTTCACCAACTCCATCCTCTTCCTCCCCCTGTGCTCCCTCGTCATCTTCGTGGGCTGCCAGCGGTGGAGGAAGCGGCACCACGCCTCCTCAGAAGCCACGCATCCCTTGGACATCTTTTGCTACCACATGGTTGCCATGGACACCATGGGGTCCCTGGCCGGTGCCTGTCTGTGCATTGGTTTTAACATCAGTGACCTCCACAGCTTCATGGTTGGCTCCTGGAGTATGTTTTACATCCTTTCCTGTGGGAAGATTCAGTTCCTCATGTTGACCTGTGTTGAGTTCTACCTGGCTGTCGTCCACCCGGTCCTCTACCGGAGTCTGAGGAGTCCGTCTGGGGTCCGGATCAGGAACTTCTGCGTGGCGTGGGTTTGGTTCCTGTGTGCTCTGTGTGGAGTCATCAGCAGTTTTTCTGACCTGTCTATGATCCAGAATCTGTTCTTCTTCCTGGTTGGATTTGTGCTAGCTGTTGTGTTGTTCTGCTGCCTGTCGGTTCTCTGGACCCTCAGACACCAGAAGGTCAAGGATAGGGTGGACCCGTCAAAGAAGAAGGCGTTCCTCAGCATTGTCTTCATACTGATGGTGATCTGGCTGTGCCTGATCGCCCTGTTGGTTTTTCAGGTTCTGGATGTTTCCTTTAACACGAACAATCTGTGCGTGTCAACATCGTTCATGTACTTCTTCACGCTGCCCTGCAGCCTGGTGCTGCCTCTACTCTTCTTGCAGAGAGCCAAAGAGTTACCAAAACTGAGTTTGGGGAGGAGGTGCCAAACACTGAAGTTGTGTTTATCTTAGATTTTCTTTTGCTTGAACTAAATGACCTTTAAACCATTGTAAAATGGTTACTTGGTGCACTGTATCACATTGTTTTCAGAGGAATCAAAATCTATCATTTTAGAATCCAGTGTCTTGGAAGTTTACCAGAAGTCTCTGCAATAAAATAGTTTAAATAAATGGTCACTAGACTAAATATAGACACAATGCATTGTTATTTTACTTTGACAAACAGTTCACGTCATATTTGACTTCGTAAGGGAAAAAAGTATCAACTAGGTGTCCGCATTGTGTTAAAGTCCAGGACTCCTGGTAGGTTACCTGGGCCTGGTAGACCTGATGGCAGTGGATAGTCATGATAGTCCTGGTAGTGGACAGTCCTGGTAGACCTGAAAGTGGGTAGTCCTGATAGTGGACAGTCCTGGTAGACCTGATAGTGGATAGTCAAAGTAGTCCTAAAAGTGGATAGTCATGGTAGTCCTGGTAGTGGACAGTCCTGGTAGACCTGAAAGTGGGTAGTCATGATAGTGGACAGTCCTGGTAGACCTGATAGTGGGTAGTCATGGTAGTGAATAGTCATGGTAGTCGTGATAGTGGTTAGCCATGGCAGTGGATAGTCATGTTTGTCCTGGTAGACCTGATAGTGGATAGTCAAAGTAGTCCTAATAGTGGATAGTCATGGTAGTCCTGGTAGTGGACAGTCCTGGTAGACCTGATAGTGGGTAGTCAAAGTATTCCTAATAGTGGATAGTCATGGTAGACCTGGTAGTGGGTCGTCATGGTAGTCCTAATAGTGGATAGTCGTGGTAGTCCTGGTAGTGGGTAGTCCTGGTAATGGACAGTTCTGGTAGACCTGATAGTGGTCACCCATGGTAGTGAATAGTCATGATAGTGGGTGGTCCTGGTAGTGGACAGTCCTGGTAGACCTGATAGTGGGTGGTCCTGGTAGTGGACAGTCCTGGTAGACCTGATAGTGGGTAGTCATGGTAGTCCTGATAGTGGGTAGTTCTGGTAATGGACAGTCCTGGTAGACCTGATAGTGGTCACCCATGGTAGTGAATAGTCATGGTAGTCCTGGTAATGGACAGTCCTGATAGTCCTGGTAATGGATAGTCCTGGTAGTGCACAGTCCTGGTAGTCGTGATACTGGGTAGTTGGTGTTGAGCCTTTTTTTTTGCAGGCAGGTTGATTAAGAACAATTTTTCATTTACAACAATAAACGTATCCAGTCTGAATTCACCCTTACTGGCTAGACCCAGTAGGAGCAACAAAGTCCAATTTCATCCTTTAGAAAAATAAAACACAGATTTGTATTTATGTTGCTACTTTTATGCTAATCATAAATAAACTACTGTGTTTTTTTTTTTTTTCGTTTGTTTTTTGGCCTTATTAAAATTTGGACGTGAAGGAAAAATATTCTTATTTTGGAAAATGAAATAGTTTTTAACTGTTGACAGAAGGACATGTGACTTCCTTTCAAAATAAGACACCCTGTACTAAATAAGGAAGGACCATCTCAATACAGCAAATGTAGTTGTAGGTTTCGTGATGTCAGCAATAAAAAAAAGGCAAAATCTTTCTTTTTTACTATTCTTTGTGCATTTCAGCCACTGACATGAATTATTTTATTGGACAAAACAAGGTGTTGATGTCACCCATAGAAAACGCCTTACCTCCGGCCTTCGCAAAATCAGGCCAAAATCCTCACCTCCTCTTTGTCTGCCGCCATTTTTAAACCGTAAGAGTGATTGGTCGGAGTCGCGTTTTTACAGGAACTACTGTCGAGTGAGCTGTTTCTGGCTTGTTTGAAAGTCCACACTCCTTCAACTGAAATCTGTGAAGCATTGGAGGCGTGGCCAGCGGGCACCACATGCTTTTACTGAGGCATCTGATTGGTCAGTTAATAACTTGAATAACTTAAGACAAAGAAAACATATCTTTTTAAAAATTATGATTAGAAAGAAGATGCTAAGACGAATGCACAGAGCAAGAAGGATTATTCGGACAAATAAAAGAAATAACTGTCTATTTCTCAGTGGAAGTCTTTGCCGCTTTTACCTTTTGGAACTTCTTCTTTGGAAGATGAGGAGGGAGGGATTACTATGTCCAATGAATATAATCTCAATTACCTCAACCAGAGATTCAAAAATCAGAACTTGGTGACCGCTACTGTATTTTTTCAACCACATGGTGCACTTAAAGTCTTAATTTTTAATTTTAATTAAATGGATCTTAATTACCTTATGGAGGAATTCTGGTTGTTTTTACTGACATCCAATTAGTTTTCTGTGGTACACAAGTCACCAAAATCTGACAAAGTGTTAAGTACGGCTTTAATAAACTATGAAGTCACACCGTTTGATGGTTGATCAGAGAATTATGGGTAAACTACTTTATTATTAATTTCATTAACCTTAAGAACTCCGGCTGGACGCCTCCAGTCTTAAAGAACACATAAAACAGTGGCCGCTAACCCTGAGTGTCACAAAAGAAAAGTACTGCAAATTAGCGAGGCACTCTGATGACTTCATCACTAAAGAACACCGGACAGTTCCAAAAGAGTGAATAAAAATGCAATTTTACATGCGTTCTCCTCAAACATCTTTGTGTTTGGTGTTCAGGACATTAATCTTTGGATTCTCCTCCATGAAAGAACTGATCCATGAATCATCAGCACAGAAAACATGTTCATATTCATATTTATTCTGAGAATCGTCTCGGTGTTCGCCCTCATGATGGATTCCTGGTTTACATAATTGCAGCTGCTGGTCTGAGATTGATTTGAATGCTGTCAGGAACATTTCATAAATATAAACCCAACGAAAAACCAAAAAGATGATAAAGCAGACGCCATGACCACGAAGAACTGAGAACCAGAGACTAGAGGATCATTAGCAGACATGAGAACAGATGTGGAGGATTGACAGACTGACTGATCCATGTGGGACTTGAACACAGAACCTGACAGGAACAGGAAGTGAAGTGGATCCTCATCAATTCATGGTTCACCTTTTTCCTGCCTTTCTTTTTTTTTTTTTGTTCTGCATCCTGATTGGCTGTTAACTTTGTCAATCAGTCTCTTCAATGGGGTGAAAATGATTATTATAAAAATGACTATCAATGACTATTTCAGGAACTCTTCATGTAAAAACATACAAGTGTTCTAACGTCTGAATCAAACCAATTAAGATCACGACCCACTAATTAAAGACACGTTGACTGCAAACAACAGATTAAAGGATTCTTCAGGGATTGTACAACTGTTATCCTCACATGATTTGCTTCAGGTTTAGTTTTGAAACAAAGAAAATCGAATTTTTAAATTTGGCAGTAAATGTCTTTGGTCAGCTGTACGGTTCCCAGTTTAGCTCTAAAGGTTTGATAAAAACGTTTTTGACATCAAACCCACGTTTCATCTATTTCCATAATGTCTTTGAAACCTTTTCATAGAAAGCTCAGAGTCTAGATGATCCATGAAAAACACATTAAGTTGCTCTAATTAACCGTAAAAATGCAAAAGACCCAACTGAGGCATGAAGCTGTACCTGCTGGGAACTGATGGGATCGGCACTGCAAACACGGCGACTGCAGTCTGGAGACACTGGTGGGTAAGTGACCTTATAATGTCAGTTATTTTATTCTGATGAAGCCTCAGTCACAGCGCCAGTGCGGAGGTCAACCAGTATGGGTGGTGGGTCGTAGAGGGGAGAAACTGCAGTTGAAGGAGAGCACGGTACCTCAACAATAGTACGATCCATTTTCATGATGTCTCTTCAGATGACCAAATGAGCGTCAAGACACACCTGGACTCCTTTCTGCACCACTCTATGGAACCAGACAGCCTAAAACCTGGCGTACGTGTCATGTGACTAAGACTAAGACGTAAGGGTGTATCCAGACTGGACACATCTGGTTCCTTTAAAGGATAAATCAACTTTTTTGGGCTGTTGAACTCTATAAATGGGGCAGTTTAGAGTATCGTCTGTTGGTCCTTGCCAGATTTCTGACCGGTATTACAGTTGAATTTTGTGATTGGTCGACTGGTGTAAGTCCCACATCATTTCAGGAGTTTCACGTCATAACTCCCTTGTACTTATGCCCTTGTAAAAGTTCAGGGCTCGATGTGGACTAATGGACTTTCCCGATCTGGATACACTCTAAAATGTTAGCATTAGCAACTCTAAACTGTCTGACAAAACTTCCCCAAACACAGTTCAGACTGAAGACTTGAACCCTTCAAGGAAAGATGTCAAATGTCTCATCCACCTGAAGCATCCTAACCCTGAAACGGCTGTTCATTAGAGAACATGGAGGTAATCTTCCAAACTGACATTGAAGGATGTATTTACTGTCAAAAGCTCTTCCTTGATGTATCTGTTGATGTTTTCCAGACATTAATACCCATGACAGCAGAGAACGCCACTCTGGAGGCTCCTCCCTCTCTGAACTCGTCTCAGTGCAACAACCAATTGAAGGACACTCAGGTTTTTGTGGCGTTTTTGCTCAGCCACATGTTCCTCCTCCTTCCTCTGTCCGTCCTCGTCTTCCTCGTGGGCTGCCGTGGACGGATGAAGCGGCGCCGCGTTTCCTCTGAAGCACTGAATCCCTCCGACGTCTTCACCTACCACATGGTTGCCATGGAGATGATCGGCGTGCTGGCCGGGGCCTGCTTCTGCGTGGGCGTGTACGTTGGTCACCGGCAGGTCTGCACGGTCAGCTCGGAGATGTTCTACATCACTTCGTGCGTGAAGATCCTGTTCCTCATGCTGACCTGTGTGGACCTCCACCTGGCCGTGGTCCACCCGGTCACCTACCTGCGGCTGAAGAACTCGGCGGGGGTCCGGATCCGGGGCCTTGGCGTGGCTCTGGTCTGGCTGGTGTTCGCCCTGTGGGCGGCTTTGACTTATTTATACAGTTTCACCATCAACCTGATCCTGTTCTTCTGCCTGGCTGGATTGGTGTTGGTGGTCGTGTCCGTCTGCTGCATCTCGGTTCTCTGGACGCTGAAGCGTCCGGCGCCGGGGCAGAAGCCTGGAGACCGGGCCGACCCCTCGAAGAGGAGGGCCTTCTGCACCATCGTGAAGATCATGACAGCCATTTGGGCGTGCCTGGTCGGAATGGTCATCCTGTTTGTTCTGGACGCCTCGGTGGTGTTGGAGAACAACCAGTGCATGATGTCGGCGTTTGCGTTCTGGTTCACTCTGCCCAGCAGTCTGGTGCTGCCTCTGCTGCTTCTGCAGCGAGCCGCTAAACTGCTGTGCTGCAAACACTGAGGTAACGCTCTGAAAGACGTCAATGCAACAATGTTCCTGAGATCCGACTATCTCTACTGCAGACCGGTCTTCATGGTCTTCCTGGAGTCCTACAGACTGTCGACGGCGTTCAGAAGATTCAGAACTTTATGTCTGCAGTACATCATGAAGGAAATAATCTTCTCCCTGACATCGACTCTCAGCTCCACCAGGGAGGGAGGCTGACCATGAACTACCCCAACTAGGGGGGCTTGATCCAGGTGGGCGGGGCTTCATCCAGATGGGCTGGGCTTTATCAGGAGCACCGACAAGTCTTCCAGAAACTGCATCTCTCCCGCTCTCCCGGGAGGGGAATGGGAAAGAAGGAACAACATATGAATCATACTGCACCAACAAAGACATACAGAACTAACTAAAAAGTCAAATAACAAATAGAGGAGAGAAGAAGTAGATGAAAAAAGAAGACGGAGCCCCAGTGTGCCATACTTTTCCCAGCTTCTAACTTCGAGCGACAACAGCACTCAAGTCAGATCTTTGGGATGTCAAGAGCCACAGCCTGGACAGTAGACCTCACTATCTGCTCTGCCGGATCCGGGGGAGCAGAGCTCACTAGCTTGCTAAGCTATCCGTCGGGCAGCTGGATAGCGTACCCATATGTACAGTGTATCCCGCCTTCACCCAACAGTAACTGGGACAGTTTCTGGGAACCTAGCGGCCCCTGCGGCTTGATAAAATGCTTAGAAGATCATTCCCAAAATCCTTGCATTGATTGGCCATTTTGAATGTTTGTTTCTACCTTTTGATCTAGTCACTGAAAACGTCCCGTGCCCAAAACTGAGTCCCTGATTGGTTGATGCACCACTGCAATCGTGCCACGGAAGATTGCGTCTTTACATGGACATAACATTGTAACTTGACACCTTCGCCATTCTGGCTCCGTTTGGTGTTAATGCACCTTATGAGGCATCGTAACTCTATGACCATTAATGCACTTCGAGTAATTCTAACAAATTCTGACGATAGGTAAAGTGTCTTCACAGTGAAACTGTTAGAAAAGTGTTTTTAGCTCAAAGCTACTTTTCTTTGCGTCAGAATCCGTTGGAATTACGTTGATTGTGTAAACGGTTGAAGAGTTACGGTAGTTGAAAGGATGCAAACGCTCTTTCTGATCGTCTTCTGATCTAATATATCAAAGTGTTCCCAGTGCTCTTTTATACATCCCAAAACTTGTGTCGTTTTCTAAGACATAGTTTCTGCAGAGCGGCAGAAGTTCATTTAAAATTCACCTCTGAGTTGAACCGTTAACGCAGAGCTACATTTCCAATTACTGAGAGCTCTCTGTTTACATGCTGACAGCCCCTCACACCCCCAAGCTAGCATTAGCGATGCCAAAAAAATGTTGACTAATGGATCTGTTTGTCTGTGAGTGGATGCATCAGAAAGGGGCGGAGCTAGGAGTTTGTTGCCCCGCCTAGCGCATTTTCTTCATCACTAATACAATCTTTATCAAGCTGTATTATTTCATTGGCTCCTGATTCACAACAATTTGAGTAAAAAAATCAATTTTGAGCTGAATTTTCTCTATAAATGTCCTCCATCAGAAAACTCTTCACTGAATTCTTTACTGAGACTTTAAAGGACTTTATGTTTCTGCTGAGATGTGACATGAGTCGGATCTGATGGTTTCTGGGAGCTCCAGCAGACATTTGCGTCCTCGCTCCTTCACTCTGCTGATGGATGACCGGATTCAAATATGAGAACGTCCACCATGAGCGCGGCCGCTGTCACTGCGAGCGCCATGAAGGACAGCTCTGCTCGGCTCCAGCCGACCGCAGACACAGACGTGGTTTGATGTGCGACCTCGCTCGGATGCTGGAGCACATTTGCCTGCCGTCATTTTTCTGTACGACTTTACATACAAAACGCATTAAAGAGCTCATCAGAGAACCGTCGGACAAGAGTCCAGTCGTCTGCAGGAGAGGAGACGCTCGTGAGGAGGTGGGTGTTCGACCAGAACTCAGACACAACTTTATGTTCTTATTCTCCATTTTTCTCTTGGAAGGATTTATTGTTCAATCAACCAAGACATTTGTTTACTAGAATAAATGACTTTTCCATTGTGTTGGAGAATTGATGAGGTTGTTTTGTTGATTTTTTCTGAAGCAGAACATCTGAATCATTGTGATTGAGTAAAGATACTCACAGCTGACTGGAATGGCTTCGTTTTATCAGGTTTTAATGTGCATTAATGTCTGTGTTCAGTCACTGCAGCTGTTTCTCTACAGCACAGAGGAATTCTGATTTCATTATGAACAAATGCAGATTTCCAACAGAGAAATGTCTGTTTCTAGAAGAAAAACAATTCTGAAACATATTGTTGTTTTGGGAAAAAAAAAGCACAGAGCTGGAAAAAGTCAGAAAAAAAATTGTTATTATATCAGTAAAAAAGTTTTGCAATTAAAGTCATAGTTACATGCACCTAAACAGGTGTTGACCTGGATGAGTTTTCGGCTTGTCTGGACCCATGGAGGATCGTAGAAAGAAGCAGACTCATCTTAACCCTTAAGTGATTTTCATCCGAGGAAAACTATTTCCATGGTTTTCAAGATGTTGCATTTTTCTGAGAGTCATGGGTCTCTGGGTAAAGTCTCAGATGTCCCAGGAATGGGTGGACCAAAGGCCAAGTCTCCAGTGTCATCATTGACTTATTTATTTTTTTAGGAATATTTTGTTCTCAAATTCCTAATTTGTCAGTAATTTTGGGGCATGTTTTGAGGATCTTCCTATGTTTTTATTTTCCATTTTGTTATATGAAATGAAAGAAAACTCATTTATCAAGTGTTGTCTATTTTTAATGACTAATACTTTTTATTGGGTAGAAATTACCCAACAAAGGTGATGGTTTCTACCTGACCTCCCAAACTTTGGTTTTCTCCCCCAGTTCTCCAAGAATCTTGAGTTCTAAGACTTTGGATTCCAAGAAAGGTTACGAACTGATACAATTGATTACTTTTCTTATTAAAAATAATAATAATTCCTGTGAGTTACCCGAGTGATCCATACAGGTTCGACTATTTCTTTTTGGCCACAGACAGTCCGTATCCACCCGTAAGGAGAGTTGAGACTAACGTCAGAAATGTTTTTCCGGGTTTTTACCAACCTCGGTTGGACCAAAAGATAGTGTTTCTTTTGGTTTCTATTTACTTTATCTGTTTTTTAAACCTTTGACTTGCTTGTTTTGGGGCAGTTAAAGCTTCCTGACCAGATCTTAGTCCGTTTCATTTTTGTTATAGCATAATCAGATTTAGTTGAGCTGCTATGGATAAGTCGATGCTTAAAAAATCTTGTCTTTACGTCTGCAGGAGATCTTCAGGAACCTTTATCATCTGCAGTGAAGCAAAAACTCAAATAAGGAGAGAAACCATTTCAGGTAAACTTTCTCAGAAAAATAACTTCATGTGTCTCTAACCCCCTAACACCTGAGATGTCGTAGCATTTCAATCGCTTTTCTCTGCTTTGTAATCTGTTGGAATCATCGTGGTAACTATTGAAAAGTTACGGTAAGTCAAAGGACTTTAACCCTGCTGGCACATCTCAGGTGTTCAATTGTTATGAAGGCCAACAGTGACCCAAAGTGTCCTTGTTTGTTCTCAGGACTCGACCATGTTTGGAATCATCATCTCAAACAGCACGAATACTCTTGCCGTCATCTCCTTCGTAATGAACCAATGCAGGAGTCTTTATCTGGACCAAATGGCCTTCAAAGCTTTTCTGATCACCAACTTGCTGCTCCTCTCTCCGCTGCTCCTCCTCGTCATCTTCATCAGCGTCCAACGCTGGATGAGGAGCCGCCGCGCCTCCTCAGACGCCGGGAACGCCAGCCACTCAGATGTCTTCACCTACCATATGGTTGCTATGGAAATGTGTATAGCTGTGATTGTCGTCAGATATTTATTCTGTTATTTTACTAATGAATTCACGTTAGAGTTCTTAAAGTTGATCTACAGCTCCTGGTGTGTGAAGGTTCAGTTTCTGATGCTGACCTGTGTGGAGTTCTACCTGGCGGTGGTCCACCCGGTCATCTACCTGAGGCTGAAGAGCTCGGTGTGGATCAGGGGCGTCAGTGTGGTTGTGGTTTGGCTGTTGTGTGTTTTGTGTGTAGTTTTGTCTTATTTCTCCACAAACACCGTCACCATGGCTCTGTGTCTGTGCCTCCTTGGGTTGGACATGGTCGTGGTGTCCTTCTGCTGCATCTCTGTCCTCTGGACTCTGAAGCGTCCGGGTCCTGGAGAGAACGCAGAGGACAAGGTGGACCCTTCCAAGCAGAGAGCGTTCCGGACCATCGTGAAGATCATGATGGTGATCTGGCTGTGTTTGCTTGGACAGGTGGTTTTCTACATTGTAGAAGCTTTACAGTCTCTGATCGTAGGATTTTTCTGTATGACAACATCAATAACGTTTTGGTTGACTCTCCCCAGTAGTTTCGTGTTGCCTCTGTTGTTCTTACAACGAGCAGGAAGACTGCCATGTGGTAGAGTGTGAAGTGGAGCCATGCTGGACTTTGTTCTTCAACAGTTTCAGTCCATGTCTATGTTTTTAACTCCTCTACTGATAAGCTGTGGGACCGACTGTGCCTTCTAGGGTTGTTCTCTGGTGGTTCTGACCACGGTCTGCACCAGAGTATTGAGTATCAATCAAACGTTTTGAGCTTTAGGCCAGAGGACTCTGATTGGTCCATTTATAACTTCAATAACTAGCAGATAAACCTATATGTCATCTGTAAACAGGAAGCCTGTCCGGACCAAGATTGAGAAACTCGTGCGATGTCTTTGGAGTCCATCCCTTCACAAATGTTCATATTTATTGAAGTTCTGGGGTTTAGAGGACGTCCAAACAATACAACGAGAAACAGGAGAGGAAGTTGAAGTATCTCGAAACTACTAAAAGAATAAAGTGAAGTCACCCATAGAAAGTGGCTTTCAGTTGCCGTTTTTTCTCAATAGTGAAGCAGCATGTTGGAAGTAGACAATGTCAGTTAGAAGTGATTGGTCTGAGACAACGTTTCAATAGAAACAACTCTAACCAATAAGGAGCGAGCTTGTTGGAAGGTCAGCTCAACTCAAACCCTTTTCACGCTGGAAGTTTGTTTCTGATCTGACTATTTCCCTTCCGTGTCATCAATGTTTTCACACGTTTATGCTTTTATTCTTGTTTGCTTCTTTCTGTAAATAATATAATAAAAGTGACTTTTGAATTAAATCCTAAACATAACCACAGATGGATAATGTGTGTGCAGTAGTGTTTGTGAAAATGCTGTTTTTTCATGATAATAAAGGACACAAGAGTCTTTAGGAAAGTGTTTTGTTTTTTTTTGTGGGAAAAATGTGTGAAAAACAAAAACAGTGTGTTTGGTGAGATGTTGACCTCAACGAAGACTCTACTGGGAGGGGGACTGGATATCTTAGAGAGCTCACGCCTCCACTGAGGACCTCGGATTGGACCAGTCCATCACCTGATACAAGGTCACTAAGGTAGTCCAGAAGTTCCTCGATGGAATTAGGAGTGGATGAGACCCATCTGGGTACCTCTACTCTCTGGATAATGTGGGGCTATCTTGGATGATACGTTTCTATTATGGTCTGTGGCAGTTGGAGAGGGTGCCTCTTTACTAATGAGTACCTGAAACTTACTAGTGCAAATCCTGAAACTTGCTAGTGTAAACCCTGAAACCCACTAGTGCATTCCTGTAACATACTAGTTAAAACCTGAAACTTACTAGTGCAAACCCTGAAACATACTAGTGCATACCTGAAACGTACTAGTGCAAATCCAGAAACTTGCTAGTGTAAACCCTGAAACCCACTAGTGCAAATGCTGTGCCTAAAAAACTAGTGTACTCCTCAGACTTACTGGAGTGCACCTGATACGTACTAGTTCACACCTGAAACTATCTAATCTTCTGGAGCCATAATTTCAATAACATTTCTACTTGTTTCTGGTGCGCAGCAGAAATAAATGGAGCACTTACTTCTATGACTTTGAAGAGTCTCTCTAGTTAGCAAACTATAAATAAATGAGCAGACATTTGTAACTATCGCTGTTACAAAGTTGAATAAAATAATTGAAGATGATAATAGTATTTGACTGTGAGATTAATTATTATGTTTACAGCTCAGTGTTTGTGTGTGGGCAGCAGCTGATGTTTAGTCCATCAGTTCACTGAAGCAAATGGGCATAAAGATTCAAATGATCCTAGAATTACAGCTACAGATTAATAAGATCAGACATCAGTCATAAACTGTTTCCTCAGAGCTGATTCCATGTTGACATTATCTGCTGTATCTGTACCATAAAACCACAGGAGCAGCATCACACTCAAAAAGAAATAACTGAAGCTTAAAACCAAAAAGGGTTTATACATGCTGAAAGCTCACTCTGTGGCCTTTAATTGATTGCATTGACCCCATCAGTTGGAGGCAATCATGCAAAAAAGCATCTGTCTTTGTAAAAATGTCCCTCATCAGTTACCATCCCCACAGCCAGCTTTACTATAAAGTCCTGCAGATGTCTGACGCCAACAGACACGCTTGGAGAGGAAGGAGACGGACTTCAGGAAAAATCTGTGAGTGTTCTCCAGCGATGGTTTGTTCTGATTTACTGTCATTGTGTAAAATGCTTGTCTGTTTGAATTTTTTTAGCTCCCGTCTTTTACAGATTCTAAGAGATGCTTTTCTGTCGAACAAAAGCAACTTTGTGGGCTTTTTTCCAGTGGCCGGGCATCCAGCCTGACCGTCTCAGGGCCTTGTGGGTCACAAAAACACAGAAGTTTGATTTATTAAAGTCTTTTTTTCATTCTACTACCTAGGAGGGATTTTTCAATAAAGGTTTGAACTTTGAGAGTTTAAACACGAGAAGAAGGTGTGAAAATGTTCATGTTTGTCTGAGAAAAGAGCATAGTGAGGAATTTAATGGTCTTAAAAACATCTAAAATTTTCCTTCATAGACTTCACCTTTTACAGGTTTTTTTTTAACTTCCAGGAAAATCAAAACAACTCTGTAAAAGAATTTGTCAAATCAGTAAATCAATGTTTTAAGGGCTTCAAATGAACATTTTAGGCAGAAAAGGACTTATCTGATACTGAGTCAATTCCATTTTTAAAAACTCCATAGAAATACTTTATAATAAGATTCCCAAATTAACTTTACCAACACACTAAAAAACATAAATAATGTGATTAAAGACTGTTGGTAGGACATTTATTAGAACTAATAGCTGACTAAGGTTCATTAACATACTTAGTAAGATTCATTAACATCTAAATTCATAAACTATCTTTGGGTCAACAGTATAGTGAGCGTTGTACATCTAAGGAGTTACCAACTCCATTTATTTAGTTGTTTTTTTTTGGACTAAAGAAAACTGTTTACAGACGGACATTCTTGAGGATAAATGATGAGGTTTTGAAGCAAAAGTGAAGAGATTTGTTGTCTTGGTTTAGTGGTTAACATGTCCACTGGGTGGCGCTGTGACACCATTTTGAGCTTCGTGATCCTCCCTGAAGCCTGTAAACGTGTGTTTGCAGACTTCCTCTCTCTTTGGTGTCTGCCTTCAGCTGTTCCTGAAGCTGTCTGGTCTCTGGAGATTGAACCGCGCACCGCGGTTTTTCTGCGTTTTTTCCGCGGTTTTCCGCGCTCTCATTCTAAGGCTTTAGTGTCCCAGATGGGGGAAGGGCTCAGTTCCCCTCCCCCATCTGAAAAAAGAGTTATGAAGTTGAGCAGTTACAACAAATAAAAATGTTTTAACACAAAAATTATCATTTTACAGCTTTTAAAAACTACAAAAAAGATTGAAGAACAGAAACATTATAATTTCAAAGTACCTAGAAATAAATTCTTCTTCTCCACTCCAGCTTAATTAAATGGCAACCTCAAATGACCGGAGCCAAAATAAAGAGCAGCTTACAACTATAAGGTTAAAAAAAGGAAGATAAAGTCAAACTTAATGTTACGGCCCTGTAGAACCCTAGGACAACTTTTCTTCTAGGCTCTTCTGAGTTATCGACAGGACTGTTGGCGTGAAACAACCCCGCCCCCTTTACCATTACCCCTAACTGAGAGCTCTGTTTATGTGCTCTCCAACTATCTTACAGTCCCTCATATAACCAACCAATCATTACCGGTGCAATATGATTGGTGAGCAATGTTGGAGAACAAAATGCAATTTTTCTCATTTTTTTTTCATCTACTTTTGATACACAATGATTTTAATGAAGGAATACCCAGAAATGCAAAATACATCAAGGAGATTTTAGAAACAGAATTTTCATTAGAGTGGCTCTTTAAAGCTACATCGTTATTCAGTTTTGTTCCTTTTTAATCTGATTTTCTTGTAGTTTCATGGTGGTTGTTGCCAGACAACAAGTATAAAGACATCAATCTGAAGCTTCATTGATCGTCCAACTGGTCACTACAGCAGAAGGAAGTCATCCGTCCCACAGACATTAGACCAACAGTGAGTGTTTAGATGTAAAAAACTTATTGACACACAATAATAACCATTTCAGAGTTTTATTACATCTTTTCTGTTTCTTCCAGATGTTATTTGACATAAAGCCGCCGAGTAACTCCTCAACAGACACGTCGTTGATTCAGAATCTCCTCTTCGGTCTTTATGTGAAATGCAGCATTCTGTATTCTCGCGGCCACCTCTTCCAAGCTTTTGTCTTCACCAACATTCTGTTCGTGCTTCTTCTGTCCACCCTGGTCTTCGCCGTGGCCGCTCAGCGATGGTGGAAGCAGCGCCGTACCTCCTCTGAAGCAGCAAACAGTCGTCAGTCCGACACCTTCACCTTCAACATGGTAGCCATGGAGATGTCCGGGGTTCTTGTCAACACCTGCTTCTTGACCCGTTACTTCCAAGATCTGGATGGTGATGTTTTCTCAAAGCTGTTTTACGTCATTTCCTCTGTCAGGGTTCAGTTTCTGATGCTGACCTGTGTGGAGTTCTACCTGGCGGTGGTCCACCCGGTCATCTACCTGAAGCTGAAGAGCTCGGTGTGGATCAGGGGCGTCAGTGCAGCTGTGGTTTGGCTGTTGTGTGTTTTGTGTGGCGTTGTGTCTTATTTGTGCGCAAACGCCGTCACCATGGTCCTGTGTCTGTGCCTCCTGGTGTTGGACATGGTCGTGGTGTCCTTCTGCTGCATCTCCGTCCTCTGGACGCTGAAGCGTCCGGGTCCTGGAGAGAACACAGAGGACAAGGTGGACCCTTCCAAGCAGAGAGCGTTCCGGACCATCGTGAAGATCATGATGGTGATCTGGCTGTGTTTGCTTGGAATGCTGGTGTTCTTTAGCATGGAGGTATTGGTGGAGCTGATTGATCTCAGAATCTGCTTCTCTACAGTCTTTACGTACTGGCTGACTCTGCCCAGCACTTTGCTGCTGCCTCTGCTGTTCTTCCAACGAGCAGGAAAGCTGTCGTGTTGTAAGAAGTGAATGTTCAATTTCAGTGGATCCATCGGTTGGTCTCACATATGTTTGATTTATGGTTACAGAGTCTTTGGCTGCCTCTGAGTTATTTCACATCAACATCTTCCTAGGCAGATTTCCAGTCCATCATGAGAACATCCTCAAAGATTTGAAAATCAAACAGACCTTGAATTGTGATTGTTGTGATCCAGAAGTTCCTGGACATCAAGTTGAAAACAATCCAGAACATTCTGCTAAGGCCGGCTTGTCTGAACTGTTTTCAAATACGAATGACCAACAGATGACATTGAAGAGTTTCAGATGTACTCTCCGTACTCTGAACTCCCTCCAGAGGCGGTCTTACCAACCCTGGTCCTCCAACACATTCTCACTCACAATTCGTCAGTTATTGGCGTTTTGTTGAGGCCTCCTCTGCATCAAAAATTTATGTTTTGGGTGTCCCAAACGCTTTGTTTTCTGCTGTACTTGCTGTTTGTAGAATCAGGGGTCCCCAACCTCTAGGCTTCAAACTGGAACCAGTCTGAAAATTGATGCAAAGTGGGTCCTTAACCAAACGTTCATATGGGGATGAGGATGTTTTGGGTCCTCGAGAGCCACGTGCCTGTTTCCCAGTTCTCCCTAGACTGATCGAGGCTGACTACCTGATCAGGGTATCTTCAATCCATCAGAATATGGAACTTCTTTCCATGCAGGATGTGGCATCAGTGCTTATTAACGTCGTCTGGTTCCAACATGGCGGTCCCAAAAAAAAATAGACAGAATTGATTTCATTTGCAGTAAACCATTTTGTGTGGGTGTCGTCACACTCAGTCGCTCTGGATCTCAGGACCAAGACTTTTATAGTCAATAAATTATAGCACCTAAGTTTCTCTTATTTGTTTAATCTGATTATTATTTTTTCTTCACATATTTTACTATATTTTGTAACCTTATTTCTCTTTAAGATTGTAAAGCACCAGGGTGGCGTTGTAAAGAACTGGGTAAATATGGTAGCGTCAGGAGTTGATCATGTTTTTGAACAGCAAATACCGTAGCTCCATTATGATGCAGATGAATAGATCCATGAACGTCTTTGTCTTCCTCTTCTGAGCTGGAATCTGGATCTAAACTGTAGAGTTGGATAGAAACGATACAGCCGCCATTTTTGTTGCACCACTAATTTTAGATTGGGTGTGTGAGGGGCAGTAAGCCAGTAAGAGAGAGTATAAACAAGGAATGATGGGAAGTGGGTAGAAACTGCAGAAACTATGTTCTAGAAAAAGACAAGTTTTTGAAATTTGGCTAAAAACAGGATAATCATAATTGAAAGACCACTGGAAACACTTTGAAAATAGATGCAAAGATGATCGGAAGGGGTCTTACTAGAACTGTGTTGGTATAAATGAATATGACTGTCACTCAGATGGAAACAGTTGAAGTCTCAATTTAAGAGTTCAGGATTTTGGTTTTTGGTGGTTTTTAACTTTGTAAATATAAACAAATAATATAAAAAAAATGTTTTAAGGTTTGAAACTTGTTTGTCTTAAAACTGTTTCAGTTTTTCTCAGACTAATCGATGTGTTTGATCTAAGTTGATCCACATGTTCACACTGGGATAGTCTTGTGGGTTCAGGTCAAACTGGAGATTCGGTTTGACATTTGATCAGATCAAACCACTCATGCAGTTGTATTAGTGAGTGCCTTCACCTCCTCACTACTTTCATTAACCCTGGGAGACCAATCAACATGAAGGATAGCAGTAGAGCTTGATGTAGAAGGACACAAAGGGTCTAACTCCAGATCTAGAATCTGCTCCGTTGGTCCACAACATCAAGATCCATCTGAAAGTAAACTGAGACCTTCATCCTCGGGTTTTTCTGCTACAGGGTGAAGGTTGGTTTTTACTCCTGACAGTCTCACTCCACTCTGCTGTGGACCAAAGACTCCAGTGTGAATGTGCTCCAGAAGATCCATACACAGGTAGAAGAGGGTTTGATCATTGTAGCCAAAACGTCTTAGAAATGTGGATTTAAAAAATGTTAGGAATTCTGTGTGAACAAGTAAAACTGCTTCATGTAAAATGAGTTTGAAGCTTTTGACTGTAGATACATGAAAATAATAAAAAATGGACTAACCCACTGTCAGTTGTGTTTGTGTACTTGTGTTGTTGAGTGAAGTTGTGTAACATGCAGACAGAAGGGAAAACGACGTCGACCTGAAACATTCATCAGGTTAGTTTTCTGATCTAAAATATGGACGAACGGACGGATGGACGGGTAGGGTGTGTGTTTAAGTGGAGTTGTGTGGAATATCAGAGCAATGGGTGGATGAATGTGTCATTGGATGGCGGACAGGTCCGGTCAGGAGACGGGTCCGGTCAGGAGACGGGTCCGGTCAGGAGACGGGTCCGGTCAGAGAACCCACAGACTGCTGTTTTGCCTGATAAGCAGCCAGTTCTTTGGATGATGCAAAACCAGCTCACAAAACCTGAATATTTCCACACAAAATTTAAAGATCAACCATTTTAAATCAGGTTTACAAAGGTAAATATGAACACTTGTTGTTTTGAAAGTAGCCTACTGGAAACAACAGTGTATCATATGAAAAAAGGACAAACACAAATAAAGTTCTATTTATTTATCTGTCCATCCTCTTAGTAGGGAAATAAATGATATTTACTACAATAAGAGATTTATTGGACAACATGTGATTACATCTCATCAACTTCTACAGAACATTTTGTTCCACACTTGTCTTTATAGAAACAACTTACAAAATTCTGGTAATAAACATCCATCTTGTAACGGTAATGTTATCATGAAATAATAGAACATAAACAAGAAATTATAGTATAATTATAGCAATTATAGTTTATCAGTACCAAACAATGGACTGAGAGAAAATCTCACAAAAGTAAAAAACAAAAAAAACCTCACAACCAAACTCTCGTGATCTTCTGCCGAGCCATGGCGATCCACCAGAACCAGAACATTTAGATCAGTTCCTGCTTCAGAGACCAATGACTTTGGTGGAAATGTCTGATGAGGAAAATCAAAACTATTTTAAATAAACCCTTAAACATTTGACTTTAATGAACATTCCTGAAGGCTTCTTCTTCAGGAAAAACAATGAAATAATCCTGATCTGAAGGTTTGGAAAGTTCCAAGACAAAAATAACTTTACACCAACAATAAATTATTTACAGTCTACTTTATTTTTCTCAAGTTCTTTAGTTTTCATCTGTAAAACATTTGAGTGAAGCATCTTTAAAACCGATTTCTCTTCACTTTACTTTACTACCAAAATGCCCATTTCTCTTATCTTAAGTCAGAAGTTAGACATTTAGATCTAGTGTAAATATGTCTATGATTAGTTAGTGCTGTGCTTTTTCTTCTGTGTCATCATCTCTCTCCTCTGTAGAAAGAGCACAGGAAGGACCAGACTGCTGGGAACACTCAGCCAGGACGCGGAGAAGAAGCTCTCACAGTATCGTAAATCTTTTTTCTTCGGGGAACCCAGCAGAGAAATGGAGTAGCTCTGTCCAAAAAACCGAATCAGCAGCACCACGGTGATGGCCATGACGGTCTGGAACGCCCTTCTCTTGGATTTGTCACTGCCCAAACCCGGACGTCTGAGCACGCAGAAGATGGCTAAGGTGCAATACCAGACCACCACCACGTTGAAGGCCAGAGCAAAGAAGTAGAAGTCGCTGGGGAAGGAGGGGAACATCTGAACCCCGACCCCCAGCAGTCCAAAAGACAGCAGGAACACACAAGCGATGGCCCAGTTTCTGACCCGGACCCCCTGAGCCCGTTTCAGCCTCATGTAGGTGATGGGGTGAACTACGGCCAGGTAGCGCTCCATGCAGGTCAGGAAGTGAAACAAAGTCTGTAACGAGTTGGTCAGAAACACACAGTAGTACGAGAACTCCATCAAGGCCAGACTGCACACATACACATTACCAAAGTAGGTAAAGAGGCCCACAGTGTAGATCATCTCCACACCGGCCATGCAGTAGGTGAACACATCCGTGTGGCTGGTGGGTTCTGCAGCTGAGCTCTTCCTCCTCCACTGTCTGAAGCCCAGACAGAAGATGACCACGCACAGAGGGAAGCTCAGCAGGAAGTTGGTGAAGGTGAGGGAGAAGATCATGAGGATGGAGAGCTTTTCATTGAAGCACAGGAAAATGGTGGGATACAGGGAGGCGTTCTCCGAACAGCTGGACAGAGATGTCAGGAAGACGGTCGAGGAGTTGAGCAGCATTTTTATGGATTTAAATCTGCTACTGAGAGGTGGGAGACAAAGAAGTCATTCTCACGTCGTTTCATAAACATACAAGTTCATCGTCTGCAGACGCTGAGACGAAAAGATAATGATGTCCCCAAAACAACAATCAGCAATAAAGACGTTTTTAATTTATAACCATTTAATTGAGACTAAATCGATAAAACTTTGTCGATAAAAAGTTGCTATAAAATTTGCATGTTTTTAGCAAAAAAATATTTAACTTTTATTACAATTTTTACAAAATCCCAAAAGGACTTATTTCCTGATGAGCTTTGTTTGATGGTTTTTGTTTATTTGTTTTATTACATGAATAAATGAATGAATGTTACATTTAGAATAAGACTTTGTTTCTATAAGACATATTTAAAAACCAAGTTTTAGACAGTTTTAACTGTACTTCATATTAAGACGAAAACATTTCAAATTTAAATGATTCATGATTGAGGTGGTAACAGTAAAAATCCATGTTATAAAGCCAATTTTTCTGCTGTCAATCTTCAAAAAACTATATTTTCTAATGATTTGTAAAACCCAATATTTCACTAAAGACAGGAATCAAAAGAGCATCTGTGGCTCTTTCACAATAAAGGCCGTACTTACAGATCAGTGTGAGTTTGCTGGTCTGAGGACACGTCCTGTCAGACGAACGATGACAGACGACCTCTCTGCTCTTTATTTGGTTAATGACGGTGACGACAGCAGATGGTTTGCATGATGTAACATCAGCCGTCAACTGTTTTCATTCTAATGTTGGTAAATCAATACTTAAACACAAATTCTGCTCCGGAAAAATCCTTTATTTACTTAGTCCTTCATTTGTTTACAACCTTACAGACTTTACATCTTAGGCACACCTGTTTAACTGCTCGTTAACGCACATCTCTAATCAACCATTACATTATGTAACCATGGTCTAGATCAGGGGTCAAAGTCAAGGCCCGGGGGCCGGATTATTTTATTTAATTGTTATTAATTGCCCAATGTTATCTTGCACTCATTTCTAACTTATGTAATTTTGACAGAATAAAGTAAAATGTTGAAACTCTTAGTGGATCTAAAGTATCACCAACGTTTGTAGGAGAAACAGAACATCAAACAAACTCATTTGATTTTTTTGGATTCATAAGAAAATCTTTAGATCTGTTTCTTCATAACTGAGTCTTTAATGAGGTCTGTGGACTCGTCACAAAAACCAGGACGGTTCCTGCCAATCTGAGTCCAGTCCAGTCCAGTTTCAGGATCCTCTGGTTCTGGTCTCCACCCTGCAGCTGTTCTTCTTCAGATGGATCTAAGAGTTCCATCATCTCGGATCAGAAGAAGTTTGTTCCTGCAGAACTGAACAAACATGAAGCATGAACCTCCATGCATCCTCCGGCATTCAGGTGGGCGGAGTCACCCAGGGACGGAACTTTATTCCTTTTCTCCACAACAGAACCACTAAAGACGGGTCTGTTCCTTTTCAAGATCAAATCTGTTTTTATCTGATTTAATTGATCATTAGTGACTTTAAGCTGAAAGAACTATATGGACTTTAAATGGACAAAGTTCAGGTTCGGGTTCTGGTCTTTGGTTCTGTCAGTTTGGAGGTCACTTTGAGTTAAACATGTCATGTTTTATTCAGATTAATGTTAAAAAATCTTTTTTTTCCATAAGGATTCATGTTTTCCAAAATAAAAGTATCAAATTTGACAGTTAAATGAATAAACAGCTAGAAATGTGATTAATAAAGACTTAACCACTGATGTCATGTGACTAACAATGACTGTAAAGAAACATGGTCTCAGACTCTGGGATCGGACTCTTAAACATCAGAGGAAGTTAGAGAATTCTGCTGAGTCAGCTTCAGCAGAACCTCCTCCGACGGCTGCAGGATTTCTGCTTCGCCTGATTTGAATCATCATCATCTGAGCTCCACAGATCATTTGAATCAAGTCAAATCTCCACCTCGGCCTAAACAAACACATCAGTGATGGTTTTTGGAGGAGCTCCTCTCCATTTACGAGGTTCAGGTGAACCGGATATGAAGGATGAGCAGAATAGAGAAAAATAAACATCTAGAACAACGTTCTGCTTTAATGGCAGGAGTCCAAAACTTTCTAACAGCAGCTGTGAGTTCTGAGTCTGTTTTGGACATCTGTGAGCCCGACATCTCCAGTAACAAAACTGTGTTAGCCGATGTAACTGTGCTGTAGCGGTTAGCACTCTCACCTCGCAGTGAGACGGCGCTGGTTCAAATCCTGGTTTAATGTTTGTGTGGAGCTTGGAGACCTCAGTGGACACAGTCTGGTCATTCCTGTGTGGGTTTTATACGTTCATTGATGACTGTAAATTGGCCTATAACTGCCTAGAGTGGAAGGATAGGCTCCAGCAACCCCATGAATAAATGCGTTTAGAAGACGAATGAGGTCACCGGACACTTCATCATTCAGACGGAACCGCCTGTTTCCTGCACGACAGTTTTCCATCTCGTTGCAGATACAGAACCGGCAGAACCAGACTTCCCGGGACCATCAGCCAGATCCCAGAGTCCACCATCACACAGCTGTCTGTGGAGACCACGTTTATGATGCTAAACCAGAACATGACACCCACGAAGCGCAGCAGCAGAGCCGCCGTGATGCTGGCGGTCGTCTGGAAGGCCTTCCTCTTGGACGGGTCAACCCGGCCTCTCGTCCCGCCGGCGTCCCCCGGGCCTGGACGAACCAGAGCGGAGAGGACGGACGCGCAGCAGAAAAGTACGACGCCTATGCTGACGGACAAGCCGGAGAAAAAGGAAATCTGGTGAAAAGTGATAAATTCTACGGTCCCCATCCAGCCTACGCACACCACCCACACGCACGCAGTGGAGATGTTCCTGACTTTGAGGCCGATGGCGTCACGGTGCTTCATGTACGCGATGGGATGGACCACGGCCAGGTAACGCTCCACACAGGTGAGGAGATGAAACAGAGTCTGTCCGGACAGCATGATGGAGGACAGCATGGTTCCTGCCACCAGCAGCGCCTCAATCTCCATGAAGTTCCCAAAAGCGTAGACAACCGAGCCCAGCACGCCAGCAATCTCCACCAGCATCATGTTGTAGGTGAAGAAGTGGGTGTGGCTCATCCCAGAGCCGGCGGGACGCTGACGCCTCCATCGCCGGACACCCAGGCAGAGGATAAGGATGAAGAGCGGGAGGAGGAGGAGGACGTTGACGCAGACGTATGCGGTGTGGATGACGATGGAGGCAGCAGACGTCCGGCACAGCAACAGGAAGTCCAGGAAGGAAGAGTTGGAGGAGAGGGTGGAGTCAACCGGCATGGTCTGAAGGAGACAGAACACAGAAAAATATGGATTGGATCAGTTTTACCTCAGAGAAACTCCAAAAACATCTCTGTAGATCTTCAGGAACCTCTGAGAGTCACCTCAACGAGAACCATCAAACTTTCTGTTCAACTCAGAAATGACTCTAGAAGAGAAGAACTTCACTCTGAAGGACTCTAAAACATCCACATTTACATCTCTGTGATCAGGTTGAGGAGGCGGAGCCTCTTTGGTGTGGCTTATTGGAATGAACATCTGAAAATGTACCTCCTCTGACGTTCGTTATGCGACTCCATGGACTCAGATTTCCTCCATCAGAGGTTCATCTCACTTCATAAACCTTCAGAGACTAAAGTTACACCTGTGGAAGTTTCATGGAAACATCTGAGAAAAAAAAGTTTTAACGTTTTCAAAACGTGTTGAGATTGACGTCACAAAAAAGAAGACGGTTCCAAATTAGAAACTAACACTAATTTTAAGCACAATCTTCACATTTCTTGTTTTCTGAATATATTTTGGACTTTTGTATTTTTATTTCTATGAGAGAAACTTAAGATTCTGAGAAATGATGCAATAATAAATCAAATTTTAGTACTAAGGTTTGTCTACTTATATTTACTAAAACAATAGAGGTTTTTGAAGAAAAAATCCTCTGAAACTACAAAAAAAAAACATTTTTTCTACTAACTCATGTAAAAAAAAGATCAATTGTAATTTAAAAAACAGAAAAAATTCTATGTATAAATGTCAGTGTTTGAAATATGTAAATGTATTTTTGTTTTGAATTATCAAGTTTAAATTAAAAAAAAATAATAATAATAATCTAATGATCAGATCTAAACGCCTTTTTTTCACCTTTTTTTCAAACTTCTGTTATAAAACCAAAATGAATGGATTTATTTTTTAACGTTTTTTGATTTCAGGTCTACTTTTTAGTTTTTTAGGCTGATGACTATTAAGAAAAGTTGAGTGAATGAGTTTCATATAAAAAAGTGAAGTCAAACCCAAAGATTTGAAGAAGTCTCCAACTCCTGCAAATAAAGAAAAGAAACAAACCTTCTCTCTTCACTGATCTCTCGTGGGTTCACTCCAAATGCACCTGAGCGTCCTCGTTCCCGCCAACCGCCGGTCACTTCTATCCGACCCCGACTGCAGCATCAGTGTCTTGTCATCTTGTCATCTTGTCATCTTGTCATCTTGTCATCGGTTTCAGCGCAGAGAATAAGGTGTGCCGTGAATGAATGAACCAAAGTGGAGGATCTTTGCATGTCACAAAACCCCCAAAACCAACAATTATTTGAATCTGATCTTCACTCCTGTCAGATTCTCTTTAACAAACACTTTTACTAACTGAATGTAAAGTTTAATGAAGGTTTGGTCGTCCTTCAAACGCCAACATTAATGCAAACCCTAAAAAAGGTTTTACAGGAGTAACATGTAAAACTGACACATTTCTCAGAGACTTTAGTTTGTCGTTGTAGTGGAGTCCCTCAGGGGTCCGTCCTGGAGCCCTTCCTCGTCTCCATGTTGTGTTTTAGAAAAATACAGCTTTACTACAGCTTCGTAGGAGATGGCGTAAAGGTTCATGTACTGTTGAGTAACTGTAAGAATCATCATCAGATTTATCTTCAACCAAAACCATTTTTAGCTTCTGTTGTTCAGCAGTCGGAGGAAAATGGCGACAGAAGAAGAAGAGGAGCTGTCAGAGTTATCATGAAGATTTTGGTTAGTACTTTTATAGTTTTAATCATACTTTTATACTGGTACTTCAATTAATACTATACTTTTTATCCTTTCATACAAGCACTTCAGTTTTATTTATTTTTTTCAACTTTCATTAAATTACTTGAATTAGTATTTTTATACATGTTATACTAGTTGTTTGTTTAGTACTGTTATAATTTTTATAGTTTTATTCTAGTACTTTAACTAGTATTCTATACGTCTTATTACAGTTTTATACTAGAACTTCAATAAGTACCATATTTTTTGCCAGTACTTCGTTTAGCACTTCTATGCTAGTACTTTCATTAGTACTTTTATACTAGTGCCTTGATTAGTACTGTTATAGTTTTTATACTTTTTTCTAGTACTTTGACTAGTATTTTGATACGTCTTATCACACTTTATACTAGAACTTCAATAAGTACTATATTTTTACCAGTACTTCATTTGACACTTTTATACTAATACTTTGACTAGTACTTTTACACTTTTATGCTAGTACTTTGATTAGTATTTTTATACCTCTTATTGCACTTTTATACTAGAACTTCAATAAGTACTATATTTTATTGATTATTTATTAATTATTATTTAGTGATTATTATTTTGTAGTTAATAATGAAGTCTGTTGAAGTTTAATATTTAAATCTTTCCTGTTCCATAATTATTATTTATTTATTTATTTGTTCCATCATGTTGTGATTCATGTGGCGGCAGCGGTCACATGATTCAATAAAGGAAATGTATGAGTTCAAACATTTGCATGAAAAGTTCTCCATAAATAAAGTTTAGTAGGTTTGTTACAACGATCACAGACACTAGACATAGAAGCTGTTCTCTACACAGGAAGTAGATGATTTTAAAATGTATTTATTTCATAAATGAACATGATATGAGGGCGATAATGCCCTTTCATGTGTGCATTATCAGAGATTAATGGACTCACATAAACTATGTGAGTGTTTGAATGCTCCAGAGGAAGTCGTATCCTTCGGATTTTCAAAGTAAAGTTCCTCCTCATCCAGACGTCTTCCTGCAAACGGACAGTTTTCCGGTTCTGTGCAGAAACAGCAGCGGCAGAACCAGACTGCTGGGAATCGTCAGGCAGATTGAGGAGTCCGTCAGCACACATAAGTAATCAGAATCAATCGAGATCAGACTCTCCAGCCCCAAACAGACCACGAGACCAAAAAACCGAAGGATCAGCGACACCAGAATGAACAGAATCATGTTGAAAGCCTTCTGCTTGGTCAGGTCCACCTTCCCCTTGTTCGGGCCCGTCTGCCCCGGTCCTTCCCGGGTCAAAACCCAGAGAGTCGACAGGCCGCAGAAGAAAATGACAAATATGGAGAGGCCTAAGGACGACAGGAACAAGACGACGGGAAACTCCGGCAAATACAGTTTCATTAAGCCCACCCAGCTCAAGGACTTCATCCAGGCCCCGGCGTTGCAGACGTTCCTAATCTGGATCCCGTATCTCCTGCTCAGCTGCATGTACTTGATGGGGAAGACCACAGCCAGGTAGCGGTCCACACAGGCCACCGTGTGATAAACAGCTGATGCAGGAAAACAGGCACTGAAGAGAAAGACTCCCGCCAAGGCCGTCGCCTCGCTTCGGATGAAGTTGCTCAACGTGAACAGGATGGATCCGGAAACGTTGATAACCTCAAACACAGCCATGTGGAAGGTGAAGAAGTCGGAGTGGCTCATCGTCTCGGAGCGCTGGCGCCGCCATCGGAGGACGCCCATGGCGAGGACGGAGACGTAGAGCGGGAGCAGGAGCACGTTGGTCAGGGTGTAGGTGGTGTAGACGGCGATGCTGCCCACTGAGCTGTGGCATGCCGAGAAAAAGTAGACGACGGAGGAGTTTAGGGGCGGAGAGAAGGCGCGGGACGAGGAGACGATGGTGGACATTCCTGCTGAAGAAATGAAGCAACTTCCAACCAGAGAATCAGAACCACCATTCACAGTTTTCAGTTCTCAATTGCTGAATCTTTCAAAATATTCATTCTCTAAGGACTAAAATGTGGTTGATGACATTGAAATAGTTTGACTCTAGTCATCAGAAAAGTTCAGGGATCAGCAAACGTCCAGAAGTCAACGCTCAGTCTGTTGGGTTTTCGTTGGTTCTGAGTGTCCCAGCTGATGTTCCTTCGGGAGTCCAGGTCGCTTTGGGTGAACGTGGTGTCTGGTGGACCTGAAGTACTGTTACTGTAGAAGAGGAGATCATGAAGATGTTTTAATAAAACATTACCATGGAGGACAAACTCTTACATTCTGAGTCTGAAACCAAAAAAATCCTTAAAATCGTTATCAGACAAATCAAACAACAGGACACTGGAACGTATGGTTGATTACAATCCAAAGACCAAATGTCTAAATGATGGAATGATGCGACACAAAAGAACAGTTTTTCTCAGATATACCTCTAAAAATATTCTATTTACCTTCATATTTCAAACACATTTCTGTAGGACTTTTCAACAGGTTGGGTCTGACCTGGTCAGCAGGTAGATGCAGGTGAATTCCTCTGCAGTTCCAACAACACACTTGAATTTATACCACAATTCTGTCAGCAATAAACAGAAAAAACGGCTTTGCATATCATGAAACCACCAATGACCAAATATTTAAATCTGATCTGACAGCTCAGACGGATGGGAGCTCATTCGGGTGAACAGGAACGTTTGGGATGGAAGTCCAACAGCGTGAAGATCCAAATCATTCAGTTTAAAGATCTGTTTCAGCCATTTTATGTTTGATGTTTACCTGAAATGTGTCTGAATCTGGTTTTGGGTCCATTAAGACTCCTCTTCACTCAGAACCAGATTTAAGATTCTGAGCTGAAAGTAGGGCGGTTGCGACTTGTTCTATAACCACTATTCGATTCTTATCTTAAAAAGTGTTGCTAAAGTGATTCAGACTCAATATTGGTTCATTTTGAAAGATCTGATTCACTGACCTAAAATGGATCCAAGACTTCCTCCAGTGTAACCAGAAATACTGAACAGTTCAGGGGAAGTTTTCCAGATTCCTTGTATTTCTTTCAGATAATCATATGTCAAACAAGTAAACAAGAATGAATGTCAAACTATTCACATTTTAGTTTGATCAAGTTTAGCCACTTAGTCATTTTTTAAATTATTGTCAAATTAATCTACGATATCTTAGCCCAGATCTATTTTCCTACATCGATAATTGATTTATTTCATTTTGGAATTATTTTTTTAATCGTATAAGTTGATTTGATTCAATTAACAACTTCCCTAAGATTTATCAATCTTGTTGGAATCGTAGGAATATAAATCGATTCATTGATTCATCGTTACATCTCTAGCTAAAAGACCACAAGAACCATCAAACCCAGTTGAATCTTCTGGATCACAGAAGTCGTTGGTGTAGTTCTGGGCTCGTTCCAAACAACACATGGTTGACTGTGGATTGGTTGATAGTTTATTGAACAGGACTTCATCCATATCAACAATCACTGAGGAAAACAGTGTTTGTACCAGTTTACAGCTCCAGAGGTTCAGTTCTAATGTGTATCCTCAGAACTGTCCAAGTCAAACCAGACAGTCAGTGATGTTTGACAGCGAAGAAAAATGATTATTTCAACAGTAACCAGCATTTCTGAAAATATGAAGCAGAGTCTAAAATCTCCAACAACCATAAAGTCTATGAAAAATAAGTCTTGTTACATTTTTTTAATATTCTTTCTAGTCATATTCTGGTTCGTTTTAGTCGTTTCTCTGTATTGATATGCAACTAAACAGGTTCAGAATTCCTGTTTCTGCAACCGAAATTCTGTGACTAAACTGGTCTAGGATCCCTGTTTTTACAACTAAACTGGTTCAGGATCCCTGTTTCTGTGACTAAACTATTTGAGAATCTTTTTCTGCAACTAAACTGGTTCAGAATCCCTGTTTCTGCCACTGAACTGGTTCAGGATCCCTAATTCTGCAACTAAACTGGTTCAGGATCCTTATTTCTACAACTTTTCTAGTTCAGGATTCCTGTTTCTGCGACTAAACTGGTTGAAGATTCTTGTTTTGACAAGGAAAGTGGTTCAGGATCGGTTTCTGCAGCTAAACTGGTTCAGGATTCCTCTTTTTTGCAGGAACAGCACAGGTAGAACCAGATTACTCGGCAAACACAGCCAGTATCCAGAAAGGAAACCGACGCAGTAATCTAACTCGCCGTTTTCCCCAGAGCTTAACAAGGTAACAGAGAAGTACTGCCCTCCGAGTCTTATCAGCATCACCGCGGTGATGGCCGTCACGGTGTGGAACGCCCTCCTCTTTGATTCATCACTCCCCAAACCGGGCCGTCTGAGCACACAGAACACGGCGGCCGTGCAGTAACAGACGATGACCACAACCAAGGCCATGGTACAAAACATCACGTCACCTGGAAACATGGGAAACATTTGCACCCCGAAGCCCACCATCGCAAAGCTAACCAGGAACACACCAGCGATGCCCACGTTTCTGATCCGGACCCACTGAGCCTTTTTCAGCCTCATGTAGGTGATGGGGTGAACCACGGCCAGGTAACGCTCTACACACGTCAGGACATGGAAAATCGTCTGTCCAGTAAACGAAAATATCAAATTGTAGTACGCAAACAAAGTGATCATCAATTTACAGACGTACAAGTTCAGGAAGTACAAGACAAGTCCCGACATGCAGCCGATGTCCACAGCTGCCATGCAGTAGGTGAACACATCAGTGTGGGTCGCTGGTTCTGAGACAGAGCCGGTCCACTGTCTGAGACCTGTCCAGAGGATGAAGGCGCACAACGGAAAGATGAGGAGAACGTTGATGAGAATGAGCGGCGTGGTCAGGATTACGGAGGTCCTGTGCTCGTCTCTGCACCGAAAAATGACCGGATAGAGGGAGAAGTTGTCTGCGCACAACGCCGATGAGGTGAAGAAGGCATTGGGGGAAGAGTTGACGGCCATATTGAAGGACATCAAGCCTGAAAAATGAGAGAAAAAAATGAAAGAAGTCTGGCACTGCTAGTTTGCTATCTAGAGCTACGTTCACCCTGAGGTCAGAAGCACGACTTCAGACGACCACTTCCAGTAAAAAATCTATGTAAGCTCACATTTATATACATTAAGGTTCGCAAGTTCTAATCTATCGCTGTCACGCGTTGCTACGCTTGTCAGTTTTCACGCTCTACATACAAAACGTGTAGCCATTGAACGTGCTTTACAAGTTAACTCTGAACTCTGACCAGTGAAGTACTCTGATTTAGTATGGGTAGAATGGAATACTATAACTTTATTTCTATATCACAGAAAGAATAACAAAGAGCTTTAGAAAAACAGCATCAAATCAAACTGTCCAATAGGGATTGTAAATCCAATTTAAACTGGAAAAGTTGCATTACCTGTGACAATGCTAGTGTGAATGCTTTTTGAGGAAAGCAGTCGCTCAAGATGCTAACCCTTTTAAATGATGCTAAGAAAGTGGTGATGCAATATACTTTATTGGCTGAAAGGATTTACTGAAAATGCAAAAGCTATTTGCAAAACGTTCAAATCTGCGGAACGACTGGAAAATTCAGGAAATAACTAAAGAGCGCTGAAGTTGATCTACATTTCTGAAAAATTTGTAGTAAAATTGCATAAAATTTCCCTAATACATGCCAATATTGCAAAAATACTGAGTCTGTTGCTTGAATATGAGCTAAACTCCAAAATGGCCTAAAATTCCTCAGTAAACTAAATTAGTCAAAAACGTTAGCATGTTGCTAAAATATTTTCTAAACTCTGACTTAGCGTAAATAAAACTTCAGTAGATGCCAGAAGAAAGCTAGCTCATTGCTCAAATAATAGCTAAATGCCAAATTAGCCTAAAATTCTTCATTAAACTAAATTAGCCAAAAACGTTAGCATGTTGCTAAAATTTTAGCTAAACTCCAAATTAGCATAAAAAACATCAGTAGATGCCAAATTAGCCAAAAAAAAGCTAGCTCGTTGCTTAAATACTAGTTACACTCCTAAACTAACCTAAAAATCCTCAGCAAACGAAATTACTCAAAAGCGTTAGCCTGTTGTTAAAACAGAAGTTATACTCTAAATTAGCAAAAAAGAAAGAAAAAAAACGTTAATTGATGCCAAATTAGCCAAAAAAGCTAGCATAAATAGGAATAAAACATTAGGCAAACTAGGTATAAAATACTGTATTAAGTAAACTCCATTTTTTTTACTCTAAAATATATTTTTTGAATATTTATGTTTTTATATAGAGATATATTTCAAAAGCTATAGAATACCACACTATGAATGCTTACTAAGCATTCATAAAATCGACTAAAAGTCTGCTGAATAAAAATGTCTCTACCTGGGATTTAAAACCCTCAACAGAATCAATCTGACTCAGAGATGATGGGAGTTCAAAAGATGAGGTATTTAACAGAGAAACACAGTATCATCTGCATGTTGTGAGTAATTGTTTTTCAATTGTTCTCAACTCTACAGACCCCCAAAAGAACATCATGGTTTTCTGTCTAAGATTATTCAGAAACCTAAAGAAAAAATGTTTTTAGTAACCTGTAGGGGAAGGCACAAATCCAATGTAATAGTTTTTACTCTACAACTGAGAGAAAATATCACCATTGATCTGACATCAGTTGTTAAAATCCAATCATGAATTGACCTTCTAACAGAAAGGAAGAACTTAAAGTCCAAATATTGATATTTCTAAGTGTTTGATGTTCGTCATATTATTTAACGACAATGATAAATTCAAACCATAAACGTTTTTAAAAAGTGAGACCACTTACAAAGCAGGACTCCAGTCTCTGAGTCCAGAATCAGCTGTTCTGTGACAGACAGGTCCTCTCACACCAGCTGCCACTCTGTCCATCCATTTTGCCTAATGGCCAAAAAGCTGCAGCCTCTTTGCATCATGCAAAACCTCCGATGTGCCTTCATGTTTTTAACTTATCTGCACAGAAATAACTTTATTCTAGTCAAGTTGTTTAATTGTTTTACCAGGAAGACTGAAAATAAAAACACTGAGCCGGCTTTCTCCAAATCTCCAAAAGTCAAACCTTGGAGCATCCTAACTTCAGGTACACTCGGTTGTGACATCACTCGGTCTGCACGCCGTTCATCAAGTAAGTCTTCGTTCTAAACCACGAGTGTCAATCACACAAGGAGCCACAATCCAAAACACACCTTAGGTCACGGGCTGAACAGGATAAACATTTATTAAAAACTCTAAAACTACATTTTGAAATCTTTAAAACCTTATCTTTTTAACATAATTATGAAATAGATATATGGCATTACCTTCAATAATGCTAGTGTGAATGCTGTGAGCTGAATCTGGCTACTGAAGATGCTGAAAATGATAGCTAAAAACGGTGAAGTTGATGGATGAAAACGCTGAAGTGTATAGCCAACTAAAATATTAGCTAAATACCAATCAGCCTAAAAAATGTAAAAAAAAAAAAACTTAGGTTAGCCAAAACATCTAGCATGTAGCTGAAATATTAGCTAAACTCCAAAATAGCCTAAAAAAATCTTAGTAAATGCCAAAATAGTCCAAAAAGCTAGCAGAATGCCAATTTTTAAAACTGTAACTTTTTAATTATGAACAATAAAAATACAGGAATATTATTCCAGAATAAATCAACTTAAACCTTAAAGAACTTTCAATATGTTACTCTCCATTAAAATATATTTTGTCAAAATTAAACAAGTTAGAAATGAGCACAGGATAACATCAGGTCATTAATAACAATAAAATAAAATGATCTGGAGGGCCGGATATAATTACCCGGAGGGCCGGATCCGGCCCCTGGGCCTTCACTTTGATACGTGTGCTCTAAATTTCCAGCCTTTTCTTCTCAGTCACAATCATTTTAATAATCATAATCATGTTTTAAGTCTTTAGTGTCTTTTTAATCGATAGGTTTTGAAGTCCATTTAAGTCCAACATGGAAGTCACCATAGAATAAATATTTACAATGAAGGATAATTTTACTACAGTTAGATTATTAACTTTTATTGTTATTAACTTTGGAGTTGCTTTCATAAAGTCCAGAAGAAGACAAACACATTGTTAAGAAAAAACAGTGAGGGAAAAGTTAGGAAATCTGGAAGAAGAATTTTCTAATAACTAGAGGCTGTCAGTGTTTGAGCCAACATGAGAAACTGGAGAAAAATCTGAACATCTGTCTTAATTATAAAGGTTTCATCTCTGCTTTCAGAACCAAACTGGAAAGTGAATTTGTTTCTGATTTGTCGAGAAAATATTTTAAAAAGGCTCAAAATAAGTCAATAAAAATATAATATTTATTTAATATTTAGATACACTTAAAACAGTAAAGAAGAGCAGGTTTAATGTACAACACAATTTTTACAAAGAAAAAAATCAACATTTCTGTAAAGACAAATTAAAAACACAGAAACAAAAACCAACCCATTCTCACTCCCAACTCGTCCTGTATGGACGTATGGTTCATACATGACGAGATGACATTTGAGTTATTGATGTTCTGGCCATTCCCATTAAATCAGGGGTCTCCAACCTCTGGGCCACAAACTGGTACCGGTCCGAGGGCCGCTCTTGGTATCGGGCCACAGACAGAGAGAAAATACATAGACTGATCAAGGGTCTCTAACACGGAACACGGAGATTTTTTATACCGGTACCGGGTTCGGGTACCAGTGCCCCGGTAACCTGTACCGCGTCCGACACGTGTCCAGAACTATGACCTGCGGGTTGGAGACCTCTGATTTAATGGTAACAGCCAGCATGTTGGGGACACCCTAAACGTCAAAAAGGGAGGGGGCCTGAACTGACAGCCATAAATGGAGAGTTGGGAGTGAGAGTGTGTAGCAAAAACTACAACATAAACAGGAAAATCATAAACTACAACACAAATAGGAATCCTTTAAATCTGGACAAACAATGCAGATGAAAGAACTTTAGTTGAACTCAAAAGAGAATTGTTTTCATCCTTGTCTGAAACCCCAAATTACAATTAAGATATAAGAGTTTACAGGCTCAAGTAAATACAAAACCCTGTGGAATAGAGACAAGAACATGGCAGGATGATCCTCCAATCAGTCGAGGGTAGTCTCAGCAATGAAGATGAGGGACTTTAGAGGCTCCAAAGGGCAAGGAAACACCGTCCAGAGGAAGACTGATAACAGACGATCCACCGTTGGTCAGGGAGAAACATCCACAGAGACTCCAATACAGACGAGACGTTCAGGTTGAAGCCCAATGAACCAGGTCTAGGCACAGGACTACACTAATCCAGGTCCTAAAAACAGGTCAAAAATCCAAACACCAAGTCCAGACATGAGTGAGGACCTGTGGCTCAATACACTCAGCATCAGAGACCAGTCAGAGGAGGAATATGGGAGGAGCCACAGCTGATGTAAATGAACGATATGCAGAGTGAGGCTGAAGAACAACCATGACAGGAAACGTGTGATCTATGCATTTTATATCCTGAAAAACAGCTCTCACATCTATTCGTTCTGTCGTTTTAGCATATTTTAGAGTTTAGATAATATTTCAGCTACATGCTAGCTGTTTTTGCTAAATTAGGCTTTTCTCCTTTTTAGGATATTTTAGAGCTTACCTAATATTTCAACTACTTGCCAATTGTTTTGACTAATTTAGCCTTTTTTTGTTTTTTAGACTATTTTATAGTTTAGCTAATATTTCAGCTACATGCTAGCTATTTTGGCTAATTTAGGCTTTTTCCCAGTTTTGTAGGCTAAGTTTTTAGCTATCAGGCTCAGCTATCAGCTGTAGCATCTTCTGCAGCCACATTTAGCTTGGAGCAATCACACTAGCATTATCACAGGTAATGCTATATATCTAGTATTATTTCTCTTTTTTTGATGGACTTTCTTTAAAGTTTGTTTTGGTTTTCCTTCCTGTTGTAGCTGCAACTCGGCAGGTTTAGCATACCTTTCCTCTGCAGGAACAGCACCGGTAGAACCAGACCACTCGGCACACACAGCCAGCATCCAGCAAAGTAAGTCATGCAGTAATTTAATTCATAGTCTTCCTCTAAACCCAGCTGAATGATGGAAAAGCACTGCCCAATGAACCTTAACAGCAGCGCCATGGTGATGGCCGCAACGGTGTGGAAGGCTCTCCTCTTTGATTCGTCATTCCCCAAACCCGGCCGTCTGAGCACGCAGAAAACGGCAACGGTGCAGAAACAGACGATAGCCACAACCAAGGCCAACGCAAACAGCAGCAATTTGGTGGGAAAGACGGGGAAGAGCAGTGCTCCGAAGCCCACCATTCCAAAAGACAGCAGGAACACGCACGCGATGGCCGCGTTTCTGACCCGGACCCCCTGAGCATTCTTCAGCCTCATGTAGGTGATGGGGTGAACTACGGCCAGGTAGCGCTCTATGCAGGTCAGGAAGTGAAGGAACGTCTGTCCACAGTTAGCATAGAGGAAGCAGTAATAAACAAAAGTCATTAAGGTCGCATGACAGACCTGCACGGCATAGTAGTAAGACAAAAGTCCCAAAGTGTAGCTGTTGTCCACAGCGGCCATGCAGTAGGTGAACACATCGGTGTGACTGGTCGGTTCTGGAGCTGAGCAGCTGTTCCTCCACTGTCTGAAACCCAACCAGAAGATGAGGACGCACACAGGAAAGCTCAGCAGGAAGTTGGTAAAGGTGAGAGTGGTGATCAAAATGCTGGAGGGTTCTTCATTGAAGCATGAAAAAAGGACAGGAAAGAAGGAGGAGTTCGGGGAACAAATGGGCGGAGACATCTGGACGATGGTGGAGGAAGAGTTGACCTGCATTTTGTATGGTTTCAAGCCTGTAAAGGAAGAAGACATAAGCTTTTATTGTTATTCCTCATCATAGAAAAACCTTCACTTGTGGTTTAACAGATACAAACAAGTATCATCTGCATATCGTGAGAACGTGTGAGTGTTGATTAGAAAGGGACACGGAGACTAAAGACTGGAATAAAACATGCCTAAGAGGGTTGGTTGGTGGGACATTCAGAGGTACGAGGAGACAAACTGCACTCCGGAGAGTTCTCGACAAAAGTAATACACACTTTTTGAACTCCTATAACTCTTCAAATGTTTACCTTATTAATGGAATTCCAACAGATTCTATCCAGAGGAAAGGAACTTAAAGAACAAAGATCTTATCTTGTTGTTGTGATAGACTGTGGAATACACATACCGGTATGTCCTGGGTCGAAAGGTGCTTTTTGACGAGTCAGAATCGGTTGGTCTAATTTGATTGTGTAAATACATTCTACTTGAGTTAAGTGTTACATTTAGGTGAAAACAGTTTTTTCTCGTCTTTCTAATCTGTCAGAATTATGTTATTTATGAATAAAATTGAGGACCCAGCCAGCAAGGCTGAGTGTGGACCCCACATTGGCTCAAGTGGCCACTCAGTGGGCTGACTCGCTATGCTAGCCAGCTGCTCGATGGACAGTAGAGCTCGATAGCTAGCTACACTGGGGTTCCATAGCTCCCTGTGCTGCAACCATGTGGGGCCACTTGACCTTGATAGCTGGGGAGAAAACAGTAATTCACAGATGGTAAAAACTGGGGTCCTAAAGGGTGGCTACCTTCAAAAGAGTCTTGTTGGGTTGGTCTAGTTACTAGACCAACTCAGTATCTGCCCTGAAACTGAAAAGTCGTTGGTTCACATCCTACCAAAGACTAATAAACTGGTCAGGTGGAAGACTATTTCCCCTGAGACTGGAAGGTTGTGGGTTCAAATCCATAGTCAAGACTTACCAAAGAAAGACTCAGTGGCTCCCTTCTTGACACTTAAAAGGGGATAGAACCACTAAATGGTTCCAGACTGTGGGTGTGTCTGCAGTTCTCCCCCTCCTCAGGGATGGGTCAAATGTCGGGAACAAATTTCAAGCACCCAGATGTGTGTCAACTAATGGGACTTTAAATTCAGAACATTTGAATTTGACTTTGCAAATTTTTGTCTAAAACATTTCATAACTGTGTTCCCAGTTTACACACTTTCCTTTGTTGTTTGTGTTTTTCCTGTCTTTTTGTGCCATAGAAACCAATCCGAGACCATTTTGAGACAGGTTTGAGACAACAGGGATGAATCTGAGATTGCTGAGTGTCTGGAGACATTTCAGAATTTTTTTTAATTTATTTTGGCGGTCCTGGACCAGGGTATGCTTGGATGTATTCAGACTGAATATTAGTTCTGGATTATTGAAAGAAACAAACTCTGGTTCACTTTAACCAAATGTCTCCAGTCTGAATACATCAATAGTTTCACACAGATGACTTGATGAATGACTGAAATGACATAATAGCATTATTGTATTTTCATTAAGAACCCTTCACAATAAAAGACCATTCAGTCAGAAGTCACCCCCAAAGTACAATAGTGTGCTGAACTTGATTTATATCTTCAGAAGACAAATATTCAAATCCTTTTATGAAACATAAATGTATTTTCCTACAAGCAAATAGTTTACATAAGACAATAATTAACCAATGAAAAAGATAAACTAAAGTTTGTAGACTTAAAATATGATAATACTTCATATAGATTTTTCTTCCGTAAAAATACGTTGACAGGAATAAACACAAAATAATTCAAATATAAAACTAATTTTTAAAGAAATATATTAAAAAGTGAACCCCTCTTCTGCTTTAAACATTGTTTTTATTCCAAACATTTACATTTTTTCAAAATAAACTGTACTTACTTGTATTTATGTTGGTATTCAGCGGCTTGTCTTTAAGGACATCCCATTTCACAGTAATGTAAATAGACGGCTGGAGGTGCCAGACGGGGCAGACTGTTTGCATGATGCAAATACACAATTATTGTTGGGTTGGTTTCACTAGTGTGTGTTTTTTTGACAGGTGTACGTCTATGTAAATAATTCTCCTATAAATGACCTTTTCGTGATTGTTTTTGCTTTTACTATCAAAGAAAAGATAAAAATTCATGTAACTTCTCAGAAAATTGATTACAAAAAAATAAATAAATACTCAGTCATGGCTGCAGATCTGAAAGGTTCAGATTAAATTCTTCTATGAATCATAGAAATTAAACAAATTATGATGGAAAATCTATTCATTTTACTAATTTTTGCAAATGCTCTGTACTTTTGTCTTACACTATTTTTACTGTATTTTAATGTATTTTTATGTGGTAGGGGTTGAGTTACTGCGATATGTAAAGAAACCAGAAACCATTTAAAGAAAATAGACAAAAAACATTATTGTCTTATTGTTTTCTAAAACCATGTCTGAAGAATACAAACTACATTTTCCGTTACATTTTTACTCAGTCACATCCTGCTAAAAACCTTCACAGCATGTGCAGAGACATGTGTTACATGACAGGGAGACCCAGAGTGATCTTTAAGTTGTTTTTAGGAGCAGTAAAGATTCTTAGATAAATTGACTTCACATATCTTTCATCTGACTTTTTTAATCATTATATATTTGTTTTAATCGTAGCACATAACGGTTGCTGATAAAATGTAACCCTTTATAAAAATAAGTTATCTGATTATCATCCACAATAGTTCAGTAAAATCCAAAGAACTTTGTCTCTGTTTCTGTGAACAGGGAACATAATTCTATTTTAAACATAATTCTCTTGTAAATTATAAATATCATAAAACGTTTAAGAAATATTGATATATCTTCTTTTATTTGTTTTATTATCATTTATTTTAAACAACCTTTATTGCACATTTTTTCAATTTTCCACCACGTGATGACGTCAGACTCCAGAACACTCTCGCGACGTTTCCTGTCGGACTGTATTTGTGGGTGCACAGACGCACCTTGAACTTTCCCGTCTTTTCCTCTCTTTTCTCCTCTAATAAAGGATGTCTAGCCTCGCGCGGCTGCTCCGGGCCGCGCGCCCCGCTGGCGGGCGGGAGTCACGCGCCTTTCGCGCAGAAAAACGCCTCATTTGGAGTCTGAAAACGAACTTTTTACACCGTAGTTCGGCTTCGGTTCCGCCCCCTCACACTGGCTCACACAGAAGAGACCGTTCCGGTTCTGCTGGGACCGGGACGGTCCGGATCGGCTGCGCCTCCGGGTTCTGGGGGGACACGGCCACCTCAGGTACCGGAGCTGGTTTGTGGTCCGGTTCGGTTCGGAGTCCTTACGCTGTGAAGGTCCACCAGCCTCGGAACATCTAATATTTACTTTTGTTCATAATATTTTTATGTACACCCGTAAAAACACTCATTGATATTTTAAAAAAGTAAATAAAGAAAGTTTCCGGTCGCGAGCGCTCGTGTCAGTGCGCATGCGCCCGAGCGTGAGATCTGTAAAAAACATAATCCTTTTGATATTTTTTAAAGCGGTTTTAGGTGACTTATTGACTTTAAATATTTATTCATTTATTTTAATATAAATATATTTTATTTTTATGTTTTTTATAGTATAGATTTAAATATTTTTATCTAAATTGATTTATTTATTTTGAGATCTTGGTAAAATATAATGAAAAAATGTAACTTTATAAATGTACAAATAACAGCACAGCTCAAAAATCAGTTCAAACACAATTACTCTTTATTTTTATTAAAAAAAAAAACGTTTTGTAAATGGAATAATCCTCAAAGATGGACGTCTTCATAGTTTTGGTTTGTTGAATCTGGATTTATCCAAACCGGATTTGCAGTGAGAACATGTTCATCACTGAAGTGTGCACGTGTGTTTGTGTGTGCACGTGTGTTTCAGTGCCTCAGCTGATCTTCGGCGGGGAGCTGGACTTCCTGGTCTTCGACTACCTCAGTGAGATCACCATGTCTCTGCTCACCGCCGCCAGAACCAAGGCGCCTGTGAGTCCATCCTACAGGGGGCGGGGCTTCTGTTTAAAGTCTCACTTTTCATCCATTTTCAAAGCTGTTTTAGGCCAAAAACGGACAAAGGTGTTTTTATTTTCTAGGACATAGTTCTGAGCTGTGGTTTTTCCCGCCCTCCCTCTGTTTTCGTGCTCTCCCTCTAGCTTACAGCCCCTCACACCCTAAAGCTAACATTATCAGTGCAACAAAAATGGTGATCAATATCATTTCTATCCAGCCGTTCAGTTTAGATCCAGATTCCAGCTCAGACCAGGAACATAAAGACATTCATGGATCTATTTGTCTGGAAGTGGATGAATCAGAAAGGGGCGGAGCATGGTGCTTGTGGCCCCGCCCAGTGCAGTTTCTATGTAACGAATACACAAATTTTCAAACAGCATTTTTTTTTTCTTTGCTTCTGATTCACAACAATTTGAGTAAAAAATACGTAGAAATGTAATTTTTATCTTATTTTCTTTTTACATGTCCTCCATTATCAGAAAAAGCTACAAGAACAAGTTAAAAACATAATTTTCATTGAAGTGGGTCTTTAAAAGTACCTTAAAATTAAAATAAATCTGTAGAAAAGAAAATATTTATTGAAATTATTTATTTAGACTTTTATTTTGGTAACTCCTGATATCTTTTTCTTCTTTTTCGTTTTCATTTATATTCTTCAGATTTATGATTTAAGTAAAATACTGTAGTACTGCAGTACTTCATGAAGTACTGGTTGAGGCCTCTGTGCTGCAGAGCTCGTCTCTGCCAGCAGAGGGCGTCTGACTCCTGTCTGTCATCTGTCCTCTGCAGAACCTGGGTTATGCTCCAGACTTTGTCCACGCCGCTCTGGCGCCGTTCATCAACGACATCCACAGGAAAGGTGAGTGCAGCTGCAGAGAGGTCTCGTTTCCACGGTAACGGTTAATCACGTTCCTCTTCTTCCCGTCAGGTATCCGTATCGTCAGTAACGCCGGCGGCGTGAACCCTCTGGCCTGCGCCGAGGCCATACAGGAGGTCGTCAAAAAGGCGGGGCTTGACCTTAAGGTTGCCGTGGTGACGGGCGATGACCTCATGCCGCGGGTGCGTTATCGTCTGTGTGTTTCACGGCCGAATGCGCGTTCGTTCCTGATGGTTTCGTGCACTCCTTCCTCAGAAGGGCAAAATGTCAGAAGTTAAGATGGCTGACGGCGAGGGCGTGCAGCGGCTGCCGCGGACGCTGCACAGCATGAACGCTTACCTGGGGTACGGCGGCCGACTGCAGAGTCTGTCTGCAGCCCAGACTGCCGCTGACGCGCCTTTTTGTGTCCAGGGCCGAGCCCATCCGCCGCTGCCTGGACCTGGGCGCCGACGTGGTGGTGACGGGACGCTGCGTGGACAGCGCCGTGGCGCTGGGGCCGCTCATGCACGCTGTAGGTTTGTCCGGGTGTCACCAGAACATCTATGCATTCACATCACTGGTGCAGCTGAATATTTGGTCTTAATGCGTCAAATGAGCAGAGAAGTTGCTGAGTCATCGTGTTTTGGAGTCCTTTGTGAAGCTGCATTCACATCAGATTAATGCGTCAAATTTACTGCTCGTTCTTGACGGCAAAGGAGCAAACGCCAACGTTTTCTGGACTTTATAGCGGCGGCGCCAGCTAGAAGTCAGACCTGCAGTAGCTGCTTAAACAAACCAGATTCTGTCGTTTATCTCAGCCCGGACCAGAACAGATCAGGTACCTAGAGGAGAAGTTCAGAGATGTTTGTGTTTCTGTTGCAGTTCGGGTGGAGAAGCAGCGACTATGATCTTCTGGCAGCAGGAAGGTACAAACACATAAGGGCTTCATGAAGCTTTACTGAGGTTTTCCTGACAGTTCTCAAGCGTTCCCGTCTTTACATCAGATTTTCGTCATCTCTTCCAGTCGCTTTCTATTGTGTCCCAAATGTCCCTTTATGGTCAAAAGTTGTACAAGATTTACAGATTTTATTACATATTCGGTGAAATGTTACTATAAAAACAAATCCTGGAATCAAAGTTTTCTCTTTAAATCCATCAAAGTTTGCTCCTAAACCCAGTCACCGTGTTCTTTCTGCAACAGAAATCAGAGAGTTTCAGTCCGAGGATCCCATAAATATTTAGTTCCTGAAGGTTTGTTTGCTCTGTCCAGTTCATCCAAACCACAGGAGGTTCTAACAGAACCTTGATTTCTGTTTTGGGTCGTCCTTGTTGGATGAACCTCTGACCGACTCGGCCCGATCTAGAGGAAAGTCCGCGATGCTGCAGAAAGCTGTGCTCCATACCATCACACTCCCTCCTCCATGTTTGAACTGTGGAGCGTTCTCCTTTTTGGGAATGATTCTCGTGAACCAAAAGGTCCAAATGTTGGTTCTTTGGTTCATAACAGCTTCTTCTGGTATGTCCTGGTCCAGTTCTCAGCTGTACCAGTTCCAGCTTCTCAGTGGACGATTTAACCTCCAACTAAAACAAATAAAGTGAACCTTTAAAGTGTTTGTACAAACACAAACACTGCTGTCAATCTGCTTTAAAGAAGTAAAAATGCTGACTAAAAGAATGGACACGAGTACAGAGCCCTGTGGTACACCTCTCTCAGTAATGGCAGAGTAAGAGAAAACGCAGAATGACAAAAAGAAATTATTTTTACATAACAGATTTATTTGATTGTTTTAGATTATTATTCTGAAATAAATAATGAGAATCAATTATCTGATTTAATTACTTTCTCCCTTTTTTCTCACAAATGTTCAAATTAAGATGTTGACTTCATTAAAGCTGATTTGAACTCAGAAAAAGTTCATTGTTTATTACAAAAATTCACACTAATTCATTTTCTGTAGAAAAGAGAAAGATTAGGTTTTAGATATTTATGTTGAAGATTAGTAACCAGTTTTTTTAATGTTAATGAGGGACAAAAATTCGTTTTATATTGTAAATTTATAAAAAAAAATGATGGAAATTGATTAAGAAATTAACTAATTATTTGCAAGCATCGAACAAATGATTTAAATTATTATTATTATTTAGTTACAATATTTGACGACTGCATTCACATGCTAATGTTATTTAGTTATATGTTTCTACCTGTAAAAGCTCATAAGATGGTGTTTTCCCAGCAGTTGTTGTAGCTGTTGCTGTCGTGTCAGTCTGGCAGGTCACCTGATCGAGTGTGGCGCCCAGAGCACGGGAGGCATCTTCACCGACTGGCACACCGTCCCTGATTGGTGAGTTAGTCTTTGTTTCTGTCGTTCTGTTTAAGGAGGAGCCAACAGCCCAGACCATAATACCTCCTCCATAATCCCCATTCGACATAATGATCGCCCATACCATGGTACTACTACCACAGTTGATCAAATCAAATGAATTTCCGTTTTTTAATCAACTGTTGGATGAAGCTGAAAGTGAGCTTTAGGTCTCAGGTGAGCTGTGCCCCTCCCTCAGGGACGTGATGGGCTTCCCGGTGGTCGAGTGTTCGTCCGACGGCTCCTTCCTTCTCTCCAAACCTCCAAAAACCGGCGGCCTGGTCTCCGCCGGGACGGTGGCGGAGCAGCTGGTGTACGAGATCGGCGACCCGCGCCGATACCTGCTGCCTGACGTCACCTGCGACTTCAGCCAGGTGGTCCTCCAGGAAGTACCCGGTACCGCCCCTCACTCTCATAGCTCTGACCTTAAACAAACTCGTGGAGCTGGTTTTGGCCCCTGACTGAACCCGCCACCCTCCTCCGTGAAGCTCGCTATCAGCTGCTGCTTCACCAAACTGTCCCGGCCTGAACCCGTCCAGAGCTGCTGACCTCCGTACGACCTCCCGGCAGCGTCCTCTGACCCGCCGCTGAACCGCCGCTCTGTGATAAGACGCTTCGCTTCTGCTCCTACCGGCAATTAATCCCCCACTTCTGGATTCATGAGACGACGGGGAACGCTCCAGAGTCTGTCCTCCCATCGCCGTTTGAGTAAATAACGCCACAAATCACTTGTTGTGTATAAACGCTGGAAATATCCCAAATATTTCACACCCCTCTCCAAACCTGCTGCTGGCTCTGGTGCAGATCCGCCTCCTGAGCGGTTCCCATTGGTTCAAGAATCAGCAGTTCATGCTCCTCAACCCAAATTAACTCTCAATCTGAGGTGTTTTGTGTTCATCAGGAGGTTCAGGACACAGTTTGACACACAACAGGGTTCTAGCAGTCTTCCTAAACCGGACCAGATTTCAGAACCACAGGAAACATTTTCTGTCTAAAATAGGAAACCAATGATTTTAGTTTTTTTGTGGCCTCTTGGACAAGACTCACCTGTAAAAGAGATTTCTTAATCTCAGTAGGACTTCCTGGTTATATAAAGGTTAATAAATAACACGTGTCGCCAAACAATGCATTTTATAATACACGTGTCACTCTACAATGCGTATCACGACATATGTAACACGATACGTGTGTCGTGATACTATAAATATCGCGATACACAGGTCGTGATTCAATACGTATCCTGGTACATGTATCGTCATACTATAAACATCGCGATACATGTGTTGTGATACGATACGTATCCTGATACATGTGTCACTATACAATGTGTATCACGACATGTATCACGATACATGTGTCGTGATACTATAAATATTGCGATACACAGGTTGTGGTTCGATACGTATCCTGGTACATGTATCGTGATACTATGCATATCGCGATACGCAGGTCGTGATTCGAAACATATCATAAAACATGTGTTGTGACACGATACGTATCCTGATTCAATACATATCCCTTATATTTTACAAGAGTATTAGAGGCAATATAAATAAAAATAAAATTGTAAAATAAATTTTATTTAATGATCGGAACATTAAGCACTGCATCTTTTTTGTTAATGTATTTTCACAACAAAATATTATTTATCTTCGGAAAAAAACCTAACAAGCGGTCTGGAGTTTAGTTGGAACACAAAAGTAATGAATAAATGATTAAACATTAATTATTTCTTAATTATTAAACATAAGCATTTAAAACAATAATTACCAATTATTTTACTGACTCAATATTATCTCTTGTCCATTTTTCTCTGGTCTTAAACCTTCGTCCCTCCAGAACTGTAACTCTGTAACCAAACCTCAAATACCCGACAGATTTCCTCCCATGGAAGCAGTGCTGATGGACTCAAGCTTCTGTTTGACCTCGTTGGGAGGAAGGGTTTGTGTTTAAACTGTTCACTGTTGGTAAATTCTTCTTCATAAACCGAGTCGCTGCTGAAAACATTCCGGCTCCCGTATCCACCAGAAACGACACAAACAAACCGTTCATCAAACTCCAGCAGAGTTCTGACCCAGAGACGAACGCACAAACTGTGACGACACCCAGCCGACGTGAACTTTCCAAGTTGCTGCTGAAGATGTAAATATTTTCTTCTAATTGAGTCCGGTTGAACTCCAGAGCTCGCTCTGACCGCCGCCCGACCCGACTCTGCACTCGGCAGTTTATCTTTAAACCCAGCCAGGCGGGAGTTCTGGGTCCGGTTCACGCAGAGGTGAGGGAGCGCGGCGCGGCGTTTACAGCACGTACGGCGAGGTGGAGGATGGTGTCAGGAGGGGACGGGGGCCGAAACCGCTCCACCCTCCTCTGAGTCCAGAAGGGAAAGAGGAAAACGAGAGATTCAAGTCTGGAGGAGAAAAGCGGTTCTTCTGAGTCATTTAAACATTTATAGAAAATACATCTGAATATTTCAAAGGTTTAATTAAAAAATAATCAGTAAAAAAGACGTTTTTCTGTTGCTAGTTTTTAATTCCTCTATGATTTCTATATTTATTAGAATTTCATAATTAAATCTTTGTTGTAAAACAGGAAGAGCAGTGGTGTTCCTCAGGGATGAATTCTGGGACTCATGTTTGTTTATAACAAAATCTTTACTGCTATAAAATGTTTGATTATTTCAGTCAATCATATTTTTAGAGCATCTTCATAGAACACAAGGTGCCTGACGAGACTTATAAGCAGGTTAAAACAGGAAAACGTCGTAGAACACAAACACTGCATGAAGAGGAAGCCTAAAAATAAGTAAAGAATGCTCAAAATAAGAAAAAAAAAATCATCTGTCAAAGAAGCAATTAATGTTTCACTTAACTTTATTTAATTTTTTGTTAAAACATTTAAAATAGATCAAAATCTGTTAACAAGGAGACCCAGACAAGAGTTCAAAATGTGAAAAATACTCTAAAAAAGCAACTTTTAGATAGAATTACTTCAAATTCATTGTTTTATACAGTTAGTTTTAAGCAGAAGTTTGTATTTTTTAAGTTTTTATTAACCTAATTGTAGTTCATTTTGATTTTAGTGGAAAAAAAACTTGTGTTATAATTAGAAATTGCTTATTTTAAAACAAAATGAGTACAAAAGTTTGTCTTTACTGCATCAATCCTCATAAAACCTAAAACTATCCCTGATTCTTAGAACATAAATCTACATTTTTGTTTGTAAAATAACAACAATGAAAGTTGGTCTAACTTTTATTGACTTTAAAACATCATCCTTAAAATTAAGCTAAAAATTTCAGTGACATTTGTGGGTTTTTTGAATCTTAAATCAAGTTTTTTCTATTATTAAAAGTAAGGATCAAAAAGGTTTTGGTTAACTAATTAATTATTTAATTTTTATCAAATTTAATATTTTTATCAATAATTTTAACTTTAATCAAATTTAATTAATACTTTTTAATCAAAATTGTCCTTATTTTTAGACCACAGCTTTAAATTAGATTAAAAAAATCTAGTTTTGTGAAAAGCTTTGAAAGGTGTAGAGCAAGAGAAATTAAAACTTCATCAAACTTTCTAGAAAGTCATAAATTAAGATTTTACATCTTTGCAAGAATTAAATAGTTTGCAGTTTAAAAAAAGAACAATGAAAAGATAAAAATAAGATGTTTGGAAACACTGTAACCGATTGTTTTAGACTTTTTTTTTTCACAAATATAACCCATAAAACTAAAAATTCCACCTTATTTAAACGGATGACTTCATGTAAAACGGTGCAGCAAACACCAGCAGGTCTCAGCAGGAGGTCATGACCTGCAGGCCTCTCCGGACCCGGTTCAGGTCAGAGTTCAGGATCCAACATCAGAACCAGACTCCTGGACCCACATGGATCCATGGAACCGTTCAAAGCAGACCTGAGGATCTGCAGAAAAGGAGCCTTATGGTTCAGCATGGCGGTGGTGGTGTGATGGTGTGGGCCGGTTTGCAGCTTCAGACTGAATGTTCTAATGGAGCTTCTTGGTAAATCAGTTAGTTTCTGAGCTGATTAAAGGTTCTGGAGGGTTCTGGTTCAAGCTGGTGTTGGTTCTGCATGTCAGCTGATGACCCGCGTTTGTTCAGGAGCAGAGGGAGGAGCTGTCAGCGTCAGAGGAGCCAGAGGTTTCCCTCCACCACACCACTACAAGGTGACCCTCTTCCTGCACGGGTTCTCCTCCTGTTGAGCGGCTCTGATGTTCCCGCCCTGTCGAGCAGGTGTGCGCCACGTACCTGGACGGGTTCAGAGCCACGGCGGTCTGTCCGGTCGGAGGTCCGAGGGCGGCCGAGAAGGCCAGACGGACGGCAGAGAGCCTCATCAAACGGTGAGAAGAACGTGAGAGGTCCGGTTTATCGGATCAGGGCGCTGAAGGTCCACGTCTCCACTGCAGAACCAGACGTCTGTTCCAGCTGCTGAGTCTGGACGACTTCAGCGCCGTCAACATCCAGATCCTGGGAGCCGAGGACACGTACGGGCACAACGCTCGCAACAAGGTAACGCGGCAGACGTCCTGCAGCCTCTCGGCCACCAGCTGGTGTCTTCAGATGTTCACATCATCTGGGATTCAAAGTTTATTTAAAATACAGGATTCTGATTCAAAAAGATGTTTTAGCCTAAAAATACCAGAAATGTTTGGATCTGAAACCTGACAGTTTAAGAATCATGCAGCTTTTCTCTTTGATTTGTTTCAGAAATGCAAACAAAACTTAAATCAAATGAGGTCTGCATCTGAATCAACAGGAAATAACAAAATAAAAGCCTACAATTCATTATTTTGTGTCTGAAATTTACCGATCATCAAACGGTTTTAGATACCTCAGAGATGCTCCTATTAATCAGTTATGCCGCTGCCACCCGCCTGCCACTGGACTGCCACTGGACTGCCATTGGACTGCCACCAACCGATATAAAAAATTGTCCAGTAGCTGTTTAGTTTGATCTTCTTCCTGAAACCACTTCGGCTTCCAATTACAATTGACGCCACGTGACAACCTGAGAATTTGCTGAAAAGCTCACATTTAGATCGCTTTATTCTTAGATTTGTCATCATATTTAACTCAAATACTTTTAATTTAAAGCAAATTTGCTTTTAAAAAATCAACTTCAATTAGAAAAAACTCAAACAATTGATCAAATCAATAAATCTGTTTTAATTTGAAACTATTTCTTGTGTTTTTTCAGACAAAAACAGTTTTTCTTTTCATCTTCATTTAAAAAAAAGCAGTTTTCTCATAAAAAAAGTTATTTTGTTATCATTTTCTTTACAACTTTACACCATATTTTTAAAAACTGTTATGTAAAAAAAGTTTCAGTTATGTGATTTAAGTTCATTCATTTGTTTATTAATCCAAATGTTTCAAACAGAAATCTTCAGTTTATTGTTCATTGTTCTGGTCGACTATTCATAGAAGATATTTCAAAATAAAACAAAGTGTGAACAATAGGAGTGAGAGAAGAAAACCATCTTATTATGTCTGCTGAGGACGTTGGATTTCCTCTCCGGCTCGTTCCCTGCATGGTTGAAGCTGATCTCCAGAATCTTCTCCTCTTGCAGGAATCCAGGGAGGCGGTGATCTGGATGTCCGTCCACCACCAGCAGAAGAAAGCTCTGGAAGTCTTCTCCAGAGAAATCGCCTCGGCTGGAACCGGCATGGGTACGACACGCCGCGTCACTTTATGGTTTCCAGGAAAGTCTGTGGGTTAACATCCGTCCAAACTCTCTGTATGACCTTTGTATTTAAAGACTGGAAATCTTTATCTAAGATGAATTTCATCCCTTTAAAGACATTTTCCGCTCAGTCAGATGATTCCTCAGAGGCTCCTTTTCTCTTTCCTTGACTCTTCAATGAAGAGGTCCTCAAACGCCCATTTCTGAGGCCAATGTGAACATAGCAAAAGGCTTTAGTTTGTCATTTTAGCTAACATGAACTCAGATGTAAATGTCTTCATCACAGGTCAGTGAGTTGAAGGATCAAACGTGTTCTTCCTCTTCAGATGAAGTGAATGGATTCTCTCTGGTGGTAGTGTGGTTCTTTGCTCTAGTGGGGATGAGCAGACACTCAAAGATGAACTCTGTTCCTCTGATGTTTGCGGGTCTTCATTCCTGCTGCAGTGGGAGTCTCCCTCACCAGATAACCGGAGCTTTCACCTCCTGAACCACGTTTTGGGTTTTAGTGAACTCTGTGTGACTCCTGCAGATTCATCCAGTCACTGAGCAGAACCAGTTCATACACCTGCAGAGCTGAAACTGTCTTCTCTTCTCTGGTTTAGCTCCTGGGCTCACGGGCATCGTTGGAGGACGACCCAGAGTGTGAGTGAGAAGTGAAACCAGAGCCGTAAGAACCTCCGGTCCTCTATAAACCTGCTTTTATGTCCGACAGGTCTCCAGTTCTGAAGCCCTTTTTCTTCTTACAGCCTAAATCTGAGCTGACGGTCAGTTTGACCCAAACCACACCCACACGCCTCTCATTTTGACCTTTTAGTCAGAAATGACGTTCAGTCGAAAGTACATGAACACCCTTTGATCTAAAAGTCTTAAAGTCACCAAATCAAAGATCCTGATGCCGTTTAAGGTGGACATCCATCTAGACGGAAAGCTGGTGGAGTCGCTCAAAGAGGCGGAGCCAGACACATCGCTGAAGGATGAAGCCCCGCCCACCTCAGGAGACGACCTACCTGACACAGGTGATCAAGGACACACACCCTCCATTTAACAGATCGCACAACTTACGGTTCTGATTGTGTCACGGTTTTAGGGTCGTTTTTGGGTCGGTAAAAAGGAAAAAAACAACAAAACAAAAGCCTAAAAGTAATTATTTAGAGAAGGTTAAACATAAAGTAAATATCGTTATGTCAACATTTTAAATCGAAAAAAAAAAACATTTTCAATTGATACAAGTATTCCCAAATCAATTTTTTCCTTCACCCTTAATTATATATTATATGTATATCTAACAAAACCTAAAACACTATTTTTGTTTGATTGGTTTGGGGCGTCCTGTAATTCTTTATCTGGTCCCAAATAGAAATAAAGATTAATACTCGACGATGTTTCCCCTCAGTCTGTCCTGTTGGTTTCTCTGGTTCAGTCCTCCAGGTTAGCCTCTTCTTCTTCACTCTTCGCTGATGACTCAGCTCTGTTCTGGATTCTGCTGAACAAACTGAAAAGACTCAAAGATCTTTCCTGACATGTCTTCATTCGTGGTCTGTTTACAGACCGATGTCCAGAAGGACGGGTAGAACACGACATGGGATCTATGGTGGACACTGTCAGAGTGACCCGCTTAACCCTTCGAGGACTGAAAGAAAACAAATGCTGTTTGCTGGGAGTTCCCAACCCCTCAAAAGGCTGCTAGTCTTTCAGAGTTTGTTGGGACACAAACTTCCTTTGAGGGTCTGAACTTTTCCGTGTGAGGGGCTGAAGCCTGAACTGAAAGCCTGCTTTCAAACAGAAACCAGGACTTTAACAGGCCAGTCTGAGCCAAACGAGAGTTTCTTCTTGTTTTCTGTTCAGAGCTGCCCAGCGGACCACACAGCTACCGACTGGAGGAGCTGGCGTTCACCAGGAGCGGCGACAAAGGAGACTCGGCGAACATCGGTGAGAAAGAGACCAGCAGCACGGACTGGGACTTAACCCCATCAGAACCTGACCGATACGGTTCAGATGAAGTTCTAGAGGACTCTCAACGTTTCTGCTAGCATTTCACAAACTTTAAATCCTTTTTCAGTCTTCCCTGTTTTGATCTAGAATTTTAAAAACATTTTGATTCAGAAACATTCAATATTAAAAGGGAATAAATTACAACTAATTGATGTTTAGTCTTTGTTCTCACAAACCTATATTTGTTTTTAAAAAACACTCTTCTTTATAATGTTCTATAGATTTCTGGATCAGAAATCGTCCAAATTTTAGTTTCTAAACCACAAGTCAAGACTGACATATTTGTATTTGTAAATCATCATGATTTTGGAATGATATCAAAGGGTCATTCTGAATTAACACATTTTACTCTCAGCTGAGGGATATTTTTAGGATGATTAGTGGACCCTGGTCTGTTTTCCAGTCTTTTTAACCCTTTATAGACCCACTCCAATGAAAATTGTCTTTTTTTTACATGTTCTTGTAACATTTTCCTCATAATAGAGAAAGTATATGCAAGAATTCACGATTAAAACTGCATTTCTAAGTATTTCTTAATCCAAATCCTGTTGGATCAGAAAACCAGATGCTTGAAAATTCTCAGACTGAGTATACTGCTACTGAAATGGACGGGCCATGATGAGCTTTCAATACTCGTACTTCAGCGAATTGCAATTCTGGCTCAAAACTGTACGACTTCAAGTATCCGATAATGTTCGTGGTTATTTCGCTAATATTAGCTTGAGGCTATAGAGGACTTCTATAAAAGAATTCACTATTAAAACTGCGTTTCTGAGAATTTCTTAAAAATCGTTTTGGGTCAGAAAACCAGATGCTTGAAAAAGCTCAGACTAATGATGCAGCTACTGAAATAGGCGGGGCCAACGTCTCCTCCCCCCCTGCCCTTACTGTGGCCCGCTCACACTTGTGTGTTAGACATGATGAGCGTTCACCACTCGTGCTGTAGTGAAGTATGATTCTGGCTCTAAATTGTATAAGGATCCAATATTGCTCGTCATTATTTGTGTGCTGCTAATGTTAGCTTGAGGCTATGAGCGCACAAATGACGGTCTCGCCCACAACCCAGAGTTGTATTTCTAATGGGTTACTGCTACTGTGCATAAAATGTCTTTAAAAAAATACATTTTTTAAATTTTAACTAAAAATCGACGAAGTTATAATTAAAAGATCACTGGAAACGGTTTTACAATAAAAAAAACTATAGTTGGAGGGGACTTAAACATCAGAGCTTTAGCTCCAGTGTTGACATTCTGTGTACTACTGTATTTCTTCAACCACAATGTAAACAATTATAAATCAGTTGATTCTAACACAGAGTTTATGATTGTTTACACAGAATTTGATCAGAAGTAGTCAGTTGGAAGTGCGGCGCCGGTGTTGATGTTCTTAGAATTTAGATAAATCTTTGACCATTTGTGGAATTAACATAATTGGAGTTTAAACGGGTCTTCTTCATTTCTGAAGCTCATCATGACAGACGAGTCTCTGTCTTCCTCTGTAGGAGTTGTAGCTCGTCATCCTCTCTTCTTCCCGTACCTGAAGAAACACCTGACCACCGCTGTTGTCCAGGAGTACTTCTCCCACCTCATTGAACCGGGACAGCATGATGCGGTCACACGGTGAGCTAATCAATGCTTTTTAAAATCAAACCATAAAGTATTGGATCACCTAATCCAGTCAGAATCAAAGGAAAATGTGTCTGCAGTTCATGACTTCAGCTTTCATTGGAACAGAACGGTTCCTGCGGTGAAATAAATGTGTAACAGTCAACAGCTGTGGTTGGACTAATTACAGACACTAAGAACAAGAACTTCTCATGTGTTGGTGATGCATCAATAATACGCATGACCGAAACTCCAGAGGAATCTCCCTGGTCATGTTCCTCATTACATCCAGAAGGTTTTTATTAGAAATCAAACCCAAATGCTTCCTTTAGTCAGAGTGTAAAACATGACTCTGCTTTGAGAGGTTAGACTCAGAGCCATTTCAGATTAGTTTATAACACTGTACCACAAAGATAATAGCTGGGGGCCAGACCGGGACACCCCTTCACCCAGACAAGAGGTTCCTGAGCATCTTCCATCGCCAAATTGTGTCTGTAGACACTCAGTATTGGACTGATAGACTTAAGAGTCAGTAGAACCCTAAAAGTGCATTCACACCAATGATTCACAAGATGAGCCAGAGTCGAGGTCCACGGCCAAGATGAGCCAGAATTGAGGTCCATAGCAAAGATGAGCCAGAGGCGAGGTCCACGGTCAAGATGAGCCAGAATTGAGGTCCACGGCCAATATGAGCCAGAGGCGAGGTCCACGGCCAACATGAGCCAGAGGCGAGGTCCACGGCCAAGATGAGCCAGAGACGAGGTCCACGGCCAAGATGAGCCAGAGTCGAGGTCCACTGCCAATATGAGCCAGAGGCGCGGTCCACAGCCAAGATTAGCCAGAGACGAGGTCCACAGCCAAGATTAGCCAGAGACCAGGTCCACGGCCAAGATGAGCCAGAGACGAGGTCCACGGCCAAGATGAGCCAGAGACGAGGTCCACGGCCAAGTTGAGCTGGAGGCGCGGTCCACAGCCAAGATTAGCCAGAGGCGAGGTCCACAGCCAAGATTAGCCAGAGACCAGGTCCACGGCCAAGATGAGCCAGAGGCGAGGTCCACAGCCAAGATGAGCCAGAGGCGAGGTCCACAGCCAAGATTAGCCAGAGACCAGGTCCACGGCCAAGATGAGCCAGAGACGAGGTCCACTGCCAATATGAGCCAGAGGCGCGGTCCACAGCCAAGATTAGCCAGAGGCGCGGTCCACAGCCAAGATTAGCCAGAGGCCAATCCCTAACTACTAAAAAACGATATAGTCCTGGAATAATTAGTGCCCTGGATTTTAAAAGCAATTGGGTCACCATGCTCACTTTCGTTTTTCTAAATGGCGGACATGACGTCACAGATTTTACAAAGTGAAACTTTAACCAATACGAAAATTTTACGTCTATTTGTGACTCCATTGTGCTCTGATGATGTGAACGATTTATTAAAAATGTATATTTAAACACATTTTTTAGCAAAACAATGTCCTGCCATTAGGTATTGTGGTCTATATTTGCTAATGTAGTGAGCATCGATGCACGCTAGTTTTTTTGCAAAGACTTCTGGGAAATTTCTAGAGCACCTGATTTTGGAATTGTAGACTGAGCCAACACTACAAAATGGCGAGCACACTTTATATTAGCCGTTGGTACTATGTGGAACCGAAGAGGTTGAGTATAAATGAAGCAGCCGTGGTGGTTTGAACCATGACTCAGCATAACGAGGAGCTGGAGCTCGTAAAGCTCACCGACCTGGATCTCCTCCCCCACCTTGATTGGCCCCCCTGCTGCCTCAGACACCTTATTGGTGCACCTCCTCCTCTCGTTAACCCTGCAGGAGGTGCGCGCTCTCACACCGAGTCTTAAATACTTCCAGACGCCACAAACTTCCAAGTTTGGAGACACTTTTGCTCTTGCTCTCACAATATGGAGTAATTCTCACAACCAGCAGTAAAACGACCTGCTAGCGCGCTATGCTAGCAGATCCGTCCTTCTGCTTCGTGGTCTCCATCGTGGAGGTTTTTCAAACCCCATGGTCGTTGTGTTTTCAGGTACACACTGCCAGGCATCCACGCGCTCAACTTTGTTCTGCAGCGATCGCTGGGCGGGGGAGGGGTGGCGTCTCTGCGCAGCGACCCCCAGGTAACCGCCACTGCCGCCTGAGCTCCTAAAGCTGGGGGGGGGGGCGTCTAGCAATGAAATGACATCCAGGTGTGAAGAAAGCCGATCATTAAAGTAGAGGAGAAACTTCAAAGAGTCCGGCTTTACGGAGCCGTAAAACCCAAACGAATGAACGAATGAACGCAGCGTTTGGTCTGTTGCAGGGGAAGGCCTACGGACAGATGCTGCTGGACCTGAAGCTCAGGGGGCTGCCGGACCTCAAGTCCCTGGTGGACTGACATCGGGACATGGAGCCATAAATGTAACAGGTGTAGCTTTTTATCTGATTCAATTCATCACGATCAGGCGTGGTCGAAGGGATTCTGGAGCTTTTATTTAGTCAGTTTTGAGACATACGAGATGCACAGAGGGACTGGGGGCTCTTTTCCTGGGGGGTTGTTTGTTCAGGAATCAGGAAAACCTCTAAAAGCTGTGGAGTGACGGCGTCTGTCGCCACCCGGAGCTGATCAAAGCTGCTGCAAACATTCAGACCATGTAGGCCTGAGTGGAAACCTTTGACCCCCCAGGACAGGAGTGCAGTTGGGGCTTCCCTCTGCAGAGGATCTGCCCCCCGTTTAGATATTGGAGGAGACACTCTGTGTCTTTTAACTGACCCGACGTTTGCAGGAATGTGCGTCTACTTGGTGCTTCCCGCTCGGCCGATCCTAATTGCAAACAGAAGTCGCCGCCGCTTCCGACCTTTTCATCGCGATCCCCCGAATCCAAAATCTCCCGAAGCGTCTCGGGTTCTCCTCCAGCTCCTCTTTCATGTTTGTTTTCCAGGAGCTCTGACCTCTCATGTTCCACAATCAAAGCTGACCTCAGCGTGTTAAACTTCTCCCTCCGGCGGTTGGTTTCTGACCGGCGAGCGTCTTTCAAGCAGACGAAATCAAAGTTTATATTAAAACCATAATAAACGTCAGGAAGACAAATTCCTCCGACTGAAAGCAGAGCATAAATCACTGCAGCGACGGAGGAAGTCGCCCCGTCTGTCAGAGCGACCCGTCAAAATAAAAGCCTGAACACAAATGTTGCTAAATTGCATTAAAAAAATGAGCGGTGGATTCACATCTGTCCGACATGCCGACTCCAGAGCAGCGTTCAGGCCGTTGCAGCATTTTTCCTGGCATCTCGCTTGCCTTTTATGAAGGACGTTCTCACACCGAGTTTAGGTGAATTCATTCTCATTAGAGACGCTTTTGTTTGGGGCTTTCTGGGTTTCTTGTTTAAGGAATTCCTTTGTTATTGTGCCAAAGCAGAAATGATTAAATGTGTTCAAAAGTAAGTCCCTCAATATTTAAAACGTGTACATTGAGCAAAAATAGAAAAATATGGATGTAAACTCAAGGAAAACGTCTGAAACTTCACATTTTGTTCTTTAACTTTGATTACAGGAAGCAGAAAATTCAAATAAACATTAATTTCATTAAAAAAATTGTTAGTTGATATCCTTTAGAAATTCTCAGCTGCTTCAAGATTTACCAAAATAAATTAGATGAAAAGAAGTCCTAGAATTGAGCCATGTGGAACACCGCTCATGTTTTTTTATCATTAAACTTTTTGTTTCAGGCTTTCTGTTTTTTTGGTTTAAGGAATTATTTTGTTGTCGTTCCAAAACGGAACTGGTTAAATCTGTTAAAAAGTAATCACTCAACATTTAAAACATTTACATTTAAGGAAAAATGAGAAAATGTTGATGGAGCTAAACTGAAGGAAAACGTCTGAAACTTCACATTTTGTTCTTTAACTTTTGTTAAAGGAAACAGAAAATTCAAATATACATTAATTTAAATAAATTAAAGAAATTTATTGTTGTTAACCTTTGAAACTTCTTCTTTGTTTCAAGTTTTACTAAAACAAATTACAAACATGAAAAGAGGTCCTAGAATTGTGCCAGGTGGAACACCGCTCATGTTTTTTTATCATTATTAAACTTTTTGTTTTGTAGGAAGTTTATGTGAATCCTTTAAAAAAAAAAATAATCACCAAATTTTTTTCTTTTATCAGCAATGGTGAAAATTTGCAATTTTAACCGCAAAGATTTCCAGGTTTTTTAACATCAAATTTATTTTAATTTTTAGTTTATAACAGCAACCTGAAAACTCCTGTAATATTTCTGTCAAAGTGTTTATGAATCCGTTAATATAGTTAAAGCAAAAACATTATGATGGAATTAAATGACCTGATTGTGTTATTTTGTGATTTAACTAATTTAATTAATGTTTTTTAATCATTTTAAGACAAATATATTCATCAATGATTAGATTAACTGAAAAAAACTGCAACATTGTATTTAATTGCATTGAATGTTTCCTTGTTTAGTCAGTTAATCAAATTGTATTTGTAAAATATTTAATGTAAAACATTCACTGCTGCCTTTATAGCAGATTTATAATGAAGGTTTGATTCAATCATAGTTTCTTTGCTGCCCATATGTTTTGATAATATTTTTAATTTTTCTACTTTTCTGAATAATTGTGTCACAGTCTGTCTGAGGAACACTCGTGAAGAAATAATAAAAATCTTTTATGTAGAAATATGAGTGACCTAGAAAGTTTTTATTTACATTCGCGGAGGAGCGCTGGACGCCGAGCATGATGGGACATTTGAATCGAGCTAAAGCTGGATTGTCTCTGTTGTTTTCTGTGGACAAAAGAACACGATTTTGAGACGTTTGGTAACAGAAACACATCGACCCCCCCACCCCCCCACTGATGGAACCAGACCGGACCTGAATGCCTGCATAGAGAAGGACAGAACGGTGAAAGAAGCTGCTGATGGCGAATGATGAATGGAGCTGAAAGATGGCGTCCGTGTGAGGACCAGAGCGGCTTTGTGTGGGTGTGTGTGTTCTTGTTCTTGTGTCAGTCCGGGGACACTTTCAGACACATCGAGGACTCTTCAGCACAGAAAGACACTTTCGCTTCTCAGGTTTGTTTAAGGCTTTTGCTAACTCCAGTTTATTTGGTTGAGTTTCATCAGATGAAGTAAAAAATATAATTTTTTTACCTTTTTGAGCCTTTAATACAGAAAATGTCACCGTTGACACAAAATAACGAACACTCTTCGAACTACCGTAACTCTTTAACTGTTCGCACAATTGATCTCATTTTTTCTACACAACAGAATCAGTTTGTTCATGTGGATTTCTTAATTATTTTACTACAGTTGGGTGTTGTAAAGCTGCATTCCGCTGTTTAAGAATCCGATGGAATTATGCTAATTTCATAAACTTTGAGAGAGTTACGATAATTCAAAAACGTCAACACTGGAGCTAAAACTCTGGCATTAGACCCACATTTTTGAAGCGTTCTTCGTGTTTTTTCAATTTCAATTGTGATGTTTTGTAGCCAAAATCTAAAAAAAAATCTAAAAAAGACATAGCTTCTGCAGAGCGGTAGGAGTTCATTAGAGACTTATCTCTGAGTTGTAAGAGTGTTGGCAGAGAGAAAATCTGTCCCAATTTCCCATCATCCATTTGTTAACGTTCTCTCCTGCTAGCTTACCGCCCCTCATAACCCGAAGCTAACATTAGCAGTGCAACAATTAGGCCAAGAAATATATTCTTTGTCACAAATACAATCTTTTTCCAACAGCATTTTTTAATTTAACCCTGATTCATGACATTTTAAATATTTTTTTTGAAATAATGTTCTTTATATATATATATATATATATAGTCTATCATTGAAAAAAAGATTGAAGAACATGTTAAGACCCCATTTCTAATGGAGTGAGACTTTAAAAAGGTTAGTAAGCTTTATTTTTTTCATTAAACTTAAAAAAAATATTTAACTCTGTTAGTTTAGTCCAGATAATTCCATTATAGACAGATTAGTTTTGATTATTTTTGGTTAAACAGTTTGTAATGTTCTATATAAAGACAAAATATTGAAAGAAATCTGAATTTCTAAACACTAAATTCTGCTCTTTTGGTTTCACTATATCATAATTTTGTCAAATTTGATTTATTTTGTAGATAATAAAACGGACATAATTTGTAACGTGTCTAAATAAACGACTTAAATGGAAATATTAGCTTCAACACAGGATCTCTTTGTTCCTTAAGACCGTTCAGTGTTGATCTAAAAACAAACAAACATTTTTTTTCCTGTAGTATATAATCAATCTGCCTGGAATCCACCAATTCTTCTGCATTTAAAAACATTTTTGGGAAATACGAGCTGACGAGTCAGAGCGCTGAAGTAAACACATCTGTGAGTAAACTTTAATCTCTAACATCTGCAGAAAGATGAGCTGTAGTGAAGTCGGAGCAAAAGAAAGAAGTTTACAGGATCTTAACATTTATTGAAATGTTTAAAAAATAAGGTATAACGTTCTTTAGCGTCAGTTTTGTGCCGGTCCGGTCTGTGATGAGAATCTGTTTCACAGCAACGCAGAAATAAAAAGATTCACTCCATCAAAGTCTGTGTGTTGAAAGGACTGCTGTCTTTTGTCTTGAATTCTGTCACCGCCGAGAAAAGGAGATAAATCGCATCTCGTTGCTCATTTTTCTTCCTCTTTGTTCCCGTCTGGACGCCTCTTTACGCTCCATCATCGTTTCTTTGGCGTTCGACAGCACATGACGAATCACAGCGGGTTTAAAGTGTGAGGGGAGGAGCTTCGGTTTTAGTCTCTGTCGCGTATACCTGATTCAAGGGGGCGTGTCCTCCATAAACAGCTGGAGACCTGGAAAATATACTAAGAGGCAGATGATAGAATTGTGGATAACATCCTAGAATATTTAGGTATAGTGGTGTTACAACACAGCGATTTGGTCTTTTATTAACCTTTTTATAAATGTTTTAGCTCCAGTTTTGAGGTCTTTGAATAATCGTAACTCTTCAACCGTTTACGCAATTAACATAATTCCAATGGAATTCCAATGGAGTCTGTAGAGGAGATATACACAACTTTACCATAGTGACCTGTTACACAAAGTAAATAAATGGATTTTGACTCCATTATTTAGTTCAGTTTTATTTAT
>NC_050529.1:1518306-1523671 GCF_002922805.2 Oryzias melastigma
CAAGGTGGGGACAGCTGGGGACACGAGTTGAGCCAGAGGCGAGGTCCACGGCCAAGAACAGGAGCACAGACGGGCCACCTGGAGTCTGGAATGAGTCCGGAGGGGAGTGGGAGAGAGGAACAACACATGAATCACACTGCACCAAACAGAGGAATGGAGAACTGAATAATAAATGATTAAGAATGTGTTTTACGTTAGCGAAACTTCATCTTTTCTTCACACCAGAATCAATTGGAAATTACGTTAATTGCATTACGGTAATTCACAGAATTAAAGAATTCTCTCCCCAGTCCGACGGTTTCCTCTTAGCTCCTCCCATAGATGTTCAGCTGGATGTAGATCAGGAAACACGTCTGTACGTGCTGCAGGCTTTTGCTTCTTGTCATTTAATGGTTTCCATGGTGAATACATGAGATACACCTGAGCCGAGGGGCGTGTCTTATGAGCATATTTTGGAGCCAAAAAAATAGAGTCACGCCATTTTTAGTTATAATTTAGCTTTTTTAAATGAAAAAACTTTAAGAAGGAGAACATTGTCTTTAAAGTGTGTTTCTACCAGCATCACTTCTCTTGTTTCTACTGATTGTAAATTTGCTCACCAACTCTTTGGTTTCTCTCAAACCTCCTTCAGCAGGAAACAGAAGAACGTTTGTCTTCTGCTTTATTTGTCATAAACGTCTTGAACATGCAGACGGCTGAATGTGCGTCTGGACTCGGGCCGTGTGTGTGTCGGTTTGTGTACACGAGGCCATTTGTTGGCGTTTGGGAGCGGGGCGACCTCAGCTCCCCCCGCCGCGGCGGTGGAGATGATGAATGGGTGTGAGCGAGCAGCGTTTGCTGAGCCGGTAACAGTGAGTGTGAGGTTTCTGGGAGGTCAAGGGAAAAGTGAGAGTCCTGGAGTGAGCCGAAGAAAAAAGACATCCTCAGGTTTCAACAGTTTGTTTCTTTATTTATTTATTTGAGAAAAACATTTCTGTTTCACAAAGTTTATTCTGGTATTTGGACAAAGGAAAAATGACTTGTTAACCAAAATAAAAGCCCCATTGAAGCCCAAACCGAACATCAACATTTTGGGAAACGCCAAATAAATTCATTTTCCTTTGATCTTTTGGAAAGATCAAAGGAAAAGGAGCTTTTTGGAAAAAGTTTTGGCAAAAAAAGTAAAAACGTTTTCAAATTTAAACATTTGGAGAATCTGACTTTTAGTTGAAACATAACTGCGTAAAAGAAATATTTTATTTTTTTGAGCTTGAGGCAAGTCCCAAGTCAAAAGCAGTCAAGTCTCAAGTCGAGTTACAAGTCAAGACCAACAAGTATCAAGTTGAGTCACAGGTCAAAACCGACAAGTCACAAGTCAGAAAATAGCAAGTTTTTCCGAGTCAGAGGTCTGAAGTCCAATTCAAGTCATAAGTTATGAATATTAAAGTCTGAATCAACTAATCAGTCATAGCTTTGAGAGTCCAAGTCGAGTCTAAACTCGTCAAATTCATGACTCGAGTTTGACTCAAGTCCAAGTCACGTGACTCAAGTCCCCACCTCTGCTGTTATTATAACTGTGGAACAAGACTTCTGAAATGACTGGGACTTCAGTGGTTGGACCAATCACGAAATTCAACTGTAACACCTCGATTCAACCAGTAGGGGGCAGCACTGAGACGCTTTCTGACTATAATTTTGAGAATTAAACAATTGTTTTAATTTTTCAAAAATGAGGCAATGACCAACAGACAGGACTTTAAAAACCCCATTTATAAAAAAAGTTGATTTAATGTTTAGTTATCCTTTAAGCTCTTTTGAAGTTGCTGGAGCCTATCCTTGCTATTGTTTCTATTTGTTAGTTTAAAAACAAAGTAAATTAGTTTGTGACTTTGATAAAATCAAGAGATATTTTATTATATATTTATAAAAACTAATTTCCTTTCAAAACAAAAGTTTTTTTGCATTAATTTCACTGTTTTAATTAGTTTATTCCCAGATTTCCTCGTAATTCTTTATGATTTCAAACATTCTATTAAAAAACACTTTTCAAGTTTATTTTGTTAACTTTGTAAAACTCTCTGAATGGTTGTGATCGACACCCCGAACCCCCCCGCGTGCGGGTGAGGCCTTGCCCCCCTCCCTCCCCCGCAGAAGTAAAACCCCGCAGAGAGCGGCGCGCGCGCCTCAGACCTCCTCTCTCCTCCATCATGCTGGACACGCTCATCTTCCTCCTGGAGAGGCTCTTCCTCCTCGCGCACGTCAAGCTCTCCAGCCTGCTGCCCCCCCAGGCGGAGGGCAGCGCGCGCTGCGAGCGCGAGGACCCCCCCGCCGCGGGCGCGCAGCGGTTCCAGCGCGGGGACCTGCTGGAGGTCCCGCGGACCCTCTTCACCCACTTCGGCATCTACCTGGGGGAGAACCGGGTGGCGCACCTGATCCCGGACGTGCTTCCCGCGCTCACCGCCGACGCGCGCCAGATCCAGGAGATGGTGACCAACACGCGCCTGCTGCTCGGCGTGCTCTCCAAGCGCGCCAGCGTGCGCGTGGACTCCGTGGAGGACTTCGCGTACGGCGCGCGCATCCTGCTGAACGCCATGGACGGCGCCGTGCGCCGCGGCCCGCTGCCCGCAGAGGAGGTGGCCCGGCGGGCGGAGCGGCTGCTGGGCGGCGTGCGCTACAGCCTGCTGTGGAACAACTGCGAGCACTACGTCACCTTCTGCCGCTACGGGAGCGCGCAGAGCCTGCAGACCGACCAGGTGAGCCGCGCGCGCACAGGTGCTGCGGGAGGGAGGGAGGTAGGGACGCGCACCCGGAACACCCCAATCTGACCATTGATGAGGAACTTTATGGAAACTTCTAATAATAATAAAAAAACATCTGGATCTTCTCGGGAAAGCTTCATGAAGCCTCACAAAAATTAGAAGATTCATGAAGCTTCAGGAGAATTTCAATTAAAATTTGAGAAACTCAACAGAATCACCTCTTTAACTGGATCTTCTCATTATTTTATGGCCATTCTCACATAAAGCCTCAGCGGTTTTCTTAGCTTAAGTGAAGCCTCATGAAGCCTCACAAAAATGAGAAGATTTGTGAGGCTTCATGAGAGAATTTCCATCAGATTAGTCAAATCTGGCTCAGAAGCTCCACACAAACCTCCACCCATCTGGATCTTTTCATTTTTTAATGAACATTTTTTCCTTGAAGCCTCAAAGATTTTCTCCTTTTTAGTGAGACTTCATTTATTTGTTTATTTCTCTGAAGTTCCACCATGATCTACAGTAAACAAAGGGTCATACACACCATAAAATAAAAACAATGTAACACGTGAGTGAAGAGGAGCATGATGAAGACCAGCTCTTATTCTTCATGACCCTTGAACAAAACACACAACTTTGGTCAGATCACAAACATCTATACAGTCTTTCTAACAATTAAATTATGAAGTTTTTATTTAAATGATTCCACACTTTTACTCCAGTAAACACAAAATAAAGTCCATAAAAATAAAAGGTAAATAAACGTCTAATTTCCTTTTATTATTATTATCAGTCATTAATTTAAATTTCCCACAGATTTGATCTGTTTTAATCTTCCACATGATCTCATCTGTATTAACCGAACAAGATCTGGGAATCTGAGGCTGTTGGATTGAACATAAAGTGGGCGTGGTCTCTTCATCCTGTATGATTTATTATTCTCTTAACTTTCTTTTGAAGTTGGTTTAATCGATTAGTATAACATTCGAAAGCATTTCCCCTCACAGAAGATATGGAACTATTAAAGAATTGTATAATAAATATAAGGTATAATTATCAATAATAAGTTTTACTTTATAGAAAATACCAATGTTTGACTTATTTTCTTGTTTATTTCCAACTAAGTTTATTATCGAGTCCAACATCTAAAATGTTATTTCAGAAACATCAACTTCCATAATTTCTTGTTCCAAAAATTCTACATTTAGTTTTTTTTTCACAAGTAATACTAATTTGTTTGCATCAAACCAGTTTATTTTCCATGTTTGTATTGACTGATTCTAATTTATTCCCTGAACTGTAAACAGTCGTATCATCAGTAAATAACATTAATCTTTTCTGAGATGAGTGTCATTAATAAATAATATAAATAGTTACAGAACCTTGTGGAACTCCAGACAATACTGTTGATTTTGAATTATTGATCTGAACTGATTCTTGTCTATTATTAATGTAACTTTCCAACCATTTAGATACAGAACGTCTTATACCATCATTTTGGTAGCAAAATGCTGTGATTTACAGGCTTCATGAAGCTTCACTAAAAATAACAAATATCCATTAAGCTTCATGGAACAATGTTCTCTAAGAATGAGAAGATCCAGCCGAGGAGCTCAAGAGAAACACTGATCCAACTGGATCTTCTAGGAAAAGCTTCATGAAGCTTCATAAAGAATGAGACGATTTGTGAAGCTTCGTGGGAGAATTTCCATGAAAAAACGAGACGATCCAGCTGAGGAGCTCACTAGAAACACCCGTAAGCTGGATCTGCTCAGTTTTAGAAAAGCTTCACTAAAAAGGATCATCGGAGAATTTCCATCAAACGTTTCTAAAAATGAGAAGATCCCAATCAGAAGTTCATCCCAAACCCTCACATTTCCATCCAGAACCTCCATCTCTTTGTTTACTGAAATCTGGAACATCTTCATAAAAAGAGAATCAGAATCGTAGATTTTCTGAAAGTATGAATCTGATTCTGGAGGTGAAGAAGGTCAGAAGGTTAAAACAAAAGTATCAGAAATGACTCGTCAAATTCCCAACCACCCATCAGGATGCAGCTTGTTTGCTGAGTCATGAAAAGCGGTTCTTGTCTCGACTCGTTCTCCTTCCTCTGCCTGTGAGAGCTGCAGCTTCATTCACGTTTCTGCAGACACCAGACGAGCTCTCCTCTCTGACGACACGCTTTCACCCCAAACCAAATCTGGGTCAGTCCTCGGAGAAGTGCTGAGAACAAGAGCAGCATTCAGACCGGAGACGCCTGCCAGGAAGCAGACAGCAGCAGTTAGAGCTAAGGAGGAGGAGGAGGAGGATGAAGGAGCGGGGCGGGCCACAGAGCTGCTCCTTAATGAGCTTTGGGGTTTGAGTTCAGACGACACAGCAGGGCGGGGCGTTCAGGTCCACTATGACGTCATCACCTTCACTGGTGTGGCGCCGCCGACCCTTAAAACTCGTCCTGAGAAGAGACTTTCATCTGTAATGAGCTGCATATTCTCCAGAAAAGCCCGAGTGGACTGGATTGGGGGCTTGTCCGGGATCGTTTTTATTTTTCCATCTGTAGAATTTGTGTTTCATTACGATGAGATGGCAGTTGACTGTATCAGAGAACTGGACTGAGTGAGTGTGATTGATTTATG
>NC_050529.1:1523766-1524974 GCF_002922805.2 Oryzias melastigma
TGGGGACCCTGAATACCTCATGCCTTTTGTCCTCTATCTGTGGCCCGGTACCAAGCGGTCCGTGGACTGTTACCGGTTTGTAGCCCAGAGGTTGGAGATCCATGATTTAATGGAAAACAGCCAACATGTCAAAAACTATGAGTTGGGGACACCCAAAATGTTAAAAAGTGGCGCCGAGGGGCCCGAACCAAACCTCCATATATGTCCAGTTGGCAGTGGGAATCTGTTGCACGGATAAAGACTAAATATGCCAGTAACTAATCATTTTAAGTTACAGTAAAGGACAATCTGACAAAAAGCTGAAAAATGTTTCTCCCGTTATTGTATTCATTGTATTAAATTATCTGTTTTGGTTGGTTAGCTTCCCTGTTAGCATTTGCTATTAAAGCCTTTCAGTCGTTGGCATGTTGTCAGAGTTCATACTTACGTCAATCCAAACATTTTCTAATAAGAGTTTGTTCATCATAAAATCATAAATGGTTTACTTTGATGTTTGCAAATGTTTTTAAATCCTCCTGAAAACTCAACACATTTGCAGACGACACTTTAATCTTCATTTATGTTGATTTTATCACCTTTCATCGTTAGCGGATGATTTTTGTGTCCTCAAAGTTCATTACTTTGCCAAATAGGAAATACTTTTGGTACATGAAGGATAAAGTTGATATGTTTTCCTTTATTTAAAATACATTTTTCTTCAGGATTAAATCTCTAAACTCTCCTCAGGAGGTTTTTCTTTGTGGTCAAACGAGCTGTCACTCAGTCAAACTCCTAAGTGGAGCAGTAATGAGGAGCAGATGGAGGTTCTCCTCCTCCTCCATCCCGTCTGGGTGGGGGTCCAGTCTGCACCCCCAGCCTCATTAAAGGGTGACTGAGGGCAAACAGGAGGGATTTACCCCTCTAAGTACTGTTAGTTACATTAAAGTATTACTTCAGTGGTACTCATGAGAGTAGTTTACTACACTTTAAGAAAATTTATAATAAAAACCATCAGGTACTTCTGTCATATTGAACTTCTATTTAGATTTTCTGTTTGTAACTTCTATATAATTCTGAATATTATTAAAAGTTTTATTGTTTCTAAGCACAATTCAATTCATTCAAAACTTTATTGTAACACTAAGTAAGTCAGACCTGTTCCCGGTGCATGTTGGACTCCGGCAGGGCTGCCCTTTATCACCGGTTCTGTTCATAGTCTTTATGGACAG
>NC_050529.1:1525989-1529887 GCF_002922805.2 Oryzias melastigma
ATGTTGTACGATCTGCTGAGGTTCTGAATGTGTGAGGAGCAGAAGTACCTGGAGCTCCTGTCTGAGGGAGAACATGCTCTTTACTGGTTTGATATGAACTTCCTGAAGGACATGGATGGATGTTCCTGCAGGAGAACTTTGGAGTTTGATGGATGTTCCTGCAGGAGAACTTTGGAGTTTGATGGATGTTCCTGCAGGAGAACTTTGGAGTTTGATGGACGTTCCTGCAGGAAACGTTCATCCGATGGATTCTGGTGTTTGTTTCAGAGCTCCTGCCTGCTGAAGCTCTGGTGTAAATGTTTCTGTCTGTTTTTATGTGTACAGATTGGTTTCCATGGTTATGTTCTATTTTTATGTAAATAAATAAACAAAAACGTGATGTGTTCTTTTATTTTTAAAAACATTTTGTTCTCCTGTTTGGAGCCTGAATGCTGCAGAACTGCAGCTGCACCGTTGAGTTACAGATAATGGAACTTTGTCTCCCTCTGGTGGATTTTTATAGAAACTGCAGGGCCAAACAAAAATACTGAATCTTCATTTAAAAAACAGAAACTTAGAAAAATGAAAATGAACATTTGCTCCACATTTTAAATGGTTAATTATCAGATGATTAAAAAAAAGTAATTTATAAAACATTTGCTTTTTATTTCACTTTTCTGCACACATTCTGAAATTCTTATTTCTTCCTGCGCCTTTGAGCACAAATGTCCCAGAATTTGCTCACAACTAGTGCACAGGAGGAGTCCGCCATCTTGAATAAAAATAACACTTTTAGTACCAGCTACAAATTTAAACTCCCTAGGATTTGAATGTCCTCTTAACTCCTCGAGACTCATTGGAAAGCTACTTAGAAGTTGTAGATTGTTAATGGCGTTAGCATGGCGAGCTAGCAAAAGTCGCGTTTCCCTGTCGCTTGCACATTTCTCACCATAATATTGTTTAAATTTAATATGTGAATCAGTGGCTCAAGCTGAACAAAATGATATGTAACACGATATGACCAAATTAGGAATGTGGGCGTGGTTAACAAAAAACCTCCGTTGCCAAGGAAATCTAAAAATTTATTTTTGCCAATTCTTCTAAAAATTACATCGACCTGTTCGTCACCTCCAGGCAACCAAAAAATAATATGGTTGCTACGGAGATAAAACCAAAAGAAAAGCTGCCATTTTTTTAAAAATGAATTTGTCAGATGCAGCTCCGAACAGGCTAACAGAAGAGGAGAGTGAGGGGCAGGTAGGATCCTCTCAGCCAATCAGAGTGCTTGGAAGGAATACAGCGACACTCACAACTTTAATTTTGTGTAATTATTTTTTTTTTTTTATTGAACTGCATGAGGATATTACAATTGATCAAAGCACATCCACCTTCATCATTTCTATCATGAAATGTTGAAACTACAGCAGAAGAACACACTAAATAAATAAATAATCTGAACTCTTACAACAAATAAACAAAATATACAAATTAAAATAAATGATTTATTATCAGATCTTAAACAAATCTAGTAATTGGGAACCTTTTTTAGGCCTTTTGTCCTCCATGCTGTGAAGAGAATATAACTTTATATAACTTGTTTAAATATAAATTGTTTTTTTTTTCTGTGTTTTACAATAATCTTGTAAAATAATTGTGTCGTTTAGAGTCTTTTGCTTGTGTAGCCGTGGAGCAGCTCTTGCTCTTTAATCCTCTCAGTTCTCCTGCAGTCGGACTGAAGTTCTGGTTCTGGTCCAGTCCGAGCTGCTCTCTGCTCCTCCCACCTCCTGGTCAATAAGAGCCTTAGGAGGCGACCGCTCCTCGCCTCCTCACCATGTTCCCCCTGCAGCTGCTGGCGCTGCTCTTCATCTCCTCCTCCGCTCCTCAGCAGAGGAGGAAGGAGAAGAAGGAGGAAGAGGAGGGGAGGAAGAGCAAGCATGACTCCACGTTCCAGAGAGGAGATCTGCTGGAGGTCCCGCGGACCCTCTTCACTCACTTTGGGATCTACCTGGGAGGAGGAAGGTGAGGCGGATGCTGGTTCCTGATTGGTCATCTTACAAAAGTTATATTTGTTTCCCTATAATCTGATCTTGTGTTATTTTATTTTCTCTTTCATTTCGTTGATCTCCTTTGATCTCCTTTGATCTCCTTTGATCTCCTTTGATCTCCCCTCCTTTCATCCCAGAGTGGCTCACTTCATCCCGGACATCATGCCCGTCGTCTCCAGCGACCATTTCCAGATCAAGCAGATGGTCACGAACACCAGACTCATCCTGGGAGTTCTGGCGAAGGTAAACGAGAAGATCCGGTTGGTTCTGGTTTTAGTGACGCTTGTTGTAGTTCCATGTTTGGCCAGTAGGAGGCAGTGATTGGATTGATGTCAAAGGTTTTTGGTTCTTTCAGTGTGGCAGTGTGAGAGTGGACTCGGTGGAGGATTTCGCCTACGGAGCAGAGATTCTGGTGAACCCCATGGACAAGGTGATCTCTGACGTGGCGTTCGTCGCCATCCACCTCAGAAAACCTGAACTTTGGACTTGAAACCTGCTGAACTCCGGCTCAGAGAATCCGGGGATTACAGATTATGATTACCGCTCTGGATTTGTCGGTGACAGGCTGTGCTCGCGTTGCAGATGTGCAGCCGGGCGGCGCTGCCGGGCGAGGAGGTGGCTCAGAGGGCGGAGAAGCTGCAGGGGGAGGTGCCCTACAGCCTGCTGTGGTACAACTGTGAGCACTACGTCATGTACTGCAGATACGGAACCGCCATGAGCTTCCAGACCTTCCAGGTGAAGATCTGCAAGAACCAGAGAGTCAGGAGCGTCTGTCAGCGTTAGGATCAGGATAAAGACTCGAGATGAAGACTTGGACTATAGACTCGGGCTAAAGTCTCCAGTCACAGACTTGAGATAAAGAGATAAAGACTTGAACCTTTGACACAGGCTAAAGAGTTGGGCCAAAGACTTGAACTGTAGACTCAGGCTATTGACTTGAACTGTAGACTCAGGCTATAGACTTGAATGATAGATTTGTTCTAAAGACTCAAACTATAGACTCCTGCAAAGCGCTCGGCCATGTACTCAGGCTAAAGCCATGGACCATAGACTCATACTAAAGACTCGAACCATAGACTTGTATTAAAGACTCAAATCAAAAACTCCACCTGAAGACTCAGCCTTAGACTTGGGCTAAAGCCTTGGACCATAAACTCATACCAAAGACTCGAACCATAGACTTGTATTGCAGACTCAAATCAAATACTCTGTCTAAAGACTACGCTAGACTTAAGCTAAAGACTTGAACCATAGACTTGGGCTATAGACTCGAACTGTAGACTCTGGGTGAAGACTTGGACATAGACTCGGGCTAAAGACTCAGACAAAGACTAAGAATAAACTCGAACCATAGACTGGGTAAAGAATCAGGCATAGACCCAGCTAAAGACTCAAACCATAGACTTGTCTCAAAAACTTGAATCAAAGACTCTGGTATAGACTTGGGCTAAATACTTAAACCATAGACATGGGGTAAAGACTTGGATATAGACTCGTGCTAAAACTTTGGACCATACATTCAGACTCGAACCATAGACTTTGGCTGAAGACTTGGACATAGACTCAGGCTAAAGACTGGAACTACAGACTTGAATTAAAGACTTGGATGAAAAATTCAGACATAGACTAAGGCTAAAGCCTTGGATCATAGACCCAGACTAAAAACTGGAACCACAAACTTGGATTAAAGACTTGGACATTGACTCGGGCTAAATACTTGGACAAAGACTCAGACTAAAGACTCAAACCATAGATTTGGGCTAAAGACTTGAACCATAGACATGGGTAAAGACTTGGACATAGACTTGGACTAAAGCCTTGGATCACAGACCCAGACTAAAAACTGGACCACAGACTTGGATTAAAGACTTGGA
>NC_050529.1:1532996-1581929 GCF_002922805.2 Oryzias melastigma
CTGCAGTAGAAGTTTTATTGCCATAAAATAGTTATTGAGGGTTGGGTTGATTCAGATGGAGCACTACTGAAGGCCTAGGTGTGAAATGTACGGCCCGCCACTGCTTTCCGGTAATACATTTTTAAAAAAGTAAAAACAACAGAAGAAGCTAAATCAAAATTAACATAAAAGCAGCTTTAGACAAAAACTAAAACTTGCTGTAAAGTTTTCCCCAAAAGTTTCATCTTGAATTTTTAAAATTAACGTCTTGCAATGCAAACCTTGTTATGATGATAGAAGTTTGTCTGTTTGAGTTCAGGCAAAGTTATAGTGTCTAAAAAAAATGTAAATATAACAATGTTTACCATTAAATGTAAAACAATTTAAGTACATTTTCCTAAAAAAAAAAAGTTTTTTGTTTTTATGAATTGTAAAGTCAAAGTTTGACATTGAAGACGCACTCATATAAAAATTGTTTTTAACGTTCTCTTGTTGCATTTTTTTTTAGTGGTGGAGGAAATCTATAAAAAAATAAGATTTAAGAGTATTTCATAATTCAAAATGTGACGATTAAGGAGCAGACGAAGAAATGCTGTCTGAAAAACCTCTCAGTTGTGACGTAGAAACTGAAAAGGGCGGGGCCAAAGTCTCCCAGCTCCGCCCCATTCTGACGCATCCACTTGCAGACAAATAGATCCATGAACGTCTTTGTTTTCCTGGTCTGAGTTGGAATCTGGATCTGAACTGTACGGCTGGATAACTTTTATATTGCTCGCCAATTTTGATGGAACTCTAATGTTATTTTGGGGTTGTGAGGGGCTGTAAGCTAGAGGTCCCAAAACTTGTTCTTGTGAGGGCCACTTAACTGTTTTGTTCTCTGATGGGGGGCCGGGGTCGGCTTGTAGGTTAACAGAGAAAAGGGTAACAATCACAGCCTAAACGTAAAGATTTATGGTTTTCCAGAAAGCCACACAGACTGTAGAAGGGTGGAATAAAAAGTCTCCAATGGTCGGATTGTGGAAAAAAAATAAAAACATATATGCATCTCTGATGGTGTTTGGGGGGCCGTAGTTCGGGGACCCCTGCTGTAAGGTAGCGGGAGGAGTGTAACCGAAAGGGTGATGGGAAATCAGTGGAGGCTTATTTCTGTATCCACAACTCAGAGGGAAATTCCTGATGATCTCTTGCTGCTCTGCAGAAACTATAGGTGTATTCAGACTGGACACATTTGGTTCGCTCAAAGTAAACCAGAGTTAGTTTCACCAGATAATCCGGAACAAATCAAGCAGACTCGGACTACTGGAGTTTTCCAATCTGAAGAAACCCAGTTCTGTAAAACGGTTCTGATTGTGGCTAAAAGGGCAAAATCTTAATTAAAAGACCACTTGAGTCAGTTTTACTACAGATCCAAATATAGTTGGAGTTTAACTCTTTTTTAAATATTTTTTTTTAAGGCTTTTCCTTGAGAAGAGAATAGCTTGGTGTGTCCTGCCTCCCCCGTGTAGAGTAGTTCGTCCCGCCCTCTTCGCTCAAACCCCACGCCCTCTCCGTCCTCGCTGAGTCCTTGTAAAATGTTGTGTCAAACAGGAAGTTGTTTTTGAACCTCCACAGTTAAACTTGTGATCCGTGGTGTTAAAGTGTGCTAACATGTTACCGTAGAAACAAAATTAAATCTGATAAAGTTTCATCTTGAAACCTGGAATTGTTTCTGTTTTTTACAGTGAAATTGATGTTAACAGACTAGAAATGGAAGTTCTGTGTAAAGTTATCGGTGCAGAGGGTCGGACGTGGAACGCAGACATGATGGAGGCGATACAAACATTCCAATAGATTAACAAACGTTCTGGTTTTTTGCGTCAGCGTAATGGAGACGCACCACTAACAGACCAGTGGAAATCAACGATTCTGTAGTTCTAAGAAGGTGTTATTTTGCCGCTGTGGCGCCACCTACAGTCTCAAACGGTTAACGCTCAGCTGCCATGTTTGACGGACAGACAGCCGAGCGTCCGACTCCGAGGCGGGCTCCGAGGACTCGGACCTGCTGGGCGGCCGGGAGGACCTGAAGGTGTCGTGCGCCAAGGAGATGGCTCTGCTGGCGCTGCTGGAGAAGACCGGCTACGACATGGTGCAGGAGAACGGCCAGAGGAAGTACGGCGGCCCGCCGCCCGGTACGACACGCCCCGCAGGTTGGAACCCAGTCACTCATTCTTTTGCTGCATCGCTGACCGACGCTGCCCCGTTCAGGGTGGGAGGGGCCGGCGCCGCCGCGGGGCTGCGAGATCTTCGTGGGGAAGGTTCCCCGAGACATGTACGAGGACGAGCTGGTGCCGCTGTTCGAGAGCGCCGGCAGGATCTACGAGTTCCGGCTCATGATGGAGTTCAGCGGCGAGAATCGCGGCTACGCCTTCGTCATGTACACCAACAGGTGACGCGCTCAGAACCGAGCCGCACGGCGCCGGCCCAGAACCACAAAGCAGAGACTGCTTTGCTCTTTCAGGGAGGAGGCCGCCAGGGCCATCCAGATGCTGGACGGGTACGAGGTCCGACCCGGGAGGTTCATCGGAGTGTGCGTGAGTCTGGACAACTGCCGCCTCTTCATCGGCTCCATCCCCAAAGACCGCAGGAAGGAGGAGATCCTGGAGGAGATGAAGAAGGTGAGAGGTTCTGGAAGGAGAACACCTGCAGGTGTGACAGCAGGGGGCGCTGCAGATGTTTCCCAGCTGATCTTCAGCCAATGAGCCGCAGAAAGACGCACGTAAACTTCCTGTTTATTGTTTGTGTGTGAGGTGACGGACGGCGTGGTGGACGTGGTCGTGTATCCCAGTTCCTCAGACAGAAGCAGAAACCGCGGCTTCGCCTTCGTGGAGTACGAGTCCCACAAAGCTGCCGCCATGGGCAGGAGGAAGCTCATTCCAGGTGAGCAGAAGTCCAAAAGTTCTCACTCTTTCAGGTGTTCTCATTGTTCTTGGTGTGCTAGGTGACGTCGTTCCTCACAGGTGTTCCAGGTGTTCTTTTAGAAGTTTTGAATCTCTTTCAGGTGTTCTTGTTCTTTTTGAAGTGTATCAGGGGTTCTTGTTGCTCCTCTATTCTTGTAGGCTTTCTATATGTTCTATTTTTCTAAGTCTTTCCTTCTGTTGTTCTATTTTTTGTAGGTGTTTTGATCTTCTCTCAGGTGTTCAGAAGTCTTCACTCTGTTGTTCAGAAGGTGTTCTCCTCCTTTGCCGTGTATGAAAGTTTCCATCTTTTCTGAGACTTCATGCAGTTTCTGTCTGTGTCCAGCAGAGGGCGCCAGAGTATTGAACACAGCCTCAGTGGTTCAGATTGTCTGTCAGAGTAAACTTCTGAAGTAAACTTTTTTCCATTTAAGATGAGACACAAAGACAGAACGTAAGGAACTCAGACAGAATAAAGGTTTTACTGTAGAGAATTAATCTTCAATATTTAACTTTTTCCTCTTTTTATGTATTTTCCATCACATAGAGTATTTGTTGTTTTGTTAGATGTATATTTTAAAACATGTCATTGTAGTGAAACAGGTTCCTTCAGTTCCTCCATCAGTGTGAGTCAGCGTGGTGTGGAAGCTTCTCTCCAGCTTCAGGATCCGGTTGTTTGACTGAATCTGATGTTTTTATCTCTCAGCTTCTTCTGCTCTCATGTGTGAATGCAGGAACCTTCCAGCTGTGGGGGCATCCCATCCAGGTGGACTGGGCGGAGCCGGAGAAGGACGTGGAGGAGGAGGCCATGCAGCGCGTCCGAGTCCTCTATGTGAGTCCGTCCTGCTGGACCCGAGCGGCAGCAGGTTCTGGTGTGGTGCTCATTTCTAATTTGTATAATTTTGACAAAATATGTTTTTATAGAGAGTAAAATATTGAAAGTTATTTAAGGTTTAAGTTGATTTATTCTGGAATAATATTCCTGCCTGTTTATTATGGCCCGCAGCATCAGGTACTGATTATTCATTATTATGTTAAAAAGTTACAGTTTAACAGTTTTCAAAATTGCCCTTCTGCTAGCTTTTTGGACTATTTTGGTATTTATTATGATTTTTAGGCTTTTTTGGAGTTTAGCTAATATTTCAGCTACATGCTAGCTGTTTTGGCTAATTTAGGCTTTCCTTTTTAATTTTTTTCAAGTTGAAGTTTATCTTTTCTTTAGCTACCTGCTAGATGTAGATGTTGGTCTGCAGGTCCGTAACCTGATGCCCGACACCACGGAGGAGACCCTGCGGCAGGAGTTCTCGCGCTTCAAGCCCGGCAGCGTGGAGCGGGTCAAGAAGTTGACCGATTACGCCTTCATCCACTTCCGCAGCCGCACCGAGGCGCTCGCCATGCTCGGCGTGATGAACGGCGCTCAGATCGACGGCGCCACCGTGGAGGTGTCGCTGGCCAAACCCACCGCGACCAAAGAGCCGGTGGGGGGGAGGAGGAGCAGTAGGGGGTCCTTAGGAGGGGGAGGAGAGGAGATGTTTTCTTTTCGGCGTAACAGAGAGATGATGGACAGACGCTCTTCGCTCAAAAACCTGCCCCTGCACTCTCGCGTGGGAAACCCCTTCTACGGTGCTGGAGGTGGAGGAGGTGAGTCTGACCCCTGAACTTGTCTGCAGGTTGGTTGGTGGAGCAGGTCTGGTGTTTTGTTTTTTGTTACTAAAAAAAGTTAGTGTTGTCGTGTCTTTATTGGTGGAGTCGGTCTGTTTGTTTTTTTTGTTTTTTTGTTGCTGTCTGCAGAACGTTCTTGTGAAACTGTTCTCCAACAGATCCACACTCAGTAGAACCGTCCTCTGTCTCAGAAGAACTCTGGGAGATGAAACCATGAAAACCCTGCAGATCCTTTTTAAACTCCGAAAGAATCGATTACAGATTCCTGCTGGACACAGACCGTCCGGCTGCTTCTTCTCTGGGATTAAGGGCCGTCATCCCAACCCAGATTACCGTGGAGTTTGTTAATCTGTGAGGGAGAGCTTTAATCTGCTCCCGCATGTTTGTCCCATCATCCGTAAATGATGCTGTTATTCATGAAAGCAATAAGTTTTTCTTCTACTAAAAACAACCTGAACATCAATCATTCCCATAAATAAAATCCAGCATCATAAATGAAGGTGTAATCAGTATTAACATGTCAGACTGATGAGGTTCTGATCATTACAGCGTCGATGTTTCATCTGTGACATGTTCGTGAGGGGAGGGGCTGATGGGAAACAGAGCGAGGGGAAGTGAGGCGTGAAGACGGCAGTTAATTAATGAAGAAACACTGCTGGCTTCAATCAGGAGTCTGGCACCCGACGCGGGTTAACGAGGAGGCTCGTTAGTTCATTACCACCAACCAGGAGACGCATCCCTTCACATCACCGGTCGCCGCGACAACCATTATTATTCACTGTCAAACCATTGAGTGATCAGGATGGATTCCAGATGATTGATCTTTTATCACAAGTCATTGAACACAAATGAACTGTAGAAATCACAGTTTGAATCTAAGAGTTTTTGTTCTGTTTACTTTGAAAAGATCTTTTTTTCTGTTTTTAGCTCTTCTGAATCAGAATTTTCTTCATTATCGTTTTATGCTCAATGAAATGTTGATGCTCCAAAGGTGTTTTAAAGGAGTACAGGAAAGAATACAGGAAACATTACAGTAGTAGATATAAACGTGTGAATGCTGCGGAGCATTCACTCTACTGTGATCCATCTTTCTTCTGTCCATCTGTAGCTCTTCAACTCCTTCACCTATTCTAAAATATTCAGCTCTTTCAGGAGACGGGTGCTCGGAAGTTTCAGCTCCATTACTCTTCAACTTTTTAAACTATTCAACCAACTACCGCTTTTTTAATGCTATTGAAAATGGCTTATGTAATCAAGCTCCTTTTTCAGCTAAAAACTTCTACAGAGCAATAGACAGACTTTCAGCTGCAGAAACCATTCCGTTATAAACTATTCAGCAGACTTTGGGATCTTGAACTTGTATGAACTTGACACTCATAAATAGTGATATTTTAAATGCTAATATCAGAGCTGTTTTTCTGGTGTTTTTGGACAATTTTGGCATTTAATGAGGTTTTTTAGGGTATTTTGGAGTGTAGCTAATATTTCAGCTACATACTAGTTATTTTGGCTAACTTAGGCTTATTTCAGTTTTTTTATAACATTTTGGAGTTTAGCTAATATTTCAACAACATGCTGGCTTTTTTTTTGCTAATTTCAGCATTTTTCTGTTCTTTTAATATGGTGGAGTTTAGCTAAAATTTCAGCTACATGCTAGCTGTTTTGGCTAATTTAGGCTTTTTTTTGTTTTTTATAATATTTTGGAGTTTAGATAAGATTGCTGCTACTTGCTAACTGTTTTGGATAATTTAGACTGTTTTCAGTTTTTAGAACATTTTGGAGTTAGCTAATATTTCAGCTACATGCTAAATAGTTTGGATAATTTCGGCGTTTTTCAGTTATTTTAATATCTTGGAGTTTAGCTAATATTTTAGCTACATGCTAGCTTTTTTTGGCTAATTAAGGCTCTTTTTGTTTTTTTTTTTTAATTTTGGAGTTTAGCTGAAATTTCAGCTACTTGTTAGTCTTTTTGGCTAATTTAGGCTTTTTTTCAGTTTTTTAGAACATTTTGGAGTTTAGCTAATTTTTCAGCTACAAATTAGCTGTTTTGACTAATTTATACTTTTTCATTTTTTTAGGCTATTATGGCATTTAGCTAACATTTTAGCTTGCTATCATCTTCAGCGTTTTCAGCTATCATCTTCAGCTATCATCTTCAGCTATCAGCACTAACATCTTCAGAGGTCACATTCAGCTTACAGCATTCACACTAGCATTATCACATGTAATGCTGTATATCTTTTTTTTATTTCAAACAGTAGAAGGTTTGAGAAGTTCTGTTGTTTGGTGTCCCTCATCATCACATTTTAGCTAGTGTATCTTCTGCATACAAATGAAAAATCCAGTGAGTCCTACCATAAAACCCTGAGGTTCTCCACAGCTTTGTCCCAGGAGAACACGGCTTTAATTCTAATGAAGTTCTCCATCTCTGTGGGCGGGGCTCTAGAGGAACCAAAGCGCTTCAAGCTGCCCCTGCTCCCCTGCACCCCCCTGGCCCCCACCAGCCTGCTGTCGGTGAGGCCCAGCCAGATCCGGTCGGCCGTCACCCTGCTGGAGTACCACTGCCGCCGGAACTGCTGGCCCCCGCCCGAGTACCACCTGTACTCCACGCCGGACCCGGACGGGAACCTGCTGCTGCTCTACAAGGTGTTCACGCTGATCTGTTACACAACCCGCAGCCGTTCTGCTGACATTTCTCATGGCGTTTGTGTTCTGATGCTTTGTGGCTCGGCGCGGACGCCACAACCTTTGTGTGTCTCTGTAAATGCCAGCGCAGATGCTCCTGCTGAACTCCTCAGCTTGATCTTTCCTCTTCTGTTCCCAGAGCTTTTCTGGAGAAGCTGTCAGCCTCACAATGACGTTACACAATGACACACACCAGACAAAAATACACACAGACGGGCAGGGAGCCTAATCAACGCTCTCATTCCTGATCAGACCCCCCCAACCACACAGGAACACCTTCAGAATAAAAGCATGTGTGTGTCTGCGCAGGTGGTGATGCCGTCTGCGCAGGGGATCTTCATCCCTGACAAACTGTGTCTGCTGCTGGAGGACGCCAAGGAGCTCGCCGCTCACAACGCCCTCTGGAGCCTGGGTACACACACACACACACACACACACATGCACACATTAACACATGCACGCACAATTACACTTGTATACACACACATGTCTGCACACAGAGACACACATAAACACTCACACACACATATACCCATTAACACACAGATGCATGCACATGTACACTTACATAAACACACATATAATACATGCACACTCACATATACACACATACACGCATGCAGGAACAACACATGCACAGACACGTGCTCAAAGACACACGTATACAAATTAATGCACACTCACACAAATACATGCACATGTACACTTAAAGACACACTAAGTCATACAATACATGCACACACACATGCACAAACCTACACAAACAAGCACGCTGCAACACACACACAAAGACACGCACAAATGCATGCCAGTGCAAGTACACACATAGACATGCATGCAAGCAAATAGACACACACAAAGGTATACACACACGCAAGGGTGCACACATGTAGACACGTGCACAAAAACACGGTATATAAACACACATGACCAATAAAAACTACTTAAAAACCCAAACTTCTATTTTTCCCTTCATTCACAAACAAAGTTGTGACCTCGTAAACAAACATTTGTCTCATTTCTGAGCAACGGTTCAGAAATTCTGGCTCCGCCCACAATCATATGTTGTAACTTTTACAGAAATGTCTTTTGGTTTATGAAGACGAAAAGCTGAACTTCCACTCAGTTACTGGAATTGTTTTACAAGATAAAAAGTAAAATGAAGATGACCTTTGACCCTAGTGGTTCCAAGGTCATCTTCATTTTCAGGATCAACATGTTTCTTCATGGTAACTTTTTTCTAACAAACTTCTGTCATCGAGTCTTCTGACATCCCTCCAACAGTCTTCTTCTGCTGTCATTTTGATCTACAAATTCATTAATTTGAACAATTATTTCAAATATTTCATGTGGTAAATCCAAAAAATGTGGAGTACAATAGTCAGAAAGGACATTTTTGACTGTATGTTCGCTCGCAGCCGCCGCTATTTCAAGAGACTAAAACTATTCAGACTTTAACTTAAACAACTTTCAATATTTTACTCTCCATAAAAATATATTCTGTCAAAACAATATAGAAGTAGCTGCTAGATAACATTGGACCATTAATAACAATAAAATAAAATGATCTGGAGTGCCGGATAAACTACCTTGACTTGCCCTCAGCATGAATCATTCTGACACAAAAATAACAGACTTTTCATCTCATCTTTGAACCAACATAAATTGTTGAAAAACGCTGTGAAGCTGCTTTTCTCTGAATCCACTGGGGTTGCACAAATTTCGTAAAGAGTTGGGATAGTCAAAAGAATGTCATCTGTAAAATAACGGCACAAAAACACAAATGTTAGTGCGCTGAAACTGAACTGATGGATGGGGGAGATGAAAGGTTGAAAATAAATAATACATTTGACCTGGAAGGAACTTTGGGGTCACCTTGAAATTCTGGTACGTAAAAGAAGAATTTATTTAACTTAAGGTTTCTGAGTTTTATTTATTAAAGGTCATTAAAGATCTAAAATCCCATCTTGATCTCACGCCGACACACTTTGATTACTGAAGTTCTGGACACTTTCAGGCCACGTTCTCAACGAAACGGCGCTCTGACCTGCTGAAAAAGCTGAACCTGAGCCTCCTGCAGCTCCCTGGGAGCCTGCTACTGTCTGTGTCTTCTGTTCTGAGCGACATCCAGGATCCAGACGATGTTCTCCTAAATCGGTGGTGCTCCAACGGGACGTCATAAGCTTTTATTTTTTTTTTAAAACCTTTAGACTCGCCTGACCTGCAGTCTAAAGTCTCAGACCCTCATCCTCACACCCCCTCCACCGTGCTCCACAGTCAGAAGGAGGAGCTTTGATCCTGACGCCTCCTGTCTCGTCTCCTTCTCTGCAGACCCCTTCCTCAGCAGATCCTCCTGCAAGTCCTCCAGCAGCTCCTCCTCCTCCACCCTGTCCCTGCCCGACTCCGCCGTCACGCCCTGCGGCGCCCAGGCCTTCCCCTCCTGCCTGTCTCCGCCCCCGCCGCCTCTCTCGCCGTACCCCCCCATCTCCACCTTCTCCTCCACCCCCCCGCCTCAGAGGCTCTTCATGAACTCTCAGTCTGTGTTCTACTGACGGTGAGTTCGTCCTCCGCCGGTTCTCGTGGATCAGACGGAGAAGAAAAGGCGGGACTTCCTGTTTGTCCTGAGCAGATGTTCACCGATGATCTTCATCCCTTTCATGGCTACGTTAACAAAGAGAGTGAAAGTCCTCCAGACAGGAAACGAACACGCGTTCCTCTCGTTTCAGAAGCTCCTCCTCCTCCGGTTTCACCTGCAGCTCCACCTGTGCTCAGAAAGATCCGTTTGGGTTCAGTTTTCAGGGACAATCTGCAAATTATTGACAAACAAAAAAACCACAATCATATTTATATTCAAATAAAAATGTTGATTAAAAAATAGACATTTTATTTTAATTTTTTTAAATAAATTCCTATTTATTTACATTTGATTGGTAGAGTTTAAAAGTAATGATAACATTTTTATTTTTCTCAAAATAATTGAAATCCAGGACACATTTATTTTAAGTAATCTTTGAAGGAAACGCCCCTTAAACATTCTTTTAATATAAATGTATCAATTGTTGAGCGTCTTCATCGGAGGAGGAGGAGGAGCTTTAAAGTAGTTCACAGTATTTTAGGTCAAATGAGAGTTCTGTGGTTTTATTGACAGTTTTGTTGTTTGATTTTGATGATTCCTGTTTGGTTAATCGATCACATGTTTGTCGTTCTTCTGTCTGCTGATGGAAGTTCTTCTTCTCCAACACTTTTTTTCTTCTGTTCTCAAACTTTTTTCCATTTTTATTTTTTTGTTTTTTTGTGGTGCAACTTTCAAATTGACGATCAAAACTGTAAAAATCTGCCATATTTATGAAAATAGACTGAAGTCAAATCAACAAAAGTAGATAATTAGTTTAGACAAAAGTATTTATTTAAGATTCTTTAACCCGTGGAAGCTTTGATTATTAAATGTTCAGCAGATGGAGATGAACTTGTTTGGTTGGTGTTGTTTACCTGTTTGTTGTGTGTTTTCAAACTCAGAGCCTCACAATGACACTGACCCACACTCACTGATCCACTGCGTTTGTGGAAAACTAATACCTCGATCTAAACTGTGTTCTCGGGTGGCTGATTGCAGGTGAAAAATGGTCAAACTTGTACAGGGAATGTAGGTGGCTGCAAGAAATATCAAAGTCTTAGACCGTTCAGTGAACCACTAAAGAGAAAATGTTCATGCAGGTTCTTTCTACGGGCAGGGATCCGGTGAATACAACACACAAGGTAAACTCTGAGTCCCATCCACCCATATGGGGTTGTTACGGGTTCTGCAGGTTTTTGGGTTGTCCTGGTTCGTGGAGGATCGTAGAGGAGCAGCAGCATCTTAAGGGGAGCTCAGGTGTGTCTTACAGCTCCTGTAAGGGTTGGGAAACCACACTAAGAGACATACACACTTATGACCAATGGGTGATGCTGTCGTACGGCGTCCTTACGCCATACTCTTGTCGTTAGTAAGGTACGAGTAAAAAAATCTGTACGACACACCTGCGTGTCACCTACACTACTTTCCTTTACGTGTTTTATTAAGTGTTCCTTACAACCTGTCACCCGCAGCATACCCATAGAAAACGTGTGCACAAACATTTTCTCTCTAATGGTTCACTGACCCTGATGTTTCATTAGAGTCACTCGCATGACCCGTACAGGTTTGACCATTTTTAACAGACAGCCCATATCCACCTGTAAGGACAGTTAGGATTAAGGCTTAAATAAGGGTGAAGTAGGTGGGACGCAGGTGTGCCGTTTTTCATTTTCTGAGCAAGTGACCGATCACTTTGAAGTATAAACCGGGCTTCATTCTCCATCCAAATACTGATCCACTCACTTGATCTTCTAATCTACTGCAAACACTGACGGATCTTCTGAAGGCTTTTGTATCTGGAAGCTCCTCAACATTGACGAGTTTCACCTCCTCATCCGAGTCATGGACCGTGACCTGGAGAACATTGACTAGTTCACTCACGTTGGCACTAGAACCCAGTGTGGCATCTCTCAAGGTCTTCTCAGCTGTGTGGAGATGAACATGGAGAATCTTTGGCTTTCTGACAAAGATCTGAGCCAAAACTCACCAGCTTCTCCCTGATGTTCGCAGTCTTCCATTCCTGTTATCATGTTCCGCCTCTAGTGAGGAATTCTAGGGATCAACCATGAACGACGTCAGCGTCTAACCCATCCACCATCAGCTCTAGAGTCTTTAGATCTACGCTCATGAAGCTGCAGGAACAAGTAGGTAAACTTTCACTGTTCATAGATGTTTATCTGGAAGGAAAAACGGTTGATTTGATCCACAAAAGATGAAAGTGTTCATGTGTTTTTCATGTTTTTTTGAAGCCCCATTTGGGCTCCTTTCATGTCTTTACAGTTTCTCCTGCTGTGATGTCGTCATTTTTGAGGTGATGTTTCACTATGCCAATAATTCATTTTTACCGGGAGCTAGCAAATTTTGAGTTTGTGGCAGGGAACATCTTACGCTGAAACGTTCAGTAAGAAAGAAGAAATGTGGAAAGAAAAGTTTGGTCCCTGCAGTCCAGGATGGCTAAGGTATAGAATGAAAACTGCAAAGGGGTGGTGGTGGTGGGGGGGAGGGTTATTTCTAATAGTAGTGAGGAGGACTCATGAACTGTTTAGAAATGAGTCAAAAATTCTTAAAATTTTGAATTAATAATAATCTGCCAAAGGGAGTAAGAAAAATGGTTCAAGGATTCTTATTTTGCTGTTAAACTTTCTTAGAAAGATTATGTTTCTTGTAAAACAGAAAATAAGTATTTCTTTCCTGAACAAGAGTCTTTTTACATCCTCAAGATCCAGCTTTTGTAGAGAGGCTGACGTTCTGACCTGGACATTAGTTTCTCTTCTTCATGAGTGACTCAACAAGAAAAGTTTAACTTTCATTCAACAAAAGAGAGCCTAGTATTTAACCCTGAGGAACACCTTTTTAATCGTTTGAAGGACTTTTTTCTTTAACTCTTTAATGTTACGTACAGTCATGTAAGTCTTCAATCACATTCTTTTATTGAGAGTTTTAATTATTTTCTTCTACTTGTATTTCTTTATTAAAAAGATCCTTTTTCTCTTCGTGTTTGGAGGAAAACGTTACCTTCACCTGATAGAAAGTCCTGTCATGTTTATGCTTCAGGTTCAGAAAGACATGTTTGGATAGAAAAAGCATCGATCCACCTTTTCCTTCAGTCGCTTCAACATTTCTCAGTTCCTCCTCCGTCTGTGAGAAATAAACGTGAAATACAAATGAGTCCACGCGCCGGCAGATGGATGAAGGACGCGGTTTGACCGCCGGCACAGAGGAGGAGCATTTATCACGAGTAAACATGTTTGTGAGAATCAAAGAAGCCTTTTTTCAAACAGACCTGCTGCTCCTGATGGGATCAATAGCAGAGCTTTAATTTTTCACTTTAAATGCATGTTTCAGAGCTGAGGGGGCGGCGGCTTCAGTGCAGGGAGACGCGCTGCTGCTTTGACTGACAGACGCTTTGACAAGCCTCATCATCATCCGAGCAGGAAGTCCTCTGCAGAGCGACAGAGCGGCGTCGCCAGCTCTGACAGCTGTCTCTGGGAAGACGGTCCCTCGGGCACGTTGCCCCGCAGACCAGCAGCCCCCGCCTTTATACTGGTAGTCCTTCCAACTCCCCCAAAGCGTAATGTTTTCTCTGTAGGACATGTACCTCGCTTTACTTTATCCTGTCTTCAGATTGTTTTCCTTTCTGACCTTCATGTTTAGTCTGAAACCCTTTTGTCAGTCACTTTCATCTGAGTCCCGACTTCCCCCTTTTTTAGTCTTTAAGAAATCATGTATTTAGAAAAAATTGACTTTAGAAAATATTTTCTACAATCAAAATTAAAAAGTACATTAACTGATTAAAAAAACTATTCGTCAAAGGAAACGTTTTCTTTATTAAATGTCTATTTCTTAAGAAAAATGATGTAAAATCACTTCTCCTAAAGGGCTGTAGCCCTATAAGTATAAATATACTTTATTCCAGTAATGTAAATGGTAATCAGCTACTAGCTTCTTAGAAGGCCAAAAGCTCTTCAGTCATAGTCCCACACACCCCTTCACATTTACACAATGATGGAAGTTAATGTCATTTATATTTCTGGACTTCTTTGACATTTGAAAAAACTGGTCAGAAAAAGACTTAGAATAAAGTTTTAGCTTCATGTGGAACCTATAGAAAAAAATCAAAAAGTAAAAGGTTTGTGGGGAAACTTAACTAGTAAATAAAAAAAGTTATTAGAGCCCCTGTAGAAACTTAAAGCACTTGTTAAACGAATGATTTGTTAATTCAGGAAATCAAAGAATGACCACGGTTTTTGTGTGCATGTAAACAAGTTCTGCACCTAACCAAAGGTCTCGCATAAAATTACAAAGGTGTTAATGTACGTGTTTGGGCAATTTATTTTAATCTTTTGTAATGCTCTTCCTGACTTAGAGTCTAATTTAAAGCAGTCAGGGTTGAGTTTGAGATTAGTTTAGGTCAGATTTGAGACAAGTTTGAGTCTAATAAAATATGAGTTTGAAATAAGTTTGGGTGGAGTTTGAGACAAGTTTATGTCGATTTTGAGACTCGTTCAAGTTTGAGACAAGTTTCAGACAAATTTAAGACTAGTTTGAGACAAAATTAGGATAAGTCTGGGTCAAGTTTGACATTAGTTTAAGTCACATTTAAGACATTTGAGTCGAGTCCAATACATGTTCAGGACAAGTTTGAATCCAGTTTGAATAGAGTTTGAAATAAGTTTGATTCTAGTTTAAGAAAAATTTGAGAAGAGTTCGAGACACATTTGAGATGAGTCCAAAATAGGTTTGAGATGACTTTGAGATAAGTTTTAGTTGAGTTTAAGACAAGATTGTGAAAAAATTTAGATGAGTGTGTCAAGTTTTCGATTAGTTTAAGTCAAATTTGAGATAAGTTTAAGTCGAGTCCAAGACAAATTCAAGACAAGTTTAAGTCCAGTTTGAGTTGAGTTTGAGACTTGTTCAAATACTTTTTTGTAGTCAAATTAGTGTTGAGCACGATTCAAGCTTGAGACAAGTTTAAGACTAGTTTGAGATTAAATTAAGATGAGTCTGGGTCAAGTTTGAGATTAATCTAAATTAAATTTGAGAAAAGTTTGAGTCAAGTTCGAGACAAATTTGAGACAGTTCAAGAGAGGTTTGAGATTCGTGCAAGACAGATCTGAGATTCAATTTAATTCTGTTTTATTTATATTGCCCACTATCACAATCCTGTTGTCTTAATGGGCTTCTCACCGGTAATTGTACAAAAACATAAACTCAGTCATAAAATATAAATAATAGCTGGTTACTGAACTTAACAGATAAACTGGACCTCCCTGCCCTTAAACCCTCTTTCTTGGTAGACATGAATTTGAGACGAGTTTTAGTTGAGTTTGAGACTTGTTCAGGAGCGGGTTTTAGTCAAATTTGTGTTGAGTATGACACAAGATTTAGATGAGTTTAAGATTAGTTTGAGTCAAGTTCAAGACAACTTGGACAACTTAGACAATAGATAAGTTGCACATCATTACAGTTTTTTGTTGAAATTTGTAGCCTACAGACAGAGCCTAGTAATTCAACCCAAACATATATTTGTTGTACATAAAAGTGACTGTGTTTCTGCTGCTTCACCTCAACAATCCTCACAGGTTTCATCAATAGTTACTCTTTATGCTGTTTGTGTCTTCTCTCTTTTGCTCCACATGTTTGGTTTACTCCAAGTTTTTCTTCAATTTTTGGTTGAACATTGGTTCTGCGTCTTTCTTTCAGTCAGCTTCTTTTTAAACAACCACTTCTTTTAAATAAATAATAGTCCAGGTTCATTCCTGAAAATACTGGATACAAACATTACACACACACACACAAAAAGATTCCAAGTCCATCAGAGCGGAGAAACTACACAGTATTGATTCTGCTAAAACCTGGTTTATTCAGGCTCGTCTTTTCACTACAGAATGAGACTTTAAGGCTTTTCCAATGAAAATAGAGGGATCCACACTCCTCCTCCCTCCTCTGCTGCATTTGTTTATTCACTTTTATCGTGTGGACTGTGGATGAGTCACTGCTCCTCAGAACAAGTCTGCTGTCACACTTCAGGCTGAACATTTAAAGAAAAGACAAACTCCTTACTGGTTCCAGGAGGCCCCATTCTCTTAGCCTTTTGGGTTCTTTCACGCCAGGATGATCTCCTGGCTTGTTTGACTTCAGATTAACATGTTTACATCGCCTTCTAATTTGTTTTTTGTCTACAATTCAGTTGACCATGGACCTGCAGTTACATCTTTGGGGTGATGATGTCCAAAACTAACTTTGGCCAAATGGGCAAATGATATGAAGAAAGAACTGGATGTTCCACCAGACCTTTTGCTTCTTTTTCTTTATCTGTACATCAGTGAGCGTTCTTTTTATCTATCTCAGACGGCTCCTTCTATCTTTGGTCGTTTTGCACTCAATTGTTCATCTGCATTCACACCATTTATGAAGAGCACCAGGGTTCACTTGTGAGTTAGCCAACACCTTTCCCTACAGGTGGACCTGAATTTACTGATTCAATCCACACAAAGTTCAGGGAATATCTTTAACTGTAAAACTAAATCATGCTTTAGTAATAGATTCTAATTGTTGAGTTAGGATGGTTTGGTTCATGACAAAAAAGTGTATTAATATTTACAGTGGACGGAGAAAACATACAAATACAACTTGTTCAGTTACTGAGAAGTTATTGTTTTGTGTAAATTTCTTGGCTTTCCAGGTAGTGAGTTCTTCCAAAATAAAGGTAATGAGTGTGTATGAGCTCCAGGGATTTTTCTCATGTTCCAAATTCCAACGGCTGAATTTTGTGAGCAATGTTTGGTTTTCTCTTCCTACCACACCGATAGAAAGTGTTGGCTGTTTTTACAGTTTATGATTCCTTTTAGCTCCACCATTACTGTTGGAATCTCCAGGCGGGAAAAAGACAGAACCTATCCTCCGGCATAGACTTCCTGCTGTGAGCTCCTATAGACGCTCATGATTTGGTGTTTTGCCCTGCGTACTTGAAAACCCAGAGATGGGGATGAAAAGCAAATCTCACAATGTTCCTGGAAGGTGTGTGTGGCCATGTGAAACTGTTTAAAGGAACATAGCTGGGTTACAGAACCATCCAAGAACAAAAACCCGTGAACACCCCTACGTCTGTTTGACCCATTGTCATCATCAGAAAACTAGATTAATACTTCTTTCATTTGAGACTGACTTAAGGACTGAGTAGTTATTTCCTCAACTTTTAATCCTCAATCCATGTCTATTTTTCTTCTCTATTTTTGTTGGATATAAATTCCTCTGCTGATTTCCTTCACCAACTCCAGCGTTTGTCTTAATTTTCCTTTCAGTTCTTCCTCTTCTTCCTTTTCAAGCTTTGTACAATCATACATCATAATAAAACGGTTGGCCCTGACGAGGCTCTGAAGTGAGAAGACTCTGAGGTTAAACAGGGATTTCAAAGAAAAACTGAAGCATTTATCTCCCAGAACAAACGTCACCTGATGTCATGCGAGCTGACACTCTCACATCGATCCAGCGACTTGACGGCCGGCTCATCCGATCACTCGGCTGGACGCCGTTTCCACTCCGTTTGGTTGGAGTGAGTGGCCTGAGGTGACCCCGGCGCCCTTGACGGACGTGGTCATGAAGCTGTCAGGATTACAGCTCAGTGCTGCCTCACAGCCCCCAGTCTTCATGTGGAGACGAGCTTCTCTCTAAATGCTGACGAGACAAACGGCTCTGATGACATTTAGCAAAGTTATGAATTAAAGAAACGGAGAGGCTGGACGATGACGGACCACATAGAGGGAGAGAAAACTAAAGCCTCGTTTCCACCGAACGGTTCGGTCCAGTCAACACAATCTCATTCCCCAAGTTGTCACATATTGATGTTTGGTTAAAGACCCCTCCACCTCACTTTTGACATTTTGGGTGTCCCTAATTCGTCATTTTTTGACGTGCTGGCTGTTCCAATTAAATCAGGGGTCTGATCGATCATTTTGTTGGACGCTGCAAGGGCCAAACTTTGGGGCGTGGCTGATACCATAACCCGGTACCCTATGCCTCGTTTCCACAGGACCAACAGGTACCATTTCTGGTCACACGTTGGTCATGGAGCCATTGAAAAATGGAATGGACCTGATGGGGCGGAGCTTCTGTCGTCACATGACGTAACTAAACGATTGCCGGAAATGTTTTACGACAACAACAAACTACCGACCAACGATTTTCCTGACTCAAAATCCAAACCAAAAGTTCTGTCCTCTTTTCAGGCTGTTTTCTTCTTTGCCCTTTATTCTTCTTGCAAAGAAGAATAAATTCTTTGCATTCAGTATTCCCCTTATTTGCGGGTTGGAGACCGGTGACACGCTGAATCCACGAATACAGATGTGCCCCCCTTCCACCTCACCCCACCCCCGAGGCTGAAGAATGTCCGTCACTGATCCATAATCATCAGACACTTCTGATCGTTTATTGTATTGGTCAACATAAAGAGTTTTATTTCTTTTGAATTCAGAACAATTGACTGTTCTGCAGCGTAGAGGCCGGCTTCATCCAGAATAAACACCTGATCTGGATTATAATGATCCTCCGAGGTTATCTTTTTAATTTTCCGTCTGTTTCTGAGTCAGCTGATGCAGCTTCTCTTTCGCTGTAGTCGCAGCTTCATCATTGATCTACACCCCGCATGTCCTTTGATGGTCCAACCTTCAATGGAAATGCTCACTTGAATTCCCCGGACCATTCTAAACCGGCCAAGAGTGGACTTGTCTGGTCTGGACCACTCAGTGGAATCGAGGCTTAACCCTAGCATGGTCTGCGTCTGGTACTGCGTCCAGTATTGATCCACATTTGTTACCACGTTAAGGTTAGGGTTAACCTTGGATGTGGACCATGGTGCGGTCCACATCCCGGTACCTGGCTCTCTTAATGTCTGTAGATATAAACAAGAGTTCATCAAAGCATTTTGGAGATATTCGACTCTAGTTCTTCAGCATCAAGTCAGGAAAATGATGAAACACCATCTTGGTGTTCTACTGTTTTTAACTATTCTCCCCAAACTAGGTTTTTAGGGAGATTCTTTAATTTAACGAGATTATTGTTAAGATTGTGAAATGTTCCGTGACCTGGAATTCTTATGAGATGATACCAGTTCTTAATTTTGCACTAAGACAAGGAGGTCCAGCTTGTTTAGAGCTCTATGTTGTTTTGTGAATTCTTGGATAAAGGATATTCTCATCCATAAAACTTAAAGTAGCTTTTTTTTTGCCTTGTATTTTTTTCACCATCTGTTAGAATCTTTAACAAGACTAGTTCTTGGTTAGCGGCTGGCCTTCAGTATGAGTCTTACCGTCTCATACAGATAGATAGAAAGAACTTTGTTGTTCTAAAACCGGGGTATTGTGAACCAATGGGAGATCCAGAAGGAACTCTCTTATCTTCTTGTCATGATTTATGCAATAATTGAGTCAACAAGTTGTTTATCTACCTGTTCAAAGACTGGTGTTACCAGAGAACGATCAGCTAAGAAAAGGGATCAAGACTGATGTTCTGAATATTTCTGTTTGATGGGAGAAAACTTGCTGGTTTTGCCTGAATTTATGGAGGACTTTTATCAACCCATCCTCGAGTACATTTACAGTTGATATAAATGACTCTACACTGTGTTTACAGCCAAGTTTAGTGTCTTCATAACGTCTTTCTAGCTTAAGCAAATGTGTTGTCTTCAGATGAATCACTGAGCTGTTGGATGATCTTAAACTCCTGAATAATCTCGCTCCTGAGCTGCAGTTGTTCAGGTTTGTCAGGAATGTGCTCTTCTCCACGCGGCCGCTCTGTTTGTGCATCCTCATCTGCCCTGCAGCAAAGCTCCCTCTCAAAACACAGAGACTCATTACACTTAATGAAACCGCCGCGGCAGCTGCTAAACGGCCTTCGTAATCTCTGCAGAGAACAGCATCTCTGCAGCAGGACAGCTGCTCAGCCCGGATTTACTGCTGAGCGTAAACCTGAACAGTAATGACTCTACGCCGTCGCTGATTTCCAGCGCAGCACTTCCAAGGATTTCTACATGCTGACGGACAATTCTGCTTCATCGGACTTAAAACGAGGCGATGGAAAAGATAAAAACACAAAAGCGCCTGGCTCTAACAAGACCCCACTTAAAGGTTTTAACTGAAAATTTAAGTAAGCTCCAATATTCTAGCTGTTTCACTTCAGCCTCAAAAGAAAAGCAATCAAATCTATCAAGATTAACCTGTGTTCACCATTTCAAACAATCTGTAGTCCATTCACTGGAGAATTCCTGGTATTCATTTTTAAATACGCATAAGTACAAGCCCACGTGTTGAAGTACACGATTTGCTTTCATACTGAAGAACAGACCTCCTGGAAAAACCTGAAAACAGCCTTGTCCCAGTCTCTATCCAACAGAGATCCTCTAAAATCTTATGTTGTGCTTCTTTTACCGAGCTCAGTGCTTCAGATGTTTACTCCTCTTTACTTTCGTCGTTTGGTTCAACCACACCTAGGGACAATTTAGGGTTCCCTATTTACTGGGAGAGATGAGACATGAGAACATGCAAACTCCACACAGAAAGGTCCCCATTGGTGGTCACTCAGCTGGGACTTGAACCGGGGACCTTCTTACTAGGAGGCAAGAGCGCTACCGTGAAGACAGGTATTGGCAACCATGTAAAGGGTTGACCCTTTCAACCCAAAGACTGTACTAATTTCACAACCCAAAAACCCTGTATGGGGTTGACCCTTACAGCCAAAAAACGTACAACTGGACAACTGGACAACCCCAAAAAATGTTTATAGGGTTGACCCTTACGTCCCAAAAACTGTACAACCCAAAAACCCTGTATGGGGTTGACCCTTACAACCCAAAAACTGGGCAACCAGACAACCCAAAAATTCGGACCCATACAGGTTTTTTGGGTTGTCTGGGTCTGTGGAGGGTTGTAGAGAGAAGCTGATGCATCTTAAATGGAGTGTAGGTATGTCTTGACAATCGTACATTCGCCTCAAGGAACATGATAAAAATGGAACGTACCGTTGTCATGCGTGTAGTAAATGTATTGTGGAGAATTCATCAGGATAATGCAAGTTAGACTCACTTATGATGCACGGGTAGGACGGTGCAAGTTCTGACTCCTTACAGACCATCCACGAAGACTGCATGCATGGGCGAGCATGTGATACGGAGGTGCCCGTATCCACCCGTAAGGACATTTATGACTAAAGTTTTAAGCGTTTGGTTATTATGTCAACGACTAGACAGGACTAACAAGTCTGGCAGTTGTTAGAATTCGTCCCTAAATGTAAGACGGTATCCAATAGATGTTCCTGCAGACAATGAAACAGTTTTCTTGTAGACCATCTGTCGTTCAAAGACGGTGGCTGAAGATTCCCACATTTAAACATAATTAGGAGACTCTGGAAACTTCTTTTCTTCAAACTTTATTTTTCTACCTCCAAGAGGACCTTCATGTTTGTATGTGTCTTGAGGAGGAGGTGGATCAACAGGGTCAGGCAGGTGAAGAAGGACGGTTTCTTAATGATCACAGAGGTTCACCCGGCTGGGGGTTTACTGGAGGACATCATTACAGCGTTTAGAAGGTGCTTTGGTTCACAGTGGCTAATGGATCATTGTTACGGCTAAAGACTGAACTTTTGCTCCACAAACTTTTTCTCAAACGACACCAGTGAAAGTACAAACAAATATAAACTAAAGGAAACTTTTGTCATTCGAAGCTGCAGTTGGAATGACCCATCGGTGGACGGTGGTCATTCATCACCGCTGTGGTCCACACTAATAACACAACGGTTCAGTACATCTGGAACTCTTTGTTGACTCTAAAGTTCTCTTCTCCGTTGGCTTCAGTTCTGGTTGAAGGATCTTCAAACCTCGGCTGCAGGTCTCAGCTGCATTTTCATCTCCCTTTAGATTTGCATCCCACTTTGATGAGGTCATTATGATCCATCACGTCTGACAGAAGTGCTGAACTGGAGAAAAAGTGGTTTGATGCGGCAGAGTTTTTGTGATTGATGCTGCAATAAACCGCTGCCGCGGCCGGAAGTGAGAGATGGCGGTTCGGGTTTTTATGGCTGCTGCTGGGAAAACGGATTCCTGCCGGCTGCTCGTTTCATCCTGAAAAGAAGCTGCTGCGGCAGAAATACTCCAGCCTCTTCAGGGTGAAGCTGACGCTCTCCATCATTATAACAGACAGCAGCCTTAATAAACAGCCGCCGTAAGACAGCGGAACATAACTTCAGATGTTGGGAGAGCGTCCGCTCAAACCCTGTAGGGAGGCTTTATCAGCCGTGACTGACAGGACGGATAATTGTTTAGCTTCTATTCTCCTCTCAATGACCAAAACATCTGCGATGTTTGAGCTGTAGTACTGAATTCCAGCCCTCCATCACAGGTTTCCCAACCGAACTCTGGTCTCAATGTCAATTCTGAAGATTGAACGAAGACATTTGTGCTGCTAGAATCATAGCATGTGTTTCCTGAACACTTTGCTTCTCGTGCTTAAGGTAAGTCGAGGATCAATCAAATACTACAAACTTTGGACTTCAGCGTAGAACAAGTTCTCTTCTGAAACCTGAAGTTGGACCAGAGATAGAATACCAAAGTCATGAAGTGGATCAGATTCCAGAGTTTAGGTCGTCTTTGACTTCCTGAATGAAGCCGACTCTCCAAGTCAACACATTCTGATGATTAGATGTTGGTGCGAGTCAGACTTACGCTGTGTTCCCACCAAACGCATCAAATTTACGTTGGACGGTTCTCTTTCAATGTGTGTTTTTGCTGTTCAATATTTGTCAAAAATGTGTTGATAAACTTGCATATGGGAGGAGCTACTATGAAATGTTTGTATCCTCATCGGTACATGGAAACATTGACTATACTATATCTCATTTACAACGCATTGAAGACTCCAATCTCCATGTCTGGTTCATGAGATCATTCAGAGACTCTCCCAGTATGGTTGATCTTTACCATCTTCTTCAGGAGCTGCATCTGAATCAAGGCGCTTTCAGCAGAACTTCTGTCTCTCTCTGGCTTACTTTGACGACTTTCTGTTCCGCACGAGTCCGAGAGACCAAAAAAAAAAGAACAAGAATAAAATTAGAAGATTTTTTTATTGTTTTCTTGATGGAAAAACGAAAAGTCTTACACAGTTTGGGAGGAGAACCATCCAATTCTGCTCTACGTTGGTTTTAGACTCCACCCACTGATTGCATCATCAGATCAAGGGCCAAAACTGAGTCCTTAAGTGGTTGACACAAAGTGTCTTGTTTCTCAAATTCCAGATTTTTTTAACTTTCACCATGCCATGAGGCTTGACAGATTCTCAATAGAGATATACAACAGAATCACAACACAAATGATACAGATTCACAATACAGACTTAGAATAGAAACATACAACACTGACTCACAACACAAAGAAAACCGACTCACATTATAGACTTTCACAACACAGACTCACAACAGAGACACACAACATGGACCCACATCACAGACTCACAGCACAGAAGAACACAGCTGCAGACAGATCCTCCTGGTCTCCTGCAGCCTCAGAGCCGATGTCTCCATTCTGTTGTGGAAACATTCTCTTCATCTGCCTCATTTTCCTGGAAAGCCACACTCCCCGACACGGCTCAGCGGCCGTCCCCTGAGGAGCTGTGCGGAGGCGTCCGCCTGAATACCAAACAGCAGGAAGTCTGACACCGGGCCTCACCAGGAAAAACACAACTAAATAATGACCAGACCTCCTGTCGAGTACGCACCGGCGAGTCAAAACACCGGCAGAGAGCCGCCGGCCGGAAGCTGGAGGTCCACTAAAGAGAGTTCCTCCACAACAAAGAGCCTCATGTGGATAATGAGGCACCTAAACTCCCATCATTCTCCAGGAGCTGCTCTGATGGTTTCAGAAGATAAAGGTCATCTTTTTATTCTAAATATTTAAATACTCATTCAGGGATTCTGGATACTTGAGTTTGATTCATTTCACCTTTATTTCAATTAACTTGAATTATAAACTGAAACATTTTGTCTTGTTTTTTATTCTAAACAAAGACATAACTTGTGTTCAACCCCTTCAATCCAACCACCTGAAAGCAGGAAGCCTTTAGTCTTATCTTTAGAGTCTTTGGTTTGAGTATATCTTGGACTTGAACCAACAACCGACTGACTTGATGGTTCTTAGAGGACTGTTTCCGTGGTAAGGATTTGAAAATTAAACATGGTTTTCCAAACCCTTGTTTCTCAACAAAAACCCTTCAACACTCAATGTTCTGTTCTTAGGGTGAAGCACAGAGGCAGGAGCATCATGGTGTGGGCTGTCTTGCTGCCTCAGTCATTCTTCACTTTTTTTTAAGGATTTCATCTCAAGGAGTTTTAAACCACAAAATGAGGGAAAGTTTGGAATGTTGTCCTTCCTCTGTCCTTAATCATCCGACAGGTTCCCATTCAAGTCGTCACATATTGACGTTTGGTTAAGGACACCTCCACGTCAAAAATCACTGTTTTGGCTGTGCCTAACTAAAACGTAGTTTTTAGATGTGCTGGCTCTTCCTAACCAACCGGTCCAGTACTGGGGCCCAGAATGCACCGGTACCCTAACCCTTATACCGGTACTCTAACTATAACCCGCTACCGGTATACATCAAGTACCACATTCAGGCCTGGTTCGTGTTCAATACTTAGTCTGGTGACACGGACAGTACCAGGTTGTGTCTGTTACTACATCTGGTATTGTGTCCAGTACCACATTCGGTCCTGCTTTTTACATCGAGTACTGCATCTGGTACCCTGTCATGTCTGTTACTGCACCTGGTTGTTACGGCTGAGGCCATATGTATTGTCTTATATGTACATTTGGAATGTTTTTCTGTTTCTATTTTCTTTGGTTTTCTGGAAGTGGAAGTTTTGTTGTCTTTCCTTGTTTTTTTTCCACTTCCTGTTTGCAGATTGGTGCCCAAATTGTTCGGCGCTCCTGATTGGATGGGGGCCTCCAGCAGCAGCATTCAAATAATGCCACATCATCTTTTGGAGTTACATCCCCCCAGCTGGCAGCAGCAGAGCATTCATTTGTTTGGCTATAGTTAAAGGTTTCAGTCCTTGTATTTTGTTTTTTTGTAAATAAATTCCCAGCCTATTTTCTGCCTGGGTTTGTTTGTGAGAGTTTTTGAGTTGTTTGTAAATTTATTTTTTTCTCTTTTTCTACCTTTATGTTACATCCTTTACAAGCCCCTAGACCGTGTCTGGTACCCAGTTCGGGCCTGGTTTGGGTACCACGGCTGGTACAGCGGCTGGTACCGGCCATAGAGTTTTGGAACACCATAGAGAATCAATGGGAAACGAGTCAGAGGTTTTAACTAAACACTCCACAGCTTCTGCAACTATGACTTGGGGGGACAAATTTGGCCCTGAATGCTGGTGCCCAATAATCGCGCATGGAGGATGCTGTTTGGTTGGACCAATGGATTTTGTCTTTTAATGTTTTGAAGTCATCCTTTAGGTTTGGGTTAGGACCAGTCCAAGGACTGCAGACCCTTGATTTCATGAACTGCCAGAACGTCAAAAAATGACAAGTTAGGGACAACCAAAACGACAATTTTTGATGTGGAGGGGTCAGTAACCAAACATCAATATGTGACGATTTTTGTTCGAGAAAATGTTGAATCATCACAAGTAATCGGTTCTTCATCAAAGCAATACATTCTGGGTTTTCCAGAGCTTTAAAGTCCTTCACAACCTGAATAGTTGGCCTTTTCTGCTAACCACGATCATCTGGAGCTCTTTGTGTTCTTTGATTTACTGTAACTTTTCAATCGTTAATACAATAATTCCAGTAGATTCTGAAGGAGAAAGCGTCAGTTTTAAAAGTTACACTATATTAAAGATTTTGTGTTTAAGGGTCACCAGTGACGGGTCAGTTATCCATCGACCCACAAACAAACCGAAAGATGCTGAGAGAACCGTGAACTTCCTATGACTGACATTCGATGAAACTTCAAAGATCTCCACATTTTCTGAAGATATCTGCAGAAATATGTTCCTCTGGCTGGTTCGGAGCGGTCGGCGCTCCCGCTCAGCATCTCGTCTGCATGGCTCCACCGTCGAACGGATTCAAACTTCTGATCAATTATTAAAGGCCTCCTTCTGACATGAAGTGTCTCGGATTAAATGTAGGCAGTGACTGGTCGGAGTTCCGTGTTTGAACTCTGGAGAATCTGAAGACTCGGTGTTGAGATTTCCATCATTCTGTTTGTCTAAACCTGCAGCAGCAGCTTCTGTCTGTGCAGCACTTTCCCGTTTCATCGTCATTATCGGGCCTGAGCTGAGCGGATGAAAGCAGGCCTGAGAGCGTGGAGACGTGAGCAGATTAGACTGCAGAAGGTTTGGTTTGCAGAGAGGAGGAGGAACATGAAGAGCATCTCCTCAAACTTCTGGAAGTCTCCTGTAAGAAGTAGTTCTCCTCAAACCTCTTCCTACTCCAAACTAAACATTTTGAAATAACATTTTGTGAGGTTTTAAGTTTAGGTTCTTCCTCACATGATAATCTGGATAACTCTTCATCTTGTTTCACTTCTTTAGGTTACTTTAAGTTGAAATTGGGTTGGTTTTACCAGATCTGGAAGTGAATTATTGTTATTGTTTTGTTCAGCTTTTAAAACATGTTTAGAACATCAAAGGCTCATTTGTTTTGTATTCATCCTTAACACTAGAATAGTGTTAACACTAGAAATGTTCATAAACATAATAATCAACATAATCTGTCCTCATGATTGCAGTGTGAACTCACTAGATGTGCCCGGACAGCAGTGCTCACCATGAGCTCTACTCGAGCCAGGGGAACGGAGCTCACTGGCTCGCTAAGCTATCCGCTGGGTGGCTGGTTAGCGTAGCCGTCAGCCCCATGGGTTCTGTGACGGCCAATGATCTCGCCTTTCCCTAACAGTAACTGGGACAGTTTCCGGCAACCTCCCAGCCCCTGTGGGTTAAGAAAATAGATGAAAGTTCAGTGACATTCAGGAGAATCCTTGCTTTTAGGCGCCATATTGACTTTCTGTTTCTACCCTTTGAGCCAGTCACTGAAAACGTCACGTTCCCAAAGCTGAGTCCCTGATTTGTTGATGCACGGCGTCAACCTCGCCACACCCGATGCCCAAATCCCGCTGCACCATGTCAGATTGCGTCTTTTCATTGATTTAACGATTAAACTTGACCCCTCCACCGCGCCTGCTGCGTCCGGTGTGAATGCACCATAAGGCTTGAAACATTGCTTCATTCAGCTGTTCATTATCATTCACTGTCATTCAGTCCCATCTCATTCAGTATCAATGACTCCCATTCATCCCATTAAACCTCATTCACAACCATCCACTTTCATTCTTTCTAATTTACTCTGATCACTCCCACTTAAACATATTTACTACCATTCACCCTCATTTACTCTGGTTTACATACTGATTGTGCTGGTTCTAACAATCTGAACCAAAAATTGGACTTCAGTCTAAGAGCTCTTTGACACAAATAGGAGAAAAGAGCCAGAACCGAACCTGCGATCTAAATCAAACCTTTATGCCTCTGAGCCGACCTTTCTACTCACCACACAATACAGTCGATTCAATATCCTTCTTCTCGTGATGAGAGTGAGCCAATGAGGAGACAACAAACTAACGTCTACGTTTCTCTCCGAGAAGCCGATACTTTCTGGTACGTGTCCATAGATGTCTGATTTATTTTGTAGATTTTCTTCAAAGCACGTACAAATAATAATAATAATAAAAAAAAATAACCAAAACAAGGAAGTCAGGTAATCTAGACATGGACGGAGCAGAGATGGAGACAGAACCAACACAAAGACAAACTCTGCAATATAGTTCATGACATTTATGAAGCCCTAAAACCGAGGCCCTCCGTGCCTTACCGTCCATCAGGTCTGTCAAACACATGCGCGAAGGACAACTTTCTTTAAGGGTCACAAACCAAACAAATCTCAGACCCGTGTCAGTGTGAGCGATAAATCCCAACAACAGTAAACACAAGTCAGTCACAGCTACAAGAAGCTGACAAGAACCCAGTTACAACATGGGGGATCGATTGCTTCAAGAAGTGACCTCAGAGAGATAAAAACAAGCCAACAGACGGTTACTCTGCTTCTATAAATCAGTCCTTTATTTGCAGTTAGTCTGAAGGAAAACCTGAACCAGGAAAACAGAAAATATGTCCATAAAACTCTATTATAAAGACCCAGTGTACCTTCGCCTTACAATGAGAAGACATGTCTTTAGGTGACTTTAAATTGTTGTCTTTAGGTGTGATTGTTGAGTTTCTATCTGGGATAAATAAAGTATTATAAAGTATCTCTGTGTGGTCCAGGATGGACCCCGCTTTCACCTCACTGTAGCTCCAGGGATCCCCAAAAAGGATTTTTGGAAAACGTGATTGAACGACGAAAATCCCATCATCCTGCAGCTGTCCTAGTTCAAACATTTCACACTTGTCAACACCCCCTCGTCCAGTCCATATATCTCCAGCGTTTGGTTCACGGCTCATTAGAGCCGGTCATAAAACATAGAAAGCATTCATCAGGATGATAAAACATTCACAGGAAACTGGCGTCGCCCACACACTCTGACAGCTCCCTATTTATAGCCCACAGCCTTAAGGGTGCAGGACACCTGGTGGTGCCTCCTATCACAACAACACCTAAGCTAACGCTACAACCGTACCTACGTCCTTTACTGATATCCGATCTCCACTTCTTTGTGGACATGTAAACACGGACGTCCAACAGCGTTCTCGTCTTGAAGAATCATTTCTTCTCAGTGCTCCATGAGTGTTAAATGTTGGATCAGGTGTCCTGGGGAGCGTCCTGACCTTCACTTTGAGGTTTGAGAGGTATCTGCAGGGCAGGGGCCTTTGAGCAGGGCATCAATCCCGGCGTTTGAAGCACCGTCCCTTTTAGAGACGATTGCTTCTTTAATCTTCATCTCTAAAGAGACGCTTCAACATCAGGCTGAACAGCTGTCTTTTATTTATTAGTCCTTTCAGTCCTGCAGAGGCTTTTATTTTGAAGGGGTTTAAATGTGTCGCTTGAGGTGAAATCCTCAAACGCAGGTTGATTATGTTGCGTTAGAGGCCTTGATCTCAGACTTCTTCTGGGTTTTTTAAAACAGTTCTTTGTCCGTCTGCCGTCCTTGGGGGCGGAGCTTGTGAATCTTTGTCACATTTGCTTTGCAGACTTGAAGAAAAAGAGATGGAGTGTGTTTCCCGGGAACAAAAGCGCTCTGCTCCTGCAGGGACTGTTGCTGACTCCTCAGTGAGAACATCAGATACGGCGGCCTGTTATCACCACATTTGCCTAATGAAGCTGTAACTGGCGGAGACCAGGCTGGGGTGGGGGGGGTGTTCGTGGCTGATTCATTTTATTAATGGGATTCCATGAAGACAAAAAGGTCAAATTTACAGTTTGGATCCGTCATGTTCTGGTTCTGAGCTCACACGGTGGTTTTCAGGAGGAGGAGCAGCGCCTCCTCTTCATCAGAAATGTTTTCTGTTCGTTCTCGAATGTTTTCAGATCTGTTTAAATAAAAAACATATGTTATTCTGTAGATTTAGTTCTTTTATGTTATTTTTTTGTCTGCTTGTGTTTATTTGTTTTAGTGTATTGTACAGTTTTGATTTAGTTTTTTTGTTTTTTATATTATTATAGCTAAAATCGTTATGATATGGGCGTGGGTCTGCTATTCACAGTATGTCTATGCTTTTATTATCTGGCCTTACTCAATAAATGAATTTATTTTTCATTTTATTTTGATTATATTTATGTTGTACTTTTTGACTGCTGTTAATTGGAAGGATCCAGCATGAACAAAAAAAAGGTCAAATTCAGTTTAAAAGCCCTGAAGAAATCAGTTCTGGGGTTCTCCGCGGTTGGACCCAGAATCCTCAGACTCGCGTCTCCCCGACGAGCTGCACTCAGATAACTCTCTATGTCATGTGACCTGAAGCGGCGCCGCGGCCTAACCGTGTTAACAAAGTCTGAACAAACCAGACACGCAGCAGCTGAAATGCGCATCAACCTCAGGTCTTTGCAGCGTTACAGATGAAAGTCTCAAACACGGATCTCCTTCTTTGAAGGTAGGACTCCTCCTCCTCCTTCAGGTGAAATCTGTTCACTTTATCCACGTCTCCATCAGCTGCTTATTTTCTGTTGATTCTTCAGGCTAATGTGAACATTTCTGTCTGCTTCCTTTTTCTGAACAGGCTGCAGCGTGGAGCTGCCCCAGAGTAATCAGATCCAGTTCAGGGTTCTGATCCGATCACCGTCCATCATGTTCTCAACTGACTGTCGCTTCATATTAGCCAAACACACCTGATCCAGGTGATCAGCAGCAGATGATAGAGCTGGGTTTGTGAACTCCTGATATAAAACGGCCTTCATTTTTCTATTTTTTTAGACTAAATTGGCATTTGGCTAATATTTCAGCTTCAGCATTTTCAGCTTTAAACTTCAGTGTTTTCAGCTATCAGCTTCAGTGTTCTTAGTTGTCAGTTTAAGCATCTTCAGCTATTAATCTATCGCAGGTAATGCTATATATCTAGTTTTTGAGATGTTCTAGTAACGTTTTTTTCTGTGATGATACAGAAATTCATTATTTAAAATTTGACTGTGTGACTTTCTGGAAAACCAGAAATCTTTATGTTCAGGCTGTGATTTTTAAACTTTTTCTGTTGGCCTACTAACCGACCTTTCTGCTAATTCTGACTATGGAATGGTCAGAGAATGTCCTACAAATATGTGTTTTTTCCTCTTTTTCCAGAAGACATCTTCAGGAATTTTCAATATCTATCATCATTTTACAGTTTATTCTATTTCATAATCGTGTTATAACAGTTTAAAATGTAAAAACACAGAATCGAAATATGATTTTTAGAGTTTTTAGTGATAAAAACAGTGCAAATGAACATGAAGAGGTTTTGATGGTTTAAAGTTTAAATTTGTCCAATATCAAACTATTTACAGCAACATTTTTATATATTTCCCTCTAAATGTGCAAAAAAGCAGTGCATAAAATGTAAAATATCTACAGGCGTATGTGGTCACAGAGGGCAGTTCTGTCCTCTTTTTCTCTTCAAAAGTGTCTCCTTCTGTTGCTCCTTCAGTCTCAAAGTCTTCTCTAAAACTCCATGAAGGTTTTATTTCCCAGGATAGTCGTCTTTCTGACACTTTTTAAATATATTTTGTATTATAAAAACTCTTCGACCACTCCATCTGTCTTACCGCTAAACGAAGGAGTTCTTCGCAGGTTTCCGGGTGAGATTACTGTAACAACCCGATATTGACAATAAAACTCAATGTCTCAGCTTTCAGAAAATGTTAGAATTTTTAAATAGAGCAATCCGTTCAGGAATTACGGTAATTCAAAGAGCGCTTGTCCAAATGTGTCGCTGGCGGTGTTTAAGGGTTAAATACTTTTCAATACTTTTCAATGCAAGAATTCTTGGTTTTGTTCTTTTTAGCCACTTTTTCTGTTTTTACATCCTCATTTTTTACATTTGATGACTTCTTATGACGAACTTAAGTCCTAAGGTAGTGTAGGTAAGGTTTTCTTTGACTCTTGTTGGGTCCACGTCTTTCGTGTTAAACCTGATTAAAGGATGTAATAAAGCGCGTCTGCTGAGTCTCTGCATTAACAGCTCCTCGATATGACTCAGCGCCTCGTCATTCCTGACAGTCGTGTCTCATCTCCTCGCCCTCGTCCTACCTGGCTCTGTCATCCGTTCAGCCTTATCTTGACAGCTCCTATCAGGGATAAATGGCATCCGTTCTGGTTCCTTGTATCTGCTTGTTCTCCGCCGCCGCGTCTTCCAACTGCCATCGTTTGTATCAGTCGGTTTATTTGTTGATTTGGCGTTCGGGTTCAGCTCTCTGAACTCTGTGAGGTGAAGGAACCTCACATCCATCAGTCGCGCAGCTGCTTCCTCAGCAGCTTTCCATACGGCCGCGGCGGCGCCGTCAGGAAGCGTTCTGCATGATCTGTCATGCTAAATCGTAGAAGTTAGTTTGGTTTCCGGTCCGGAAAGTTTGTCCTTTCCAAACTTTCCTGACTTGGAATTAATTTGATATTAAATATTTCACATTTATTGACTGCAGAGTCCTAAAAAGACTCAAAGAGCTCGTCTCTCCAGCGATAAAGGCGTGTCAATCTGGATGAGCGGTAAAGACCTTCCTCCGTTCTCTTTGTAATAACTTTAAGCCTGACATCCCTGCAGATCCCATCACGCTCGCTTAAGCGGCTCACGCTGTCGGCAGCTAACGGCGCCAGATACGCATCACGTTTTAATAGCGGCGGTAAATCAGGCGCGCATCAGGAAGTTCTGCACCAGGAACACGGCCGCTATCTGATTGGAATCTAATAAACCATTAAAAAGAGCTAAACTGATTTAAGAGGTGAAGCGGTGGGTCTGTTTTAAATTCAATTCAAGTCACCTCGGCGCCCCAAACATATTTCATGTTGAACATTTAGGTGAGTTCCTGCCGATGACCCCAGACCTCCGTCTGACATTTGCTACCTGGTATTTCTGGTCAGCAGCAGATAAACGGGACGCCTGATGGAAAATTAATGAGTGATGGCACAACTCTGTGGCCCGGGCCGGGGGTCAGAATCCGGCCCTGACGTCAGCTGTGGGAGTCGGAGCGACCTCGAGGCTGCCGGCAGCGGCGTGGAGGATGCAGCGCTCGTCGTCTTCCTTCCACCTGCATCTCCGTGGCAACACTCACAGGTTAACCTTTGCTGAGTTAACTGTTCTGAGAGGACTGCAGACATGATATCAAGGTGTGTCGAGGGAAGATGCACCGCTTTGGTTCTAGTTTCTCTGATCTTCTCAGTTTTAGCCTCAGATTTAATTCATCTGCAGCTTCAACTTTACGTTATGTGATAATTTTGAGTGGAGTTCACAGATTTATGTTCACCAATCGAGAGTCAAAAGTCTAAAAGTCAGAGTTTTCCATTTAGAATTAGTCTATATATTCAGCAAAAAAACTTGACTTTATTCCATAAAAATGAAGGTTTCAGTTTAAAATAAAACAAATACTATTTTGCATTTTATTGTTCTTTGTTGATCCTAAAATGACAACATTTCCTCCAATATTTGCCCAAATGAAACAAAAATCTTAATATTTTAGCTTAAAGCATGCTAACATTCCTTCTTCGTGTTAGCTAACACTAGCATTAGCCTTAAAGGTAAAACAAGAAGCAATAAAGAGATAATTTGGAGCTTTTCTATTCTTTAAAAATATTATTTTTTTTTCTTATATGATTGTTTTTTTACACAAAAATATTATTACTAAAAAAAACAATTGTTTGTGTTTTGCAGGAAAGAATAATATAAACATCTCCTTATTTGAAGCTAGCGCTAGCAAACATCTGCTAAATCTCTACAAAAAACACTAAACTGTATCTGATAGCAGTAAAAACATTTTCTAATTGGAACAAATATACGTGTTTAGTTATATATTAGAATAAATCTAATATAAAATAAAAACGGCAATAGTTTTCTTGTAAAAAAATCAGAACAATTCAACAGTTGTTAGAGAGGCTGCAGGTAAAAATGGCGGATGGATTAAGGCGCTCCGTCATGGCCGATAGACGTCCAGTGAAGCAGACGTTGATTTGGAATCTACTGAGGTTTTTTATGCTAAATTGAAGTTTAGCTAATATATAAGCAACACACTAAATATTTTAGCAAAAATGGCATGTATTAGAGATTTTTAGGCAATTTTACTACAAATTTTACAGAAATTTAGGTCAACTTCAGTGCTCTTTCATAGTTCTCTAATGAAATGGAACATTTTGCTTTTGCATTTTCAACAAATCCCTTTAGCAGTTTAGGTCAATTCCATCACCATTTGCAGCAAAAATAATTCACAGCTTTACCAATTTTATTGGTCAGAATAACCATTCTTGATCTGATACCTTTTTTCTTAATAGGTTCCTGCTAATCCAGTTTTTTATTCATGTTATGTTGTCTTTACTACAAAATATTCAAGTTGTATCCCTTCCGCTCTCTTCGGGGTCACCTGGACCCTGAAGAGAGCGGAAGGGATAAACTGGCCAATCGGATGCTTCAGTAAAACCATGTGGTGCCCCACCTCCAACGTTAAAAACATTTGATTGACAGATGCTCCCGAGCCTGCTTTCAATGGAAGGGGTGTGGCTTTCCAACAGACTCACTCCTGATTAGCCAGAGTGGTTGTCATAGAAACGTTGACTCAGACCGACCTGATTCCAACATGGCAACATCCGTATCATGGAACTATGGCGATTGAATTGACTGGAACCAAAGGTAAGTAACTTTCTTTGTTTGACATCCAAGGCACTTTATCCATCTCTATATACTGTCAATGCCCCCCCCCCCTCCAGTGTATCTTGAAGTACTTGTATGGATAATTGAAGTTATACCCACTTATGACATAGAGGTGATTCCGTCATACGGCGTCCTTACACCACACTCTAGTCTTAGTAAGGTGTGAGTTCTGACTCTTTACTGCTAATCCTAAACTTTGATGGATTCTGTATTTTCATGTTCACTGAAGTATTTAAAGTTCAGAGGACGTCGTTTCTCCTAAACTTTGAGTGTTCTCAGGACCGTTCTGTTCACGACTGTCCGCCGCCGCTCGGCGATGGTCAGATTTAAGTGTTTGACCTTCATTACGGTCCGCCCTCAAACACTTGTCATATGTTTCCTGTTTGTGTTTGCGGCGTAATCTGCTCTGCAGCTTCAGTGATGGCTCGTAATTGCTTTTGTGTCACTATGTAAATACCCCGTGAAGCAAAGGTCACCCGAAACCGAATGTCAGCCGGTGACGGGCCGTTGCTGGGGATGAAGGTCAGCTACTATGGCGACCAGACAGTGTGCATCACATGCGCACAAGAGCAGTATAGATAAGGTCAGAGCTGATTTTGACTCTTTGACCACATGGATGCGGCCTGTTCCATATTAATCAGCCTAAACTGCAAATGAATATTAATAGAGCTTAAAGGTTCATGCATTTTTATGAGTGGAGCTGTGATGAGCTGCTATCCAGCTGTGCTCAAACATTCATTGACTTTTCCATATACCTGGCGTGCATTCAGCAACCTCCTCCAAACAGCTGAGAGTTCGAACCCCGACAGCAGTTAGAGGAAAAGTCTTCCAATTAGCTAAATAATGTTTAATAAAAGCAGAAGTCAAAGTCACATTATTGTGTTTTTCTTCACGTTCGCTCGGACGGCCTGCGCCTTTAATCTCAGCCTCCGACATTGATCTTACTGCTCCTTCCTCTAACCATCATCACCTCTGCTCTGAGAGATCGATGCCTGGGGCCCGTCCTCAGAGCGCAGAAGTGTCCCTCCCCATGATTTTCCCCCATCGATCCTGCTGCAGATTACAAACCCAGCGGCCCGTCATAAAGTCTGTGGACGCTCCAGGGGACGCCAGATCCCGGCGGCGTGGAGGAACTGATCAGATCAAACAGCCGTGTAGTAAAACAGCCGTTTATGACCCGCTGACGGTGTTGTGACAGTGCAGCCTGTCCATGAACACCGACACAGGGGCCTGTAAATCTAGATTATGGCATCGTGATCACCTCGTCAACTTTAGGAGGTTTTAATGAAAATGTAATCTGAGGAAGGTTCACCCGGACAGTAACTCATCTGCTAACCGAACAAACCGTTCAAACTTCTCCTTCAGTATTAAGGTCATAGTTTTGTTATAATGTTTCTAAAACAAACTCTGCCAAAGTTTGTTTCGTATTTGGATCCACGTTTGGGTTACAGATTTGTTCTTGGACTAAACAGATGTTTAGCCAGTAAGGCTACGGTCACCTTTCCCAAAATACACCATGCAGCCAAATAAATGCAAGTTTTTCAGCCAATGCAGCAGGTCGGCGTTTGTAATCGGGAGGCAGTAGTTGTATTTTAGAAACATTTTACCACAACCGGACAGTTTTACTCTAAAAGTTGACATCAGTCAGTGACTGTCCAGGTGAAACAAAGACATAGAGGCATTTGGATCCATATGCAGGCAGGTTAGTTCAATAGTGACCAAAAACAAGGCGGAGTCAAAAGCCAGACAGGAGTCAAAAACGAGGAGAGAGACGAGGGCGAGAAAAACAGGCAAAGGTCAAAACACGGCAAGGTAAAAGTATAAGAGAAAAACTCAGGATTGCTGAGTAAATTCTTGGCAAAACTTCACAAAGAGTAAAGTCCAAACGGGTTAAATAAATGTAGAGACTGATGGAGAAAGGACTCTATAGGGTCATATCAGGACCAGCTTAAACAAAAAAACAGACGGAAAACTTGAAAAATAGACTTAACTGAAAAAAAACATAAAAAATTTGAAAACAAGATGTTGTGAATTTGAAAATATATTTATATTTTTAATTTGAAAAACAATTTTAACAAAAAAAACTATAAATGTGGAAATTACCAGTTGAAAAATAAAGTATCCATGAGTAACAGCTGCTGTTTGGAATTTTCAATCCTTTTTTTTTACACTTTCAATTCGGATTTTCAAGTTTTCGCTGCTAAGTTAAGCTTAATTTTACATGGGGCGGAGCTTTGGGCTCATTGGCTACCTGAAAATGCATCCCATGATTCCCTAAGTGGTTAAAGGTGATGGGACGTCTTTCTGCTGCAGAACGTTGACTCTTTATGTCACCACACTCCGATCAAACTTAGGGAGAGCAGGATCACTACTGTTTGCCCTCGCTAATAATGCAGTGCACATTATATGTTCTAGATGTTTTTTCAAATTTTCTTTTTTTTTCAAATTTTCAAAACATTTTTCTTTCACATATTTTTTTTTCAAATTTACAATGTCTTGTTTTCAAATTTTCTATTTTTTTTTTCACTTGCAAAGTCTATTTTTCAAGTTTTCCGTCTGTTTTCTTGTTCACTTTATGCTGATCCTGATTTGACCCCATAGGGCTTCCTTTGATGGTTGGTGGTGGAACTGGAAGTCGACACCAGGTGCATTTGGAGGTCGCGGGGTGACTCTCCAATGATAGGCGGCATGATTGTATTTCTTTTTCGCACTTCCCCTGTAAGAGAAACAGTTTTTTGGCTATGCAAACACCGTGTGCACTGCCCCTTTAGGAGGCAACCTAGCATACAACACTCGGAGCGTGAGGGTAGAGTCTAAGCCGGTCCAGTTAGACACTGAGACAACAAGTCAAATGATGAGGTTTGTGTTTTTCAGCTCTTATAAGTTACATTTTCACTGTGCTGGACTCACAGGAGCCTCTCCCAAAATCCAGTGAGTTTAAAAGTATAAAAGCCGTTTGGTAGAGACTCCTGTGAGTCCGGTACAATACCATGACAAAATCAGGCAGCCACAGGGCGGATCGCCAACCGGCAGCAGCTCTGACTGGACGATGTGTCATTTCTCTGGTCACGGTCGTCCACATCAGGCGCCACCAGCCGCCCGGTGGCCTGAGGGTGTATAAAAAGGAGGCCGCATGAAATCTTGAAGACTTTACCGATGTTTCCCCGTCGCACGGTGGATGTTACGGTGGAACCGTTACATAAACTTTCATTGTATGTCAGCACATATGAAGAATTGACAATAAAGTTGACTTTGACTTTGACTTTGATAAACTTCTCACTTTTTTACAAGCTTTCCTCCAGAATGGTTGACTGTCCGATGTATAGGTCAGTGACTTCCAGATTCCTGTGGGATCTTCACTCAGCTCAGTTACTCTAAAACGTACTTTTCCTAATATGACCTAACAATTATCTAATCATGCAGGTGAAATCAATCCAAAGTATCTTTGGATTGTTCTGGGTCTTTGGACCTGTTCCTCTCCTAAGACAAAAGTTCAAACCCTCCCTGATTCGTGTCCTGGAGGGGTGGAGAAGGAAACCACCTTCTGAAGCCTTTGTGAAGCTGAATAGCCGGCGGTTCCCGCTGAGAGGATGAATGTTTTAATGCTCCTCACTGCAGAGCAGCTGAAGGGTAAAAGGCCACCAGGAGCCTCGGACAAAAGGACGCTTTCTGGAGGAGCTGCAGGAAGTGTGGATGACCTTTGAGGTCCGGGCGTTTGGTCTTTTTCTTCTGCAGTTTGAAAAGATGATCGACGGTCGAGTGAAAGTTTGTTTGTGTTATGAATGTGTCAGAAGTAAGAAAGTAGAAAAGACCAACAGTTGAGGGATGAAAGAAACCTGAAATGGAGATAATAGCAGAACGATTAACTCGATGGAGGTAATACACTATAGTACACTTTAGAGGTGTATACTGTACAGTAATATACTTTTCAGTAGTGCACTTTACTGTAGTATACTTCACAGTAATACACTATACAGTTATGCACTTTACAGTAATAAATGATGCATTTGAAAACTTTACTTTAAAACACTACATTAGTAAAACTTATAGTAATATACTATGGATTAGTACAATTTATATATATCACAATATACAGTGGTACATTTAACAGTATTACACTTCACAGTAATACACTACACAGTAGTAGACTTTACGTTGATATACTTTACAGTAGTAAACTTTATAGTAAAACACTACATTAGTACACTTTACATGAATACACTATACAGTAGTACATTTTACAGTATCACACTTCAGTGTAATTCACTACATAGTAATAGATTTTACATTGATATACCTTTCAGTAGTAAACTACATTAGTAAACTTTATAGTAAAACACTACATTAGTACACTTTACATGAATACAATATGCAGTAATATATTTTACAGTATTACACTTCATGGTAATATACTTTACTGTAGTCCACTACATGGTACTCGGCTTTGACAGTTGACAGTAGTACACTTTACAGTAATAGGATGATGTCATCATATTACACAACATTAAGTGTACTACTTTACACTAATACACTTCACAGTAAAAACTTTACAGTAATACACTTTATAGTTGTACACTTTACACTAGTATACTTCACACTAGTACACTGTACAATAGTACACTTTACAGTGATACTACGCAGTAGTACACTATACAGAAACACACTTCAAAGTAGTACACTTTACAGTAATGTACTCGTCAGTAGTACACTTTACAGTAAAATGCTATACAATCGTACACCTTACATTAATACTCTATATAGTAGTACTTTTTACAGTATTAAATTTCACAGTAATACACTTTACTGTAGTATATTACACAGTTTTAGACTTTACGGTAATATACATGACAGTAGTGAACTTTACAGTAATATGATGACACCATCATATTACACATCATCAAGTGTACTATTTTACAATAGTACACTTCACACTAGAACACTTTACAGTAGTACATAAAACCCTATTAAAATTTACAGTAGTGATGGCTAAAGGATCAAACTTGTACAAAAAGGAACACAATGTTGTAAACATGCTATTTTAAATAAAGTTTTTATTCATAAAAGTCCTATTTTCATTGTTTGTTCTCGTCCGTACCATAAAATCTCTGTACCGTCTCGTCGATGGAGCCATGTGATTTTCTTTGATTTGTGTCTTTTGGCCGTTTTCTTTCAGTTTATTCTGTGGTTTCAGTGTTTAATGAATCAAATCTAAAAACTCTGGAGGACTTCTGCTGCTGACGTCTTCACTGATAATTCCCTCTGAAAAAAGGTTGTTAAGAGTTCAGTAAAAGACTTCAAATGTTTGAACTCCCCCCTCCTGGATGCAATCTGCTGATGAACTTTCCAGCATTAAACATGCGGCTGCATTGTTCCCCGTGGCGCCCGCTCGCCGTCCTTTGGAGCGTCGCACTAATTGAAGATTAACTGCTGGATTGTGCTGCTGCTGATGCTAAAACTCTGGGTTTGCTTTGGGAAAAGTGGCGACCCTCTGTGCCACGACGGCGTGCTGCTGCTGTCCGAGCTTTTAAGGTGGACTTTAATCGTTTCTGCTGCTGGTCGGACGCAGGAAGACGCAGCCGCACGCTCTCCCTGAAGGGTTGTTGGGATTTATCGGCTTTTAACCTGCAAATTGCCTCGTTGGTTTTCCCCCGTCTGACCCGAGGATTTGTTGATGGAGACTCTAATGAAGTGGAACTCAGAGCTGGATGTAAATGCTGTATGACCTCACGCTCCCACATGTTTTGTGAGGGTTTAAAAACTGGAACAGATCCTCTTTGTCACCGTTTCAGGGCTGGAGTTCCTATGTGTTGTCATGGTAACGGTGGTGTGATGCTGTGACTAATTATTGTCAGCTCTGATCCTTCTGTTGTCTGCTCCTTTCCTTTTCTCCGAAGCCTGATGATGTTGAACCTTCATCTGAAGCTGCTTCCAGCACGGTTGTCAATGTTGTTGTTGTTGTTTTTTTTTAAATTGAGTGAAACAACTAATTATCTGAATTATCTAGTTTATATTCAAGAAAAACTGAAAGATATAAAAGAAAAACTACCACCATGGAAGAAAGAATAGTTTTTGTTTGACACTAAATTAATATAACTGGAAAATACATGAAATATGCAAGGAATTATGGGTAGTTTATACAAATAAAACTCAAAACCTAAATAACACATCGACTGATAGCAGATCCCTGTAACTCAGAGGTTCATAGCAATAAAGTAGTAAAGTTTGAAGACACGTTAAAGTCCTTTGTAACACGAGCGCCAACGTATGTTAGCTGTGTGACTGCAGCGCCCTCATTGGTCTAAGACCTTGTGCGTGGAAGGTTCTGGTGGGCGGGAACAACAGAATTCTAGTTTCAAGAAAGACGTTTTCTAGACAGATCTATTTTCATTTAATCTTGTAATCTATCATCTTGGATCCTAAAGCTTAAACCTTGATCCGGATTGACACTGGTCTGTGTCCGGTGCGTTGCGTGGAGAGTCCGTCTCACATCCATCAGTTAAGGTGTATTCAGACTGGACACATTTGGTTATGGGGTCCAGATGACCCACCCTTACATTGATGTGTGATCCCTCCCATGACAAGGTGGATTTTATGTCTGCCACGGACACCAGAGAAGATAAAAAAATCCTTAAAAAAAGAGTTCAGCACACTGTCTTGGGGGGTCCAGATGACCCCACTTTTAATGTAAACATGTCCAGGAGAGCACAAGGGTTACAAACACTCATTCTGACATTAAAAATATGTCATTTGGTAATCAAAAACAACAAACTTAAATCAGATGATGTTACGTTTTATCATCAGACCAGCTTCAATAAAACGCTCAGTAACTCTTATCAGACTAAATAAATATCTTCTAGCTCGCCGCACATTGGGATTCCTCAAATCTGTTGTGTTCCACACATGTTTATTTTGGTGTAACATAACTTACACACCAGTTCCTTTTATCCGGTTAACCCTCGACACTGTAAAAGCCAGTGTTCACTATGACCTATCGCCCGCAGCATACCCATAGAAAAAAATGTGCATGAAGATTTTCTGTCTACAGGTTCACTGAGCCGTCTATGACCTTGATATTTTGTGCAGGTCTGACCAATTTTGACCTGCAGTTGAGACTAAAGCTTTACTTAAAAACGGACTAAAGGGATTAATAATCGTGACAGAATGACATGGTTTCATGAGTGTTAACAGGTTTACACTCATTCTTTCAAGCACAAACCTTTCAGGCTTTAACTGTTTGGCCTTTTATCCACTCAGAAATGAGAATGTTGTGTCTGAACTATAAAGACTTGAAGAGAAGCACTTGAAAGAACTTGTAGAGTAAAATCAATGAGACAGAAATGTTAGCAAAGCTGGATCCAGAAACACTGATCTGATGATAAAAAAAGAGCTTATGTAAAAGTTGGAAGAAATAAAACATTGAAATGAGCTCTCAGTAAATCTGTCTCCTTGATTTAAGTTGATAAATCTGCTCATTAAATCAAGTCTTGTAGTGAATATGAGCTGCTACTTGACAGCTTCTCTCCACATCAGTGTGATGCATTCAGGGGTTGATTAAATATCTATGGGTTCAGTCGCCTCAGTGAGTGAAGTTAATATGAAGAAGTGCCTGTAGATCCATCTGAGGAGCGCTGATGTCACAGCGAACCTTCATCACAGCTGCATAGAAGAGCAATCGTTCAACTATGATCAGATCAATGAAGGAACTGATGATGACTTGATTACTGTCAGAAGAGCGTAGAACGTCTGAATGTGACCGACATTTCTCAGAGTTTACCCCACAGGAATATTGAGTAGATCCGTCTGCAGGTGAGTCCGCCAAACGCCGGATCTTTGGCGTTTAAGGTTTTGTGAGTCAGGTGTGGGAATAAAGGTTCTCCACTGGACCCAACAAACTGGAAAAACCAAGAGGAGATGAAGACTCACTGAATATTTAGGGAAAAACTGATTCTGTGGAAACAAATACTTGATTATGAATCAAGAAAACCGTGACACAGAATTTGAGAGGTTGGAGAGAGTCTAGTAGAAATCAAAAGTTCTGATCAGATGTACACTATATTACTAATAGCATTGTCTCACCTGCCTTGACTCCCATCCAACCCATAGAGTTCAATATGATGCTGGTCCACCTTTAGCAGATATTCCTGTTTCAACTCTTCTGGGAACCACAAGCTTGAGGAGTTTGTTTCTAGGATTTCTGGACCATTCTTCATTGGTCACACTGATGTTGGTGGAGAAGGTCTGGCTCTCAGTCTCTGCTCTAATTCATCCCAGAGGTGTTCTATGGGGTTCTGGTCAGGACTCTGTCCTCCATGTCTGTATGGACCTTGATTTGTGCTCTGGTCACAGTCATGTTGGAAGAGTTCCCACGAGCTTGGAGTATGAATTTGTCCAAAATGTTTAATTGAAAGTTCCTTTCACTGGAACAACTCCTTAAAAACAAGCCCACACCATCATTCCTCCTCCTCTAATGCAGTCTGAAATGTCCCATTCTCCTGCAACCTCCAAACCCAGACTGATCCATCAGATTTCCAGATGACTCCTCCCTCCAGAGAAGGCGTCTCCGTGGCTCTAGAGTCCAGTGATGGCGCTTTACTCCACTGCATCCACGCTTTACATTTCGCTTGGTGATGAGTGTCTTGATGCAGCTGCTGCCATGGAAACCCATTCCATGAAGCTCTCTGTGTACTGCACTTGGGTTAAACTGAAGGTCAGAGCTCTGCAGCAGAAAGTCTGTGACCTCTTTGACCTTCAGCATCCTCTGACTCCTCTCCATCAGTTTACGTTGTCGACCACTTGGCGTCTGAGTTGCTGTTGTTCCTAAACTCTTCCTCGTTGTTCTGACAGAGCTGACAGTTGACTGTGGAATATTTAGGACATTTCTCCACTGGATTTGGTTTCATCCTGTGACAGTTCCACACTGGAATTCACTGAACTCCTGAGAGTAAAACATTCTTTCACCAATGTTTGTTCAAACAATCTGCATACCTGAGGGCTGGATTTGATCTTCTCATGGCCAGAACAAGTGATTTTGAGACCTGATTCTGATTGTTTGGATGGATAACCCAATACTTTTGGACTTAAAGAACTGGAGAGATGGACCGCTTCTCTGTTTTTTGGTCTCCTCCTGGTCAGATATCGTTTCAGGTCCAGATAGATGGTTTGTTCTTAGGATGTTCTCAGGGTGACAAATCCCCCCAACTCTAGAAAGTTCAGTATCTGCATCTGTCATTATGAATCTAAGTTTTTCCAAACCATCTGTTGGTCATGGAGAACACAAGTGATGATACGTCAAACTTTCCATGAAGTTCTTTTCTTCTCCAAGCGGACTGACCACTCCTGAAGGAGACGTGACTGATTTCCTTCCGGACCAGTTTGAGGTTTCCTGACCGCTACAGAAGATTCTAAACCCTTAAAAACTCTGGAGAACTCTGGGGTCTTCTGCCCGGACACTGCGGGGCTCCTTCTCTGATCTCCTCTTTTCCCTCCTCCAGGGTCACAGGGAGGAATCAAAGCCGTTGTCCTGGGATTCAAACCGCCGGCGTGGAGCGGCGGTAATTTCTCCTTCTCATCTCAGCTTTGATGTGGAGCTCTGAGGAGCGAAGGTGTGTTTGAAATTCTGCGCTGGAGCCGAGCTCCAGAGGATGAAGTTTGTTGGGATGTTTGAGAGAGAAGTAAAAAAAAAAGTAATGAAAGGAAAAGTTTAAACTTTAAAACAACAGCTGAGTTTTGAAGCTTCGATTTCTGAAAATGGACACGAATGTTTTTGCTCACACAAAAAAAGATCAAAGATAGTTTTTAAATAGCTGTTATTCAAATGATTTTCTTTTACTCACAAATTCATTTTATTAACATTTTTCTCAGATTTTTTGTTTCTTTACTTGTTTATTTTGTATTTTCTCATCCTCACAGGTTGACTGAACAGACTGAGGTAATTGTCGGTTTCACGCTGAGATTGGATGAAATAATCACAGTCAGGCTGGTTTAAAGTATTAAAGTGAGACAGAAGCACAGTTACTAAGAAATAGTGGGAATCCAATTACACGCATGAAGACGGAGAAGAAACCATCAAATGAAGCTGAGGACGCTCACCTGTGAGCGGAACACCTGTTATCTGCTGTTGTCATGGAGACAGAAATGACTCTGGAACCTCACAGAACCACGATTACGTAACAATGATGGAGTTGGAGTCGGACACACATTCCTGCTCAACATCCATCTGTATCTGTCTGCAAAAGCAGATCCGTCAGAAATGAGATGGACATTCTGACCCCTTTAGTAGACCAACTTTGAATAGAACAATCTGCCAATGAGGGAAAAAAAATCAAGAATTCGTATCCTGCAAAAAAAAATTCTAGTCAGTGACACGTGTTCTCTTAAAATAAGATCATTTTGATGGTGAAAAACTTTTTACTTGCAAGACAGAAAATTAGAGGATTTTTCTTGGAACAAAAGCCGTTTTTCTTTCTTAAGATTTAGTTTTTATAGTTAGTCAGTCCGTCCATCTCGGGGGTGTCCAAAGTCGGTCCTCGAGGGTCGATCTCCTGCTGGATTTCCAGAAATCCTGCCTTATCTGCTGTTGATTACCTGGATCAGGTGTGCTAAACCAATCAGGAGCTTCAATGGCAGGTTGGTTAGAAAACAAGTAGAGCACCGGTCCTCGAGGCCTGGATTTGGACACCCATCTCTCTGTTTATTCATTTATTCATCTCTATTCATCCGTATGTCCGTTTCCATCTATTTATCTCTATTCATCTCTCTGTCTATCCATCTGTCTATCTCTTTTCTCTCTTGCTGTCTGTCTGTCCGTCCGTCTTTCCATCTCTATCTTTCTCTCCGTCCGTATATCTCTTATCTGTTGGTCTAAATAAAATTTATTTTTCCTTTCAAAAACAGAGATTCCACATAGCTGCTTTCTATTAAAAATATCTAATCAGGAGTGAAGTTAGACGATCTTTCAGTTTCCTTAAAAAGCGGATCCAGAAGATCCAGAACCTTTAGAAGAGCAGAAAACTGTTTTAGTTTGAAGACAGAGAGGAAGAAGACGAGCTGAATGCTCACATTCACAGAGGAACAGGTGGGAGAAGAGGATTCAAGACATGAAACCGACTTTCAAAGACAGAAAAAACACAAAATTCTCTTTGATCTTCTGTGAAGAAAAGATCCCAGCTGAGATACGAGCTGAGAACATCAGCAGGTGAGCTGGAGTCCAAACTTTGGAAGTCCACATCCTCCACTTCACTCGTCAGCTTCATCTTAAACACCTGCAGACATTCACAGGTTTGATTCATCTGTTGGAGATCGTGTCTCTTCCAGTCTGCTATCGGTTGGAACTCAGGGATTGATCCGATTGCTGGAGCGAGAAAGAGAGGAGATAATCAATAACTGAAGGAAAGCTTGAAGAGGAACGGCCTCCAATGAAATGACTGCAGGAAACAGAAGAGGAGCGTCTGTCCTGATGAGGAGAAAGAGGAAAAAGTTGTTTAGTAACAATCGTGTTTCTCCGAGCGTTCCAGCGGCGGTTTGAGTTGCTGGAGCGTCAGCCTGTGGCGACAGTCCTCGGAGATCAAACAGCTGCTTACGGATCAATGGGAATATTTGAATCGATACATAACAAACAGCCGTGAGGATGTTGTCTGGCTCTGACAGGAACTTTAATCAGGTCTCGTCTGAGGACGCCCACGCGCAGACGCAGGTTTGACAGCAGACTCCTCATTTATCCAGGAGAAGGACGTTCCCGCCGGATGATCCGGCTCAGAGAAGTGACGACTGAGACACTCTGTAAACCTGATCCCAGAAAAAATTAATTCTCGGAGAAAAGATGAATCAAAACACATTCTAGTAAAATAGAAAAACTGCTTTTGAGGCAAAATAAACAATTTAAAGATCTGTCGACTTTTCCAAGCATTAGAAACACTTTGTGAGACGTTGATCACCTGATCAGGAGAGGTTAAAGATCAACCAGGAAATCCTGTCAGGTCCACAGGACAGAAGTTCTGGTGAGTTATGAGAGCGGGCTCCATGAAAATAAAGACATTTCAGCTTTAAAATGAAATTTTTGACAACAGCAGAGTTCTTATCTTTATGCTGTTGTTTATTTGTTTTTTTATCTTTTTATTCACTTATTTATTACACTTGCTCTATTTTGTTTTTAGCTTATAATGTTCAGCACTAGAGCAAGATTGACCAGATTTACACCACTTTGACGTTTCAGTTTGTTTTAACATTTCTGAGTATTTCTCCCTTTAAATCTGTCCAACTGTCACAGACTCTGAATGAATGATCTTCACATCACAACAGCTCTGCTGCACATGCACTAAACCCTCATCTGACCCTCATCAGGGGCGGGGCTGCTCAGCTCAGACCTAAAAGCCACACCCCCTCAGAGGAGATTTTGGGAACAGAGGCTTCAGATCAACATGAAAAATGGGTTTTTAAGACATTTCTGTTGGGAGATTTTGGTTAAAAACTTCATAATCATCATTAAAACACTAATGGGAATGTTTTTTATTTTTTTTATAAAAAAATTTGTCATGGGAGGACTTTAAACTGTTGAACTTTTTATGCTTAATCACAGCAACATGACACTGTGACCAATCAGGGACTGGGACTTGGTAGCAACACGACCTGTGGGTGTGGTCCGTTTGAAAACACAGAAGGATAAATTAATAATAACTGTGGTTTATGCCTGATGGGATTAATATGATTAATTTGGATAAATCAACAGATTTTCATCCTCAAGTCGTCACATACTGACGTTTGGTTTGACGCTATGGCATTTCAGGTGTCCCAAACTCGTCGTTTTTTGCCGTCCTGACCGTTCCCATGAAATCTCAGGGCCCCCACTATCAGGCCACAAACCTGAACCAGTCCAGGAACGGTTCAGATACTCTAACCCAACAGATGCGCTACTGGACCCCAACCCAGTACCAGGTTAAGGTTAGGGTACCGGTGCGGGTTAAGGTACCGGTGGACGCGTCCCGAGAACCAGTGCACATCCACATCTGGTACCACGTCTTGAGCGTTGATTTCACAAACAGCCAGCAGATAAAAAAATGATGAGTTGGGGGCATCCAAAACATCAAAGAGTGTCGGAGGATCCTTAACTAAATGTCGGTATGTAGCGACTCTAGGATGAGAATGTGTTGGATTAACATGATGGGAACAGAGCTAGGAAAACAAAAACCTGGAGAAAGATTTATTTATTTAGTAACATTTAAATGATCAAATAATTTTAGTTTATCTGTCTAGATCACAGTTTTTGTATTGAATTCATTTATTTAGGAGTTAAACTGCATAGCAGAAATGTAACATTCCAACCAAAGTGTGATTTGTTTTCATGACACGGCCGTGTCTGTGGAGGTAAAGTAGGACTCCTGCTTCGCTTTTCTTCTGTTAATTGTGTTTCCATGCAGACGTGAAGATAAGGACGGCTGTGCCTTCAGTCAACAATCTTCTTTATTCTTATTTTTGAGTTTGCCTCCGAACAGCCCACAGCCAACTGATTATGTTTCCCGTCACCTCCAGAGCGTATAAATAAAACCCGGTTTGATTGGAAACGGCGGTTTTTACTTCCAGCACTCTGAGACGACGCTGACCACATTCTTCATTTTTATTCTATAACCAATTTATCATTTATTGACGAGTGCGTAGAATATTAAAACGAATTTTAATTAGCTGGAGTTGGACGAGACTTTCAGAGAATTTAATTGAATTCTGTGTTTGATGGAAAAGTTTACTGCAGGAAATGTATAAAAATGCAGCATTTTCCATTGTTTAGTATTAGAAAAGATAAACAACAGAACCACTGAGAACACAAACTGCTGTGAGGTTCTGGTCCAAACCCAGTCATGTGATAAACCGTCATTCTGAGCAATGTGTGTGTATTATTGTTCACCAGTATGTGTGTAAAGTCTCACATATACAGTGTGTGTCTGTGTTTGTTTGTGTATTTTAGTGTGTATTTTTCAGTGTGTGTGTGTGTAGTCTGAAATGGTGTATAGGTGTGTTTTCAGTTTGATATAGCCTTTGTGTGCATGTGTGTATTAATGTGTGTGTGTTTGTACAAGTATGTGTGTGTACAGTCTGTGTGTGAATAATAATGTATTAGTGTGTATTTAAAATTTTGTTAGTGTTTACAGTCTGACTGTGTCTGTGTTTATGAGTGTGTATTTGTGTGTTTGTGTGTATTACAGTCTGAATGTGTGTACTAGTGTGTACTAGTGTGTAGAGGCAGTTCTGTGTTTTCATTTTTCTTTCTTCTCATAAACTCGTTTCTGGTCCTTCAATAATTGAATATCTTCATCATCTCTGCGTTTCTCTTCCTCTTTTACGACGTCCCCCCCCCCGTCTCCACCTGAACCTGTCTCCGGTTTGTCCTCGGGGAGGGAAGCAATGAGGCCAGGAAGGGTGTTGGAACAACTGTCCGGACACCTCATCCATCACGGTGAACCGGAGCAGCAGCAGCAGAGGTTCTCCTCTCACCAAAACCCCACAAACAACATCGTTTATCTCCTCTTGAAATACAAACACAACCTCTCATCACTATCACACACATCTGGATTGTGTTGTTTCTGTCCACAGACAAGAAAACGTTCCAGCTCTTAATCCAAAGGCGCTTCAGCCTCAGAACATTCATCTAAAGCAGGGGTCTCAAACTCGCGGCCCGCGGGCCATCTGCGGCCCGCAGGATGATAATTTGCGGCCCCC
>NC_050529.1:1581953-1582352 GCF_002922805.2 Oryzias melastigma
ATTAAGACGAAACTAAATACACTTTAAATTACTTTAATGAACACATTTCCTGTAGTTCTACTGAAAACAGAAAGTACAACAGTGTTGTGGTAAGAGTCTCTACTGGACCGGTTCTGTTTCTGGAATGTCACACCCTCATTTCTGTCATACATAACTTGCGCTCTTCAAACTACGGTCGCTCTTCGACCGATTAAATGAGGTCAACCAACGGATTCTGAAATGCTTTAAAATCAGTGGTTTAGGTTAAATATGACAGGACTGGACTGTAGAATGTGTTGATGTTAGTTAAATTAATAATTTACTGTGAAGTGTTGGATATAGTCACTAACTCTTTTCTTTTCATCAGAACGTGTTAAAAATGCCTTTATTATGATACCATTTCACTTCTCTAAAGTGTTG
>NC_050529.1:1583535-1584278 GCF_002922805.2 Oryzias melastigma
GTGAAAATCCTGATGCGGCCCGGCCTCAACTAGATTCTGTCTCCAGCGGCCCCCGGCTGATTTGAGCTTGAGACCCCTGATCTAAAGAGTTGGTGACCTTCAGAGCTGATCAGTCACCAAAAGTGAGAGTTGATATTTTAATTGTTGGTGTTGAACTGGATTAAGACGAAACTAAATACACTTTAAATTACTTTAATGAACACATTTCCTGTAGTTCTACTGAAAACAGAAAGTATTGTGTTGTGGTAAGAGTCTCTACTGGACCGGTTCTGTTTCTGGAATGTCAAACCCTCAATTCTGTCATACATAGTCACGTTTATTGGTGTAGTAGTTCCCATTTGTACAATTAACACAATATACAATAAAAAAACAGACAACCAATAAAAAAAAGGAATAGGCAGAAGCTTATTAAGCTTATTCAATCCCTCTCCTTGAACACTAAACAATATATGCTGATCAACAAAGAAATAAATATGAAAGAAAAAAACAATTTACAAATACAAGTTACATATGTAGGTTATAGTCATTCAAACATTCACGTTTTAAACTTTTTTTAAACTGCAAAAGTGAAGAACTTAATTTTAATTCATCACTTAATTGATTCCATAATTTTACTCCAATAACTGAAACACATCTCATCTTAGCATTAGTACGAGCTTTAACCTGTACAAAACAATAAAGGCCTCTTAAATTATACTTACTAACCCTCAAAGTAAATAGCTTCTGTATATTTTTTGAAACCA
>NC_050529.1:1584387-1584656 GCF_002922805.2 Oryzias melastigma
TTATCTCCTCTTGAAATACAAACACAACCTCTCAACACTATCACACACATCTGGATTGTGTTGTTTCTGTCCACAGAGAAGAAAACGTTCCAGCTCTTAATCCAAAGGCGCTTCAACCTCAGAACATTCATCTAAAGAGTTGGTGACCTTCAGAGCTGATCAGTCACCAAAAGTGAGAGTTGATATTTCAATTGTTGGTGTTGAACTGGATTAAGACGAAACTAAATACACTTTAAATTACTTTAATGAACACATTTCCTGTAGTTCTA
>NC_050529.1:1584672-1585288 GCF_002922805.2 Oryzias melastigma
TCTAGAGACTTTGTGTTTTATATAATTTACATGAGATTTCCAAGACAATTTATCATCTATTATTACTCCCAAGAACTTTAACTTGCGCTCTTCAAACTACAGCCGCTCTTCGACCGATTAAATGAGGCCAACCAACGGATTCTGAAATGCTTTAAAATCAGTTGTTTAGGTTAAATATGACAGGACTGGACTGTAGAATGTGTTGATGTTAGTTAAATTAATAATTTACTGTGAAGTGCTGGATATAGTCACTAACTCTTTTCTTTTCATCAGAACGTGTTAAAAATGCCTTTATTATGATACCATTTCACTTCTCTAAAGTGTTGTATATCAGAAAATAGCTACCAATCTTTGCTTAGATATTTGTTGGTTCGTGGTAATTATGTAAACACTACCACTGTTTTGTTTTAAACAGTGTATATACACACATATATATATGTATATACAGTTCCCCCCCACATATTTGTGGTTTTACTGTCCCCTCTTACCACTGTAAGCGTTACAAGCAGTGTATATATAGATATATATATATATACACATATAGAGTACACATATACAGTTTTCCCCCGCATATTTGCGGTCTCACATATTTGCCTTTTTTTTTTTTTTTTTTTTT
>NC_050529.1:1585486-1600295 GCF_002922805.2 Oryzias melastigma
ATCAGATAATCATACGTCTTTTTGACGAGTATGGATCATTAACAGACATTCTTTGGCTGTGGGGGGTGTTCTCTATATTCGCGGATTCCGCTTCTTCGCGGATGTCTCCAGTCCCTATCCCCGCGATTAAGGGGGGGAAGTCTTTTATATATATATATATATATATATATATATATATATATATATATATATACCATTTTTTTATTAAAAACTTAGTGTCTTTAAAAAGGTAAATTTACCCAGACACCCTCCAGAGGAAACTAATATTTTAGATGTATTCAGGACCTCTTTTTTTGAGTCACGCCCCAGAGCTCATGACCATAGACGAGTACTAGAATGAAGATCGACCAGTAAATTGAGAGCTTTGCTCTCTGATTATTTTTTGTTCTTTAATATTTAAAAAGCATAAATATAGATTATATTTTGCAATAATTTGCATTTATATTAGATTTCATCATTTACATTGTTTTACATAGAGTTGGATTTATGATGAATATCTTTCTCTATTCTCCTCTGAAACAGAAAACTGTTTTTTTTAAAGACATTTCATTAAAATTGTGTCTGTTCTTCGTCCAGCCGTTCCTCGTCTTCATCATTTCATGATCTGTTAGTCTGGAGGCTTTTTTCTCTTTGGGACATTTTTCCACTGAAGATATTTGGAGAACTATAGTTCCTCTGTTGTCACTTTGAGACAGAAAACGTGGGATTCTTGTAAAACAGAGACTCATCCTGCAAACTGCCTCAGAAACAGTTGAATGGCTTTTCCCTCCTAATCAGGTTTCTGTGTGTTTTCCTCGTTTTAACGGCTCTGGTTTCATATCTGCTCTGCATTTGAATCAGAAAATGACAAAAAGCTCCCAGGGTGGGGGGGCCCTGAGGAGTAGTCTGGACGACTAAAAGAATATTGTTTGTATTAATAAAACAGAAATAAAATTGAAAACGTGAAAAGAGATCCACTTCAGAGGAAAATAAGGGATAAAAAATGAAGATTTACCTTCAAGAGTCTTGAAGATGCTTTAACAGCTAAAGTTAAAAGATTTTATTGCCAAAACTTTTTATAATTCCTGTGAAACAGAGAAACTCAACTGTAATGTCTGCAGTCAGAGATTCTTTGTGAGAAAAAACCCTTTTGGGTCTGAACCTTCAGCCTCCTGTTTAAAACGGCCTGTAGATATTTTGGTTGCTGACTTTCTGCCCTGACTAACTCTGCTCTGACAGGAAGTGTAGGCGGCAGTTTCAGGACCACCAGGTTCTTCCTCGTGGTCAGAAAGTTTTTCATGTGATTTAAACCTTTAAAGTTTCTTGAAGCTGAAACTTCTCTTTGTGTCTCAGACTTTTGGGAAAGTGGAAACTTCTTCTGTGATCTAAAATGTCAATAAAAAATGAGGGTGAGAACTTAAAAACATGAAGGATCTTTGTCTTATTTCATTATTTGTTCTAAAAACTTTTATGATAAATCTGTCAGCAGGTTTTGTTGGCCCAAACAGATTTTTGAGAAGATCAGGAAGAAGCAGGAAGAGACAAACCTCTGGAGTCTTGATCAGAAACGAGAGAAGAACGTGAAAAATCTTTTGTTAAGAAAACATCTCCTCATGTTTTATTCATGTTTTACCTTCTCTGTGCTGAGACTCCTGGAGGTTTCATGGGACAGGAATGTGTTCATTCCTACAGATATTTGGTGAGATTATTATGGGATGGCAATGAGACATATGGCTTAGCAACCATTTTGTGGCAAAGTTTGAAGTTTCTAGTGATTGTAATGTATTCCCCCAACTCCTCAAGGAGCAAATGTTGTCCATAAAGTTTGTCATGTTTGCAAACGTGACGTTTCTTAAATTTAATATATGAATCCCTTTCTCAAGTTAAACAAAATGATCAACATACAATATGTATCTATCAGTAATGTGTCCGTGGTTAACAAAAAACTCTGTTGCTAAGGAAATCCAAAAATGTACTTCTGCCGATTCTTCTAAAAATTACACGCAGCTGTTCGTCACCTCGAGACGACCAAAACATAAAATGGTTGCTATGGTAATAAAACCAACAGAAAAGCAGCCATTTTGACAAAAGTAGTTTTCCTCATTCTGAATGTGTCACATGCATCTCTGACCAGGGTGGAATAGAGTGAGGGGGAGGGGCATGTACCAGGTGCTCAACCAGTGAGGGCGGGTCAAGAGGAAGTGGCGAGGGCGGGTAGTGCCTGCAGGCACCGTCGTTAATGTTACTTATGTCCGAGGGTCATGTAAGACATTCTTAAGCATACCTGAATAAATAGAGGTACTACTACCATGTATGTAAGGAGGGGCTAAGGGCATGGATGTCAGGTTAACTTGGTTAGTTTAGTAACCAGCTACTGTTTATAACTGACTTTATGTCTTTGCTCGTAAGCCCACTGAGATGATTGCATCCTGATATTGGGCTATAGAAATAAAACTCAAACTACTACTACTGGTACTACTGCTACTGCTACTGGCCCTGTCATACTACTTACTACTGCTACTACCACTATTTCTACTACTACTGCTACTACTACTAAAATTACTACCACTAATACTACTACTATTATTATTACTACTACAACTGCTACTGGTACTAATACTACTCCTAGTACTAAAACTACTTCTGTTACTAGTGCTACTACTGCCACTACTACTACTGGTACTAATACTACGTCTACTACTACAACTACTGCTGGTACTAGTGCTGCTACTTCTGGCACTACTACTATTGCTACTACAACTGCCTCTACTGATGCTACTAGTGCTACTACGAGTACTGCTGCTACTACTGATGTTGTGACTGCTACTACTCTACTAGTACTACTTTTACTACTGCTGCCACTACTACTATTTCTTCTACTACTACTTCTACTATTACCGCTGCTGCTAAAACTTCTGCTATTACTACTAGTAATATTATTACAACCACTATTATTTTTACTACTATTAGTACTACTCCTACTATTACAGCTGCTAGTACTTTTTCTAATAGTACTACTACTAATAATAATATTACTACTAGTCTACAACTACTATACTCCTAATACTACTACTACTATTATTACAACCACCACTACCATTATTTATGACTACTTCTACTAATACTACTACTATTACAACTTCTACTATCAATGCTACTTCTATTTCTACTACTGCTATCACTATTACTATTACTACTATTACTGCTACTACTAGAAGTTCAGAGTTGATCTTTAGGAATTCTTTCAAAATAAACTTCCTGTCTTCACCAAAATGGACTTTAACTCAAAGAATTCCTTCAGATCAGCAGCTGCATGTGTACCGGGATGAGAATCTTTCTGACTAAAACACCAGAAATGATTCTGTCTCTGCTCCTCTCATGTAGACTGACTCCACCAGACGCCTTCAAGCGTTTCTTCACACGTCTTCAGATCTTGAAGGATGCTTTGTCTTCTTCTGCTCGTGGTGACATCATTTCCTCTCTGTGGTTCCCAGTCACTCTTTGCCCTCTGTGTATTCACACTGAAGTGAACCGCACCAGAGTCCACTTCCATGACCCCGGCTCACCGGTCAGCGCTGGTTAACCCGGTGAACACCTTTGGAGAAAAGAGCTGTGAACTCTAACAGATTTTGTTTGGTTCCTGCGATGCAGCGACACCAAACACCAACTGCAGATGAAGAAAATCCCTCCAGACCTCAAACGGATGTTTCAGTCACAAACTCCTGCAGACGGGGCCGATGGGTCGGCGTTTCAGGAGTGAACGTTTGATCTGTTGGTTTTAACAGAACCAGGTTAAGGTTGGAGAAGCTCAGAGGTTCCTGCTGGTCTGAGGACTGAACTCTCTCCAGCTTCTGTCTTCTTTCTCAAATGTCACATTTCTGAGCCAAAGTTAGTTTAAAAACAGTCACGAATCCCTTTTCATCCCAGGAGACTCGCTTAGACGATTTTCTTTTCTTCTTTCTGAAGCAGCCAGGCTGCAAATTGTTGTTTTTTTAAAGGCGGGAAAGAAAAAAGCGACGCTCCAGATTACATAACAGACGAACGGCAAAGTGAACGTTGCTTATTGTGTGCAGATGGGTGACAATCAGGATGAAGACATCTGAGTAAACAGAGTCAACCTTTTCAAACCCTGACATACAAGAGAAACGGCGATAAGCAGCAGGAAAGGTTGTGAGATTTCCTCTGAAACTTTTATCAGTTCAGAGAAAAGAAATTCCGCCTCTGTTGCTCAAAGACGCATTCAGGCTAGCAGCAGATTTGAATGCCCCTCGGCTCTCCTGATACCCCATCGTACCCCCCACGGCCGTGCCTCCTCTGGCCCCGGCTGCAGCGAGAGCCACGGTTGGGCATCTCAAAAAGCAGAGGCGGTAAATAATGACTGAGCTGAGAGCGGTGTTAGAAGGACGGTCGTCCCATTTGGATTCTGCATAGAGGGTCACTGCAACAGTAATGTAACGTTTGTTTTACCGATGTGGAACCGATGTTTTACACTATGGAAATATAATAAATCATCTGCTGTTTGTTACTTTTCTTATTTGTTTCACTCAAATGCTGTTTTTGTTTTGACATTTGTAACATATCGCAGCACATTTGAAGTTGCATGAGATCCCATGTGAGCTAATGTGATACTTTGAATTCCATTGAAATATTTGTTTGATAGAAAAGAAACATCTAATATTTTCATTAAAAAACTTTATAATGTTAATTTCATACAGCATTTTTTTAAAAGAAGTTCCTGCTTAGCTGGATCCCGGACAAGCCCCCAATTCTGTTTGGACTCATAAAAACTGTAAATGAGTGCGCCTATACAATGTTTGAAAGCCAGTTATTCCTAATGTACACATGTATTTCACAGATGTGGAACTGATGTTTTACACTATAAAAACACAATTAATCTTGTGCTGTTTGTTGTTTTTTCTTTTAGCTTCATTCATAGTTTGTTTGTGTTTGTTTACCACACTACAGGACACACTTAAAACTCCGCCTTATTTTTTTTATTTTTTATAAACACCTTTTATAAGCACCTTCTTACAACGATTAGTATAAGGGTCATCAAAAAAAGTAATATTACAAGATTTAAAATTGTAAATTTATAAATTTTCTTGTAAATTTTACACATTTTTTAATTGTAAATTTATAACTTTTTTAATCGTAAATTTATAACTGTTTTCCAATTTATAAGATTTAAAGTAAAACATTTACGACTAATATTACAAGACTAAAAGTATCGAATTTATGCCTTTTTTTATCGTAAATTTATTACTTTTTTAATTATGAATTTATTTTATTTTTTTAATTGTAAATTTCTAACAGTTTTCATGCAAATTTATGAGATTTAAAGTCACACATTTACAACGAATATTAGAAGACTAAAAGTCCTAAATTTCCCACTTTTTTGTAAATTTGTGACTTTTCTCATAAATTGGCAACTTTTTTTAATCGTGAATTTATAACTTTTTTGCCAATTTTACGAGAATTAAAGTATGAAATTTACGACTTTAAAACACATAAATGTACAAGAAGAAAAATCATAAATTTAGCCTATCGGTTTATATACGACTTTATCACATAAACGGGATGCAAAAACGTTAACTTTTGTTTTTTTCTTTGTAAACTGGTCCTTATATTCCGTTGTACTTTATAATCTGGAGCGCCTTGTGTATGAAGTAAATCTGGTTTAACTTGCTGACGTTTAAGCGATTCTTAGAGGTAAATGGCACTTAGTCTACATGTTTGTCTGAAGTTGCAGTAGCCATGTCTGATTTTCTTCTTACGTTACTAACTAGGTTGGGAGTTAGCGTTGTCACATTAACTTTAGTTTTAGCTGTATCAGTTTGTTTATGTTGTATGTTTAAAGCTAGGTGGGGAGTATAGGGATTGTAAATATGCTAACGCGGCTAACATGTAGCATGTCACAAACAAGTTGTAGGATTCCTGTGAACACAGTTAATAAAGTCTGATTGACTCTCTGACGAGTCCAGTGCGTCTTTTATTTGATATAATTTTAAAAAAAGAAAATATTTGAGGCTGGAAGAAATCCCATGTGAGCTCATTTGATCCTGTGATCTTCATGTCTGTGAACCCCGTTAGTTTTTTGTCTGATAGAACTGAACTAGTATACATTTAAATGATTGTAAACCATTTACAGAAGAAAACTTTCAACAAACTTTAAAATATTAAGTTCATGAAGTGTTTCTTAAGGATAAACATTTTAGTTCTAGCTTAACTGGATACCGGACAAGCCCCCACTTCAGTTCCAACTCCGTCTGGGACTTTAAAAATGGACCAAAAATGAACTCTAAGGAGAAACTTTTGACATAAGAAACAAATCCAGCGACCACCAAAAAGAAAAGAGAAGTTTGAGGAAGAAATCCACTCATGCATAATTCATGAGTGAGCCCATTGGACCGTGGAGTTCAGAGCGGCTCCAGGCCGGTTCCTCTGATCATCATTGGTAAAACATGTTGTTCCAAGTTGAGACTATAGACGAGCAGCATGCCTGCTGTTACAACAAAGAATGAACTTCACACGTTTGCTCTCATGGAGGATGAAAGTGGACCAATGAACCACAGGCTTCCATGACATTAAAAATATCCTCGTTTTTTTGGTTTGAAGCATTTCTCTCCAAAAGCATTTATTATGTGTGTCTACACTGAGCTCATTTGGTGTAATTTTTCACATTTGCTGCCCCACTTCTGCTGCTTTCCACTTCTCCATCACAGGATTTGACTCTTCTGTAATTTGGCTTAGAGCTTAGAGGCTCCAGTGTTTGCTGTCTGCACATTTTACGCTTCCAGACTTCCAGGGTAAAGACTTGAAATTGCTTTTTCTCACAAAGAAAGAGTTTTTTTATACATATAAATATAGTTTTGTGGAGTACAGTACGACAGCAGGGATTCTATACATGAACACCTCCTATGGAGCAGCACCCCCCCAGTGGAGGCGCGGGATGGAAGTCAAGATCAAGGCAGCTTGGAGACGTGAAGCATCTATCAGAGTAAAGCTTCACGTCATGGGGGCGGAGTCAGCTCTGGACATTAGTCTGAGAAGATGCAGTCAGAAATGAACGCTGTAACAGTGATGTATTGGAACAGAGAAAAAGAAGTGTTGAAAAGAATCCAAACTACAAAAATGAGGGTTTGAAGAAACTTTGGATGAGTCTAGGAAAACTATGTATAGATTTCAGTGAAAAAACGTCCTGATCCTGTCTGGATTTGAATGAATTTATATAAGGGTAGTAACCAGACTTGAAGGTGTTTAAGCTGTTTTAACCCTTTAACACCAGAAACGTCACTAGTGACGCCTAAATAACAACCGTTCTTTAATGTGCTGTAACTCTGTAACCGTTGGTGAGATGAACACAAATGAATGGATTCTGATGCAGAGACAATAAGCTTTTTGTATTGGCTTTGAGGCCCATTACTGATGTTAAATGTAGCATAATAGTGGAAAGCTGACGGGATGTTTCAGAATGTGCTGGAACTTTATCAGAGGAGTTTAGGTATAGAAGGAATGTAAACAGTGGTATTAGAGAGTTATTAAATGGAGTCTCTAGAAACATCTAAAATCGCAATAAGATGCAGAAATTGATAGCTAAATAGACTGAAGCTGATAGCTGAAAACACTGAACCTAATAACTGAAAATGCTTAAGTTGGTAGCTTAAGATGCTGAAATTAATAGCTAAAAACGCTGAAATTGATAGCTAAAAACACTAAAACTGATAGCTGAAAACACTGAACCTAATAGCTGAAAAAGCTGAAGCTGGTAGCTGAAGAAGCTGAAATTGATAGCTAAATAGACTGAAGCTGATAGCTGAAAACACTGAACCTAATAACTGAAAATGCTTAAGCTGGTAGCTTAAGATGCTGAAAATGCTGAAGCTGATAGCCTTCTAAAATATTAGCTAAAGGCCAAATTAGTCTAAAATAATAATAATAATGATAAAATGAGCAGAGGTTCTGGATTGCAGGCGGTTAGTCGATGGCGTGACAAGAGGAAATCCTGGTGATCCTTGATGAGAGTACAGTAGATACTGTGAGCAGTGATAAGTCTTAGGTTTAAATGTGGCTTGGCAGTAGCTTTGGGTTGGTGTAGGAAGTGGAACAGATGAACCGACGTTGGCTGGTGGGCGTGGATCTCCTTATAACAAGTCGTCTGTGAAGATGACGAGCAGGTGTTCAGGATCCTGTCTTTAGTATTGGGATAATGCTCAAACTGGACCACACACAGTTCCAAGACACGTCAAAAGTGAAACACACCACACTGGGAGAGATTCTGAATGATCTGGTGAACCCAGACACGCCTCTCATGAATCGTGGTGTGTTTTCAGGTGTTCGTGGTTCAACCTTCAACCTCTTGTTCCTTCAGGAGGACTCCTACAGACCATAACTCCAGCTCATGCTCAGGTCCGCCTGCTGCTTCATGACCTCAGTGCTGCACAAACACCCACAACAGTGTCTTCCTCTGTCAGAGATTATCTTCATGCTCGGCGATGCAGACACGATTAGGACTTCCTCCACGCTGAAGTTCTTTGGAGATGCATCCAGGATTTACATCTTCCTCCATCCCTCGCTCTCTAAACCTCTAAGCGGAGCTTTTCCTGCCAGAACGGCCTTCTGCCAGCCGGGGAGATGATCCCAGAGCCCGCCGGTGGAGCGGAGCCGGCTGAGACTCCGAGGAGGAGGAGGAATGTCATGATCCCAGCGGAAAAGCAGGGGACCGTCGGCGTGGAGCTGCTGACAAAGACCGTCGGCGTGGAGCTGCTGACAAACAGCGTCACAGAGAGGCAGGTGGGTGATGAACGGCTGCGATAGCTGACGAGGAGTAACCAACGAAGATCCCATCTCCTCACCGTGGATGATGTTGGAGTAATCTGGTTATGTAACAAAAGCTTCAGAATTCTGAACCGCTTTTCTTTCCTGATCCTTCGCTGAGGTTTTCCACGGAGATCTGGAAGCTTTTGATCAAGTTGATTCAACCAACATCTATTTATCATTTATGACAAACAGAAAGATTTTAAAAAGTTCATGGTCTTTATGGTTGTAATTTCCTTTCTGGTTCAGTTTTTCTGCTAAATTTGAGAACATTTTCAAGTTTTTTATAGTATTTTCCATGATTTAAAGTTTAAAAACATCTAGTTTGTGAAGACCGCATCACAACAAGATGATGTATCTCCACTCTGATCATCAGACCCGACTGGGAAAGCTTCAAACCCGATCCAGTTCTGAGCAGAACCGAGCCAGAAACGGTTTTAGCTAAGGGATCTCTGACCGCATTTGGGTTCGATTTTGTTTTTTTAAAGAAACTGACTGAAAAACCTAAGTGTCAATAAGAGGTTTTTACAGCTGGACTCCAAAATCCAAGTGGAGCCGCAGCCAGAAAAGCTTTTAGAAGGAATTGAGGCGATTTGATGACAGATGAGAGGAGAGTGTGGATCCGTGGAAACGATGGATCAACAGAAACATGGACGTTTATGAAGACAGGGATCTCATTCTTCCAGGAAGGTCATGCGGATCAGGACTAAAGTTCTGACTTCTGGATTCGGATCTATGGAGAATAAAATCACAACTTGATTAAAGTGAATTTAGTTAAAAGCAGAAACACTGTCAGCGTTTATGTCTGTGAAATGTCTGTAATTTGATCTTTGATCAGATTAAAGACATCAAAGATCAGATTACAGTTGAATTGAGTACATAGCCCTGAAAAGGTGTATTCAATTAAAATAAATGTTTGCATTTGTCACATGTTAAATCATTCTGATATGCGCAGAAACAGCTGTAGAACAGGAAGTAGAGAAGACACCGGAGAACCGAGGCCGGGACCGAGTCAAAGTTCTGCTGTGATCAAATATGGAGTGAGACGATCTCCTATTTTATTTTAGTATTCGTACACAATCTTCTAAACACGTGCGGCCAGTGCTGGACTTTTTTCCTGTCCACACGTAAGCAGAGGAAGTGTTATGGTTAGGGTCAGATTAATACAACATTTAGCCTTGAACGCTCTTGAAACAAGTGCCATGACAATGTGCATCCTGGACACCCCTTCCTGCTCCCAGACACGGGTCTCCGGTGTCCGGCAGAGTCGGACCATGCTCCAAAGTCTCCTCTGGATCTGTGTGACATTAAATCCAGCGCAGTAATGACCCACAATCAGATCAACTATTGGTACAACCATCTTATCTCAATTGGAAGAACATTTGGATCTACGAGTCAGGTTCTGATTGGCGCGTTTCATGACCCATTTTTATTTGTTTATTAAGATTAGTTGTGTCTTTATAAACCAGATAGGTAACTCCAGGCCTCGAGGGCCACTGTGTCTGCATGATTTCCAGATATTCAAGCCTTAATCTAATTACCTGTTCAGGTGTGTCCAGCCAATCAGAACATGCAGATCAGGTATGTTGGAGAACATACAGGAACACGGCCCTCGAGTTCCTCATTCCTGATGTAAATGTTAATAATGGAAATATTTGACCTGTTTTGTGTTTGTTTGTTGTCTTTGTAGATCATGTATTTATTAGGAGGTTAAATTGGTCTTCTAACAGCAGCAAAGTTGTTGGTTCAGTTCCTTTTTCAAGAGGTAAAAGTCTAAAATCATCTACACAGCCGGAGACTAATTTCAACACTTGAACCTCAAAAACTTTTTATTTATTTTGACTGTAAAACAGTCAGAAAATATATCAGCAATTCTCAATTTACTACGTGACTCTTCTAAAAAGTAAAAAATGCAGAAAAACACAAAATCCATTTTGGATTCTGGAGTTTTAATAAAATAAATGTAAAGTAGGCTTTGCAGCTCATGTAATGTTACCTCTACTCACCAGAAGCTACTGCTCTGTCTCGAGATCCTTGTGGTCTTTTCATTCCCCGCTAGGATCCCTTTGAGGACATCGTTTGTCTCCTGTAGATTTATTGACTGTTGAGGATGAAGTTGCATTAAAAAGACACAAACGAGGAGAAATCTTTTCAGGTTTTTAATCTTTTATCCCAGAAGTGACATCATGTTAGTTCTCCGTCTCCATTTGTTGTCTTCACAGGCTTCTAAGTGAAACAACCTCACCGACACCAGAAGGACCTCAAAGTGTAAAGTTTTCTAAATAGAGCAACTGAGAGTAATTACGGTAATAATCTGAAGTCCACGAGGTTGAAGAGCAGGTCCAGGATGGATTTCTTCTTCTTTTGTGTCTTTTAGAGCAGTTGTATCCCCATCTGACCTCTGACCGTTTCATCTGCTCTCACTTAGACTGCTGTGAGTCTCTTTATTTGTTTTATCAAAAGTCTCTCAAACATCTCCAGTCGGTCCAAACCTCTGCAGCGAGGCTTTTAACCGGAGCCAGTAAATGAACTCATGTCATCTCTGCTGCTTTTATGGCTACTGGCTCCAGATAAACTCCTAACAATATTTTTACATTTCTGACTCCCAACACTCCTGCACTTCTCCAGGTTTTAAAATTTCCAAAAAAGTCTTTTTGAGAGCCAAACGGGTTCTGCCGCTTTTTGGGTTGTTCGGGACATGCAGGGTCGTAGAGAGGAGTGGATGAAATGTTGTGGGTATAGTGAGTGTATGTGTAGTATTGGTAGAAGGATAATGGAGGAAACACCCTGAAGACATACGGACCATGCTGTCGTACGGTGTCTGTATACTCTAGCCACCTGGGCGGTCTATGACCTTGATATTTTTGTGAGGGTCACCTGTGCGCCCCCTACAGGTGTGACCGTTTGTGACTAAAGCTTTAAGTCCTTCAGATTGGCCACACAGATCAAGCTGGAACCAAACAGGAAATCAGAAGCTGACGTCTGTGAGATTAAATCTAAACTTTCAGTTACTGAAGACGCTTCTGCATCTAAGAAACGTTGAATTTAACCACTGATGGTTCTCGAGGAAACCTCCAAAGAAGACCTGAAACTGCAGATTCCTGTCTGGCTGGATGCTCCGCCCTCCAATAGACTTTTTTTTTCGTTTTCATTAGGATTATTTCTTTATTGACATGCAGACGTCTCCTCAGAGCAGGAAGGTCTTGTTTTTGCTTCTGCTCCACGTCTTTCATCTACACAGTCAGCTGGGACGGACATTTGCATTCAGCTGCATGAAAATGAGTCTGAAGTGAGAAAAATGTGTCAGAACCACCTTAAAGCCTCCAACGGAACCAGGAAATGATTCAAACGAACTACCTGGATCTGCAGAGATGAATGTAAACCATCAGCATGATCAGATCCTCTTTTCCTTTAGCATCAAATGACTCTGTTATCTTTGGTGGTTTGCTTTCTAAATCTTTTTTAAGTGAAGATATTTTTTGCATGAATTATTAAACTTTTAGCAAAATAAAGAAAAAAATTGAATTAAAAAAATTGGAAAATGTTTAAAAAAATATTTTGAAAAGACATTTTAGCTTGATGACATTTTTTAGAAAAATATAATATTATAATGTGACTCCTCAGTTTTCAAGGATAATTTCAACCTAATTAATAAATCAAACTAATCACAAATAACAATTTGTTTCTGCTAATTAGAGTGTCATCAAGTTTATTTAAATAAATGTAGTGTTGTTTAGTAAAAAGTCTGTTCTGACATGTTTACAGCATCTATTCCCTATGCTTTTGTTGAGCTCCTTCCTCTTTTCCCAGCATGCTTCACTGTCTCTTATTAGCAAAATTTGCAGTTTGAACCGAGTTGTCAGTAGTGAGTGAATTTGGATACAGTTTTAGTTAGTTTTTTAAGCCTTTGTTGCGTATTTAGATAAATAAATGTGGCTCCTCGGCTTGCAATACGTTTTCAGAATAAATTGAGTTTCAATTTCTGCAGCTAATCAGTTAGCCAGTTCAGTGTTAGCATGCTAGCTGCTAGCGTGCTGGTCAGAACCGGAGCTGGATCTTCAGTTTGGATGTCTGGATTCCTCTCATTTACGTCATGCCCCTCCTTCGTCACCTCCCTCCCCCTCAGATGAACCCTCTCTCTTCATCATTCCACCTGTCGCCCCCCCCCCTCCTGTTCCTGTCATTCCTCCTGTCCTCATTCTGCTCTGTTGATGCCTTCTCCCCTCGTTTCTCCAAAGCGCCGCTCATCTTTTCCTTCTGTTCCCTCTGCTCCTGCAGCCAGCATCCTGGTCTCTGCTCTTCACGCTTCTGTGAGGAATCTCTAATAAAGCTGTTTCAGAGGAAGTTTGTTTAGTGTCTGTAGATTTATGGAAATAGAGATGATCTCGTCTCTCATCTTCTGCCTCCTTTTGTCTCAAACAGGAAGTTGTGCTGAAGATGGGGAGGAAAGAGCAATTAGCATTTGTTTAGCAGGAGAACGTGGATGTTCTTCAACAAACAAAAACATCAGTATTAGGGCCCCGCCCCCTCGCATCTTTGGGCCAGCAGTCTCAGAAAATGATTAAAATGAATAATGTATGAATCATTCACAAACTGAAGGTTCTGGCTGCTGTCCACAGGAAGGTAAAGAGCTGCTCTTTATCTGTGGGAAGATCTGCAGCAGCACAGAGGTGTGATATGTTGTAAGAAATATATATGATATATATATATTCTATCTATCTGTAAAACACCCATCTCACCCTCCGCAGGTGATTTAAAATCTGCAAATACATGAACGGGACATGAACGTGACTGTGTTTTTAGTTTTCTTTGAAGTTTGTAGATTTGCAATGGCGTTAGCAGTTTACTGGTCATACATGACTTGTTGACTCAAGCTGAATGAAACAATGTGATCATTTTAGGAAAGTTAACAACAACAAAGGAGATCCAAATCTATATTTCTGCTGATTCAGCTAAGAATTATAAATCCTAACTTGTGCGACCAAAAAATAAAATGGCAGCTTTGGAGGTAAAAACTAACAAAATGTCGCCATTTTGAAAAAGCTCCAACCAAATGGGGAGGGGCATGTAGCCTCCAATCAGCCAGTAAGGGCGGGTCTAAAGGGGGTACCGCCTTTAGACCATATGCTCCCGGCTTTAATTTGAAGGTAAAGTAAGAATTTCCTTTTTTTTGGAAAACTTTTTGTAGATTTTTACCTTCCTGACATTTTCATTAATTTACATTTCTTTACATCTTATTTCTCCTAAAAGGCTTTTTTTTAGCTGCTAAGTGGAGACTGGAGGCTGGAAATGTCAGACGGCTGCTGTTTGTGACCCGGCCCGACCCGTCCGTGAGGGGGGGGGTCCTGTAAAAGCCTGTAATGAGCCTTCACAGCTGAGAGCGGATAAAACACGGTCCGTGTGTCTGGCCGAGGGTTGTTTTGTGCCGCTGTCGTCCGTTAGGATTCATCTGAAGTTCACATGCCTGCAGCCTACGGGGGGGGGGTTATGGCTGACGAAGCTTTCAGAGACGACAGACAGCAGCTGGATCTGCTCTCCTGTCTGCTCTTCATCCCATCATCATTAATCTTCACCTTCATCTGCCTCAGCATCTCATCCATCTCCAGGATCGATAACAATCACGTTTTTTTTGTCTTTTCACGGATCCCTTCTGTGTCAGCTGCTGGAGCGTCAAACGTATGAAGACTGATGAAGACTCCTGCGGGGGCTCCGGTCCGGTCTGGATTAGATCCGGTCCAGGTCCGGCTGGGAGAAACATCTGGATGAATCCATGGGTTAATTTCCTCCGGGGTTTCTGTTGGTCCACCGTTTGGTCTCTGAGGAAATGAATTTATCCCAACAAACCAAAAAATGATCGTCCATTTAATTCTATAATTTCAGCTCTAAAATAAAAAGGAAAACAGCAAATTTTATCAAGTTCAGATTAGATACTAGTATGGAATTAAATCGGATATTGCTCCACTTTACAATCCGCCCCCAGTGGTCATTTGAGGAACTGCAACATCATACAACTTGA
>NC_050529.1:1600800-1607736 GCF_002922805.2 Oryzias melastigma
ATTTTATCAAATTCAGATTAGATAAAAATATGGAATGAAATCGGATATTGCTCCACTTTACAATCCGCCCCCAGTGGTCATTTAAGGAACTGCAACATAAAACAACTTGAGATCGGCTTTCATTTACAGATAAATCAAACATGATGCTAAATTGTTTAATACAATTATAGTGTGAATGTTTAGTAAGCATTCACACTAAAGTGATTGTCCTGCTGCTTGGGGAATGTTTTTCGGCACGTAAAAACTTGATAGTTTTTGAAATATTGAGCAAAATGTGAGCCACAGAAATGAATGAAAGTCTCCAAATTTCAAAATTTTAAGTAAAGCAAGCTGTAGAACAGAACAAGTAGAGCAATGAGCCTTTAAATATATTCATGGACTATGTTTTAATCTTTTATAATACTTAAAAAAAAAAAGCTAGAGTTTAGCCAATATTTTAGCAACATGCTAACATTTTTGGCTAAATTAGTTTACTGAGGAATTTTAGTTTATTTTGGAGTTTAGCTAGTATTTAAGCTATTTTTATTTCTTCTTTTTTTCGGGCGAATTTGAAATCTGAGGTTTTTAAGGCTAATTTAAAGTGAAGCTCTTTTTTAACTAACAAACTAAATATTCAATTACTAGCAAAAATGGGGAAAAAACTAATTTAAGCTTAATAAGACTTTAAAATCTTGTCTTATGTATGCCCAGCACTATTATTTTTATTTACATTTAGTTAATTTTTCTTTTATTCTTATTTAGTTCTTTATTTTAATGTTTTTATTTCTTTATTTACTCTTTGTGTGTCATTGTGATTGATCATAATTTTGTACCACATATAACTGTGACTTTATGGTTCACATGCCTTATGTTTGTGGAGTTGTTCTGAAAACGCTTTTTAGATTAAAAAAAAAAAACACACAAAATATTTTTGCACAGTTGTCATGTATTAGGGATGTTAAAGCAAATTTACTACAAATTTTCAGTAATTTAGGTCAACTAAGATTAATAGTTCTTTAACGAAGTTTCCAGTCTTTAAGCAAACTTAACGTTTTACAAGAACAGGTGGAGGTGGAGGTGATGGAGGAGGAGCCTGAACCTGACCCTGTGGGCCTATAGGATGACATAAGAACGTGATATCATTGCTGAGCAGGACGCCCCCCTGAGTAGAGGTTGTGAACATCCTCCACTTCCTCCTCCTCTCCCTCATCCCTCCTTCTTATCTGTCTTCCTACCTCCCCCCCCTGCAGTCTGGCAGCTCGTTGTGCGATAAACGCTGACGGGAAAGGGGGAGGAGCCGCGGTCTGTAGCTGTGAGGCTGAAAAACAAAGCAGCAGGCGGATTAAGAGAAACCTGTGAAACACCAGCAGAAGGAAGAAACTCAGGATCCCGGCAGCCAATCAGAGCGCGGCGAACGTTCACGGATGAACCGGGGATCCGGAGGGGCCCATAATCCTCGGCACACTTTCAGGGACGAAGCAAGGAGGCTGCGGCGGCGATCGGTCAGAGCGGCTGATGGTGACGCTGAGAGGAGGAGCGGCCGTTTCATTTCTCCTCCATCAGTGTCTTCAGGATCCTGTGATTCACTCTGAAGATACGAGACTAGAACGGCTGAAGCCTCAGACCAAATCTGAGTGGATACGAGCGGAAAAATGGTCCAACCTGGACGAGTCATGCAGTGACCTAATGACTAGAGGTGCAAGTATAAAGTACGACAGCATCACCTGTTCATCCATCAATCTGGTCTAACAGTTTCATTGGGAGCCCGAAATTTAGGTTGACGTGTGTTTACGTGGACCACGAAGCTTAACGCTAGATGTGTTTCCATTACACATATATGCACAAAACTTGATCCTAAAAATGTAAAAAAAAAACACAATTCTGCAACTACACTGTTTCCATTAAATCCTAATTATGTGAATAAACACAAACCAACTCTCACAATAAGTCCTTCAAAACCAAAGCAACAGATGAGAACTAGTATTGTTTCAAGTTGATTCTGTTCCACTCCAACCACATTTTTTTCTTTTGTTAAATCGTTCTCAGTAATCTTTTAATTGTGCAGTTTTTAGAGTCACAAACATGCAGACAGCTGGTTCCACCTGCAGCAGGTTTATTAGACACAGCTAGAAGTCCACAAAACTAAATCAGGGTGAGACAGGCAGAGGTCAATCATGATCATGAGGGTTCAGGGAAGAGAATAGAGTAGTCAGAGTCCAGATGTGGGTCAGGGCAGGTGATCAGAAAATAAGCTGGGTCAGAACCAGAAGATCAGGTCCAGACAGAAACGCTCGGTAATGCAGAGTGGCACAAACAATACTTCGCACTGAGTGCTGCTTAAGAAGTAGGCGTGATTGTCAGATTGGAGACAGCTGAGTAGCATCCAGGAGCTGTGGGATGGGGCTGCTGGGAGATGTAGTGCAGTCAGTATTCTGAGGATGACACCCACTGGTGGCCAGAGGAGACAGAGCGCTGACTCCTGACATTTAGCCAAAATCCAAAACTCTTTGTCAGTTTTAAGACATAGGTTATGCCCAGAGATAGTAGCTCATCAGATATGTAATTCTTGTTTATGGGCGGGACTGTTGGCTCAGAGAAATGTAGCTGCAGTGTTTTCTGATAAACACTGCAGTAACCTGGAAGGAGGAGATGTACTACACATAGTCAACCACTCCAGTGGGATAAAGAACCTCTTTCTGCCACAGAGTGAAGTGAGATTTATTACAGCGACTGTCGAGTCTCTGCAGCTCCAGCGGCTGTGAAACAGGAGGAAGGCGAGATCCGCACAACGCCTGGCGTTCAACACAAACTCATTCCTGGATGTTCCTGCAGACGGATCTCTGCCAGAGAAAGTTTGAAACTTTTAATCCGGCGAGCCAACCTTCAAAAAGATCCACATTTGCTATTTTTATTGTCACAGAACTTGTTTGGGTTCAGAAGGAATGTAAACGCTTGATCCCTGCAGAAAACAGCTAGCTTATGCTGGGTTTTGGTTCCGTGCCAGTTTCTGGCTTTGAAACCAGCATGTAATGGTAAACATATGTGCTGTAATTGGTCTTTAGGGACTTTTGGAGCCAACTGTGCAAATAATTGAGCTAAAACAAACACAGTCATTTGAGTATCATGCAGATTTGAGCTGGAAATGGGCAGAGCTGTGTCCTACCTGAAGCTTTTGTCACATGCACCTGTACAGAGGGTTGACCAGGTTTTGGGGTGTCCAGGTCTGTGGAGGTCATAGAGAGGAGTGTCTTCATTTTAAGAGAAAGGACTTCCTTTGAGACTCGTACAATCACTTTAAGGGATGAAGATGGAACGTACCATTGTCGTGTGTGGTAAGTGTATCACGAAGAATTCGTAAGGTCACACAAAATGGAATTTTCTGTGGTGCAAATGGAGCCTCAGGTGGTGGTCTGGTGACATGTTTTGGATAGTGCAGCAAAAGTTCTGATGCTCAAGTTCAATAATGTAAACTTTGTAAGGAATTTGCGTAGAGTTCTAGATCCCAAATATGGTGATTTATGTTAAACGATACTTCAGCTGAGTACTCAGTACCGACATTGGTGATGAATGGTAATCGATACTTTGATACCTTGTTATTGATACTCCCATACTATTGTCTGTCTCCATAGGTCATAGAGAAGAGTGGCTGTATTTTAAGAAGAGCTCTGGAGTGTCTTTCAGTTCCCTTGAGACTTGTACGACCACCTCAAGGGTCGTCGTGAAAATAGAACATACAATAGTCATTAGTGTATTTTAAAGTACCCATAGTGCTAATAGACTCAGTGAATTAATGAAGTATGGGTGATGCTGTTGAACGTCTTTACGCGACACTCTAGTCATTATGAAGGTGCGAGCACTGCCCCCCTTACTGACCTTTACCCTGTTGCCCGCAGCATACCCATAGAAAAATGTACATTTTTGCTTTACATGTCACTGAGTGTTCTACTGCCTTGATATTTTGTGCAGAATTGACCATGTTGTAAGTCCATATCAACCTGTTAGGACAGATAAGACAGATAAATGTAGGTTGTTGGTTAATCCGAGCTAGAGCTAAAGTTTCTATCAGCTATAGGGCAAAAATATTGTTTTTGAGAATCCTCTTTAATGAAAATAAACATAATTGTGGTCATTTCTGCATCCCTGTTGATAACAAGAGCTTATTATGAATCTGATCCTGATAAAAACCTGTTTGGACAGGGTCAGATCTCTGTTGACAAAAGCCATTTTAGCTAGCTATTGTCCCTTAATCCAAACACTCCAATCTAATCTTATCATTGACCTGAACTCGACCCTTTTTTCAGAGCAAATGAAGTCAATCTTTAACCAAACCTCAGCTCCGATGAGCGTCGACTCTTCACACCGTCTCCACACTCCAACACACAGCGTTTGGTGTCTCTGCCTGCGGGGCGGGCTCATCCTCCTGAGACGAGCTTTAAACGCAGTAACAAGAGGAAGATATGGAGCAGAAAGATCTGAAATCCTCTAGTATCCCACGGAGGAGAATTTCATGTCTATTGTTTCTGGTTTTGTTGGCAGCAGAACAGACAATAGCTGGGAGTCAGCGGGGACGGCGGCGTTGTCCAACATGAGCTAAAGCTGCTCCGACATTCCTGCAGTTTGTGCCGCCGCGGCCCAAAGCGACGCCTTTTCTGGTGTTTGGCAGTCGCATCGAGAATGCTTTTCATCGGACAATTAGGATTTTTACTTTATGAACAAAAAGAGGAAAAGAAAAAAATCCTTTGAACAAATAAACAAAACCTCCAGCGCCGTGGAAAGGTTTCAGGAATGATGGGAAAAAACGACTTTCAGAAACATAAATAACATTTGTTTACTAAATATAGAGAGATCAAACGGTCTAAATCACATGAACGTTTGATGTTTCTACTTCTTATCTCCAAACCAGCATCAGTTCTTCACAAAGTTGGGATTTTGTGGGATTCTCGTCAAAAATGTTGGATCAACCAATTCTACCCAACAGGTGGGTGATTCTCTGAAACTGGAGCAGTTTAGTGTCCCGCAGGTTTACCTCCATGTCTTTCATTTAAAATAAGCCATAAGAAGCATTTTAAAACTAGAAAAGGAACGAACTGCATTATAAAACACAAAAATAGTTTGTACATTTGAGGTGTAGAGGTCAGCCACCAACCAGTTACTTTATCACTGAATACAAAACTAATAACAATAGCCAATAATTACAAGTTCTTTCTGCCAACATGATCATTTGCTGTCTTTTCTGTCATTTATTTTGGTAAATATGTTCAAGTGCATCAAGACTTCGAAATCCTCGGTTTAGTTTTCACTGAATCAAAGCTGATCTGGAGGCTTAGAATCCTTTTATCTTTTTCAGCTTCTTATTTCTGTCGTTTAGCGTTTTCCTGGTTTTCCTAAAGGACAGAAAGTGATCTTCAGTTTCTGAAACATTTCCCGCGACTTCGTCTGTTCGTCCTTCAGCAGCTCAGACAGGAACCGACAGTCGAGGAGATAAGACCAGAAAATGAGAAATCAAATCAAATCCGCTGGAGCTGAACTGGAGACACAAACCGTCTGAGATCCAGAGAAAATCAGGAAAGTTCTTCCTGGGATTCTACTTCCTGTAGACGGAGGTTTAATCTATGAATGATTTCAGGTGTTTACAACCAACTATCTTTAGATCAGGGGTCCACAAACGTTTGTGAGAACCATGTAACTGTTTTCTTCTCTGATGGGGGCCGGGGTCGGTTTGTAGGCTAACTGTTACAATCACAGCCTGAATCTGTCCATAGGTCCATCCATCCATCTGTCCGTCCATCCGTCCATCCATCCATCCTTCCTCCTCAAAGGAGGAGGATGGTGGATGAGGTGGAAAAATTGGAGCAGATCAGCAGCATAAATGTCAAATCTGCAGAGCCGCTCAGGTGGTGCTGAGTCGCGTTAGATCAGCAGAAGCTTCTGGATCACTGACTCTGTGAGTCATTATATCGATGTCTCACCTCAGATCCTGTGGATTCTCCGCCGGTCTGCTGGACGCCGACGGTGAAGCGCCGTCGCTCTGTGACCAAATAAAGATTCATCAGACACATTTAAACATTACAGGATCATTTATTGAAACATATTTAAACCTTAAATGACATTAAATTGGATTTAGGTTGAATGAATGAGGAGAATCTCTACAATGTCTTCACTGGTTTGGTGAGGATATTCTGTTTAATTCATGTAGAAGCTGGAATGGAGATTATCTTAAAAGGAGGTAAAAACATTCTTTTACATTTGAAAAACATTTAAAACAGTTGAAAATACACATTTGAACTTTAAATCAATCATGAAAATATGACATATTATACTGAAGGAATTACTGAAAACTTGAATAAAAACTATAAATCTGTAACTGCTGTCAAATGAAATAATAAAACCTACTTTGATTTATTGTTTCTCTGTTTTCAGTCTCAATTTATATTTTCAACTCAAATTTAAGCCTAATTATATGTGGGGGCGGGGCTTAGATCCCATTGGTATTGATTGGATAAGAGAGGTTATGATGACGTCATTTCTAAAGCCGTGTTTCCACTGAGCGGTCCGGTCCGGTCCGGTATTTTCGAGAGTCCGAGTCATTCTGAGTTTCCACAGGAACCACTCTCACCAATCAGGAGTGAGCTTGTTGGAAGGCCACACCCCTACCACTTGAAGCAGGCTACACAAAATCTGTCAGTCAAATGCTTTGAACGTTGGACGCTTACTTCTATTGAGGCGTCTGATTGGTCCGTTTATAACTTGAATAACTTCAACTACAGAAAAAAAAAAAAGTATCAGATCAAGATTGTTTATTCCGACCAATAGAATGTTTATGTCTCTGTTGAAGTCTATGGGATTTTGGTTTCTTGGAGCCAGTCGGTACTTCCTGTTTGGAATGCCTAAGGGGGCGGAGTCACTCAAACCAGTTCTCACATACAGTCAATGGGATCAAACTATTAAAAGTAAAGA
>NC_050529.1:1608035-1614607 GCF_002922805.2 Oryzias melastigma
AAAGGTAAGAACTTGCTTTTAAATATATAATCTGGTTTGTTATTTGTTTTAAGCTGATTTAATGATGTATAAAACATTGGATCAATTCACATTCTGTAATTTTTTTACAATTAAAAATAATTAGTTTATATGAAATTACATTTTTGACTTGAGTTAACCGACAACTTAAAAAATAAATTTTTAACTTTAATTGTAACAGTCCAAAGAACGTTTGTTAGATGATCTGATGTTTCACTTTTTTCAGTGTGCTGTCTGTTTTCCCATGAACTCTTTCTGCTGCAGAAGCTGAAACTCTTTATTCTCCTTTTCCCGCTCGTTCTCCGTCAGACTGTTTTTTTGTTGGCGGGCCGAGGACGCCGGCGACATTTACTACAGGAAACCCATTCCCCGCACATCCGGCTCTGGAGGAGCGCTGAGTGGATCTGAGCGTGTTCCTGCGCCGTGAGAGCGTCTGAGCGTGAGCGGGCTGTGGGCCGCGCCGCCGTCCCGCAGCAGCTGCGCCTGTTTGCCTCTCTTATCTGTCCATTTCAGCCGCCAACGGCACGAGGCGGCGATAAGACGCAGATGCAGAGAAGATAGACCAGAGGAGGAGATAATGCAGCCTCTGCTGTAATGCAGTTTCATCTCTGAAATGAAGTGAAATGGAAAACAAATGAATCGAGAAGAGTCTGGAGAGCTGAAACCGTTCTTCACGTGTTGGATTGGAGAGAGATTGAATTTGCAGAAAAAGGACTTGCTGATGACTCGACTTCATTAGTTTCTGCTGCTGCCAGCTCCTCCATCATCTCACTCTCTGTTTGGACGGCGTTCAGAGCGGAAGCCAGGCGGGAAACGGCGAGCGGGGCCTGACGGGTCGGGCCTGAGAGGAAAACTGAAGTAATGACCGAGTCAGAGCTCTGCAGTCACACGCAGACGGTGAAGAACCGCTGCAGAGAGACGTCACCGGAATGCAACACCAGTCTAGAAATAGAAGTATCGGGGCGACATCAGAGACATCCACGTCATGACACTTTTCATCTTTTTATTATTTTCAGACGGTGGATTAAAGATGAAGATTCTGTTCTGACTCGTATTGTTGGAAAAAAATTCGATTTATTCCATTCGAGACGAACAAAAATGATGTGACATCATCACTATTCTGACTTACATTTAGCTAAACTCCAGAAATGGGTTTGATCTGAGATACACGTTGGCTGTGGAGAGACTTGATCAGTCCAGGTCAGTCCAGGTCAATCCTAGTCAGTTGTAGTCAGTCCAACTCAGTGCTTGTGAATCCAAGTCAATCCAGATTAATCCAGGTCCCTCCTTACTGGTTCAAGTCAGCCCAAGTCAGTTCAGATCAGTCTGAGTCTGTCCAAGTGAACCCAGGTCAGTTCAAGTTAGTCCAGGTCAGTCCAAAACAGTTGTGGTCAGTCCTGATCAGACCAGGTCAGTCCAAGTCAAAACAAGACATTCGAGGAAATCCAGGTCAGTTCAAGTTAGTCCAAGTCAATCGAGGTGAGTCCAACTCTGTCAAAATGAATCCAGGTCAGTTCAAGTTAGTCCAAGTCAATTCAAGTCAGTCCAAGTCTGTCAAAGGGAATCCAAGTCAGTCCTGATCAGTCCAGGTCAATTCTAGTAAATTCAAATAAGCCCAAGTCAATCCAAGTCAGTTCAACATGGTCCAGATCAGTCCAGGTCAGTCAATACATGTAAGTCCAAGTCAATACAAGTCATTCGAAGAGAATCCTGGTCAGTCCAAGTCAGTCGTGGTGAATCCTAGTCAATCCAGGTCAGTCCTAATAAGTCCAGGTCAATCCTAGTAAGTTCAAATAAATCCAAGTTAATCCAGGTTCATTTAAGTCAGTCAATCCAGGTCACTAAGTCAAACCCAGACTGTCCAAGCCAATTCAGGTCAACCTGAGTCAACCCAGGTCAATCAAGGTAAGACCAGGTCAGTTTAAATTATTGCAGGTCATTCCAAGTCAATCCAGGTTAGTCTTGATCAATCCAGGCCAGTCTGGTCAGTCCTAGTCAATTTGGGTAATTCTGAGTCATTCCAAGTTAATCCAGGTCCGTCTAATATAACTCTGGTCAGTCCAAGTCAGTCTTGGTCAATCCAGGTCATTCTGGGTCGGTAAAGGTCAGTCTGTATAAATCTAAGTTGGTCCAGGTCAGTTTAACCTTCAAGGACTCGATGACCCCATTCAAGGACATCAGTTATTTCTGCTTAACCAAAGCTTTTGACTATGAAATAAAAAAGGCATATCAAACAGAAGCTCTAGTTTTAAGAGGATAAATGAGTCAATCCAGGTCAATCCAGGTCAACAAGTCAGTTACTATTTACTCCACTGTAAAATAATACATTTTAGTTTGATTAAAAACAACAAGTGACAATGAAGATTATGATAACATGCATCACAAAACACCGAAAAGATGAACTGATGATTCTGAAATCTAATCCGGTCCAGATCACTCCAATAAAGTCAGATTATCCTAATCCATGCTAATGACCACATATACGTGAGTGACAGATTACATGAAGGTTTTAGTGTAATCTCTGGACTGAGGAAACAAAAGGCAGAAAAAAGACTAAATCTAACCCTCTGAACGAAGGACAACAAGAAGAAGAACAGGACGGACCCTCAAGCAGATCAATGTGTGTGTGGGGGGGGGGGGGGGTCAGACTGTGGCCCCCAAACCTGTTTCACATCGTTCGATTTCATTTACAAGATTCATGTACATGTCATACCTGCAAGAATTCCAGTGTTTTGTGTAACTTTGGTTTTAAGAGTGGACTGACGGGCAACATTTACCTATAGAACACCTAAATCTAGAGCAGTCAGCCCTAGAAGAGTAATGCTCCACAACAGTCAGTTTTGCAAAAGGAAGCTCTAGTATGGTCAGCTCTAGACAAAACAAACAAAAAAAAAAGCCCAGCTAAGGACAAACTCTCCAAACTAGCCATGGCTAAAAGCATTATGATATGGGCATGGGACTGCTATCAACAGTATGTCTATGTTTTTTTTATCTGTCCTTACTCTATAATTAAATTCAACTCAATTCTCTAGAACAGTTAATCTACTACAGTTAGCTGTAGAATATTGAGCTCTAGAAGAGTGAGCTCTAAAACAGTGATCTCTAGAACAGGGTGCTCTAGTGCAGTCTACTCTAGTACAGTCAGTTCTAGTACAATCAACTGTTGTTCAGTCAACTCCAGAACAGGGATCTCCAGTACCATTTGCTCTAGTATATTTAGCTCTAGAACAGTGAGAACAGTTAGCTCTAGTACAGTTAGACATAGAGCAGTAAGCTCTAGAACATTCAGCTCTAGAGCAGCAAACTCTAGAACTCTTAACTCTAGAACATTCAGTTTTAGAACAATTGACTCTATAACAGTTAGCTCCAGAACGTTCAACTCTAGAACAGGGTTTTCTAGCTCAGTTAGATCTAGAACACTCTGCTCTGGTAAAGTCAGCTCTAGAACATTCATCTCTAGAAAATTCCGTTTTAGAGCTGTTCCAGAACAATAAACTCTAAAAAATTAGCTCCAGAACAGTGATCTCTAGTTAGAACACTCAGCACTAGAGCAGCAAAGTCTAAAACATTCAGTTCTAGAACAATAAAGTCTAGAACAGTCAGCTCAAGAACATTGTGCTCTAGTAGAGTCCGCTCTAAAACAGTCAGCTCTAGAACAAGAAACTCTAGAGCAGTGATCTCTAGTTCAGTCAGCTCTAGTTCAGTCCGATCTAGAACAGTGATCTCCAGAACAGTCATCCCTAGAACATTTTGCTCTAGAACAGTCTTCCAGGTGTGGTCAAACACCTGACAGCTGCTTGTCATCTGTTCACCTGTTCAAAGAGAGGTTGATTTCATGCTTTAGGTACAAATGTCTGTATCAGGCACCAGGTTTTTCTTCATCATCTGAAGTCTTTTTACAATCATTTATTTATTAATGTGTTCTACTGTTCTAGGGTCGTCTGATGGGTCACATAAAATCTGATGTCTCCTGTGTGTATAAAAACCATGAACTAAATACGATAGATGATCCAACATGAATACATAAACGTTGATCAAAAGAATGAGAGAATCCTTCGAGTGAATAGAAGAGAACATGGAGGTAAAAAGACAGAATCCTCTCGAGTGCGAGGATGCCTCCAGGACCAGCGAGGAGCTTCACATGCAGAGACGGACGAGAGAACCTTCCGGAGTTCCAGACAGAATCTACAATGAGGACAGCAGAGTGACAGCGGAGGAGGACACGGCCTCGGGCTTCTCATTGGACTGTCAGACAGCTTCCAGCGCCGTCGTCTCTCAGCCAGGTAATATCCGTCTGAGAGCAGCGGACGTCCAGGAGCTCCTTCAGAGAGTTTATTCATCTTTAATGCCTGTAATTCTGCTGAGCTTCAGCTGTCAGTTTACCCATGATGCCCTTCTTCTTCTCTCTCTCAGAATTGAACTGCTGATATTAAGGTCGATGACCTTTCCTTCTCTCTTATTGAGACCTTTATTCTGAAGGGGTTGAGGGCTCTGTTCCTGATCTCCGGTGGTCTCAGTCGTGATCCTGTGATCAGGTTTCAGACCGAGCTCCAACGTGGACCAACGTGAGCGGAGGTCTGACAGCCTTCCCTCATGTGAAGCTCCGTAAGGATCCAGGCTGGTCGGGGCGCTGCAGGCAGACGATGTCATTTTGAAGTGACGCAGATATCCGCCTCAAATGTCAGGACGTTCCTATAGAAACACGTGGATCCGTTCAAACCTTCTCATGCAGAAAAACCTGGAGGCTGTGCAAAAATGTATGTTGACGATGCAGAAGGATGACATGTTGACAGCCGCTCGGTCACCTGACCTCGACCTTACCCCCCGTTCACACCGAGGCAGCACCCGCACATGGGTTCTGTCAGACGCTTGAACGGATCTGACAATTCACGCCGAGAACGTCCTACGAGCGTCTGACGGACGGCTCGGCGCTCAGACGAGGTTCAGGAGGATTTTAACAACGTTTCTACAGCTGAAGAAAACAGGAAACAGGCTCCAAGTGTCAGACTTAACTAAACTTTCACAATAAAAGTTTTCTAAAAACATGACAGTGATGTACACATCCGTTATCAGAACTAAATAGACATGCATTCACAACCGCTTTATTGTGAAACTCTGTACTACAACTCCAGTGTTAGATCCACTACAATCTACCTAAATACACGCAAAAAAATAGTCATTTAGGTGAGATGGAACTATTCTGACAGAGGTTTTTGTAACAGTTAGCATTAGTTTCTCTACTTTAGCTACAATGATAGATGTTTCCAATTAGCTGCAGTAAAAAGAGGGGCCCCAAAATACAACACACTGCCCTCCTACATTTTGAGCCCGCCCCCAAGAAATTATAGGAGACGCATATACATACATATATGTATATATATATATATATATGTATATATATACTTTTTTTTCTAAATCTAGCTGATCGAGACCCACATAGGGCGTGACTTTCGGTACCGGACACAGATGCAGATCAGTACCGGACACGGATCGGTAGTGCACACAGATTGGTGCAGATACCAGAGAAGGATTGGTACCGCTTCAGGATACCGTACCGGCTCTGGATGCAGATTGGTACCAAACACGGATCGGATAGAGATCAGTACTGGACATGGATCGGTACCGGTTGCGGATAGGTCCCAGTTCCACATGCAGTACCAGTTCTGGAGGTGCACCAGGCCAGAGTTAGGGTACCGGGTTGGGGTACTGGTACCAGTTGATGTGGACTCCCATAACGTCCTTAACCACGCATCATTTTGTAATGACTGTAGCATTAAAATGTCCATTTTGGAGTCGCTCTTTACGTATCTATGACAACGGTAACATGCTAGCATAGCATCTCGGGCAGTATGACTCCTTGACCTCTGGATCTCTTCTGCTTCCACTAAGATCAACCAGAAAGTTTCCAATCAGGTTCTTAGGAGTTCTTAATCTGATTTCCTTCCCATCGAAGTGTAAAGCAGATCTGTGCCGTTAGCGACCCGTTTCTCTGGCGCTCAAACACTCGGCGTCTCCGCCTGCAGCTGATTGTTAACATGGGAGGCGGTGCATTATTTACTGGAACCAGGACCCCACAGAGCGGGAGTGTTTCAGAAAGTGATCTGTTTGCTGCAGATAATGAATGTGGGTCACAACGCGCTGGCGGATTTTCCCGCTGACGCTCCTGCTCTCCGTCGGGGGCCGGACCGGCCCGCCTCCCGCGGCGGTCGGAGCCTGGATCCGTAACCGTTTGAGCTCCATGTTTTACATCCTCGCCCGCCACGAGGAACATTAGAACTCCTAATCATACCAGAACCAGAACTCGGTGAGTCTTTGCAGAGAGTTCAGCTGACAGCTGAACCCCTTGTACCACCTGCAGGTGATCATGTGACTCCACGCCGTGGGGGAGGCCTGCGGGCGCGTGGAGCCGTCTCCGTGATGAGCCCAGAACCAGCAGCAGGCATGAGTAATCACTCCAGGGAGTTCCTCCGATGGAAAATCAGCTTTTTCAAACACATTTTTTCATTTGTCAGATTTGTTTTCCTCCATTAAATATTTATATCTGTTGTTTAAAC
>NC_050529.1:1614631-1623850 GCF_002922805.2 Oryzias melastigma
CACAATCGTTTCAGTCCATTTTTAGTCTTTTAATTGAACTTAAACTTGATTTATTGCCACAAACACCTCCTGCTTTAATTGTTTTATAATATTTCTATAAAAATTGTTTTTAATCCAAATTAATAGTAAAAATCTTCAGTCTTTTTTAGCTGAGAACCAAAACTAGAACAAATCCTTAAAATGTAGAAAAGTTTTGACCTTTAAAACTAAAGCAATTTTACTACAAAACCTTAATAATTCATTAATCACAGGAATGATATTTCTTTATTTTCCTTGTTTTTCTCGTTCATAGGTGGAAGCTTCTTCCTGTGTATTTTTCTGTTGCAATCACCTGAAAATGTATTTTTCATATCGAGGTTTTTTATTTAAATCGTCTGGTTTCTGAGACTCATTTCCATTTTTTTGGATTTTCCCGCAGACTTTCCCCTCCAGGCTTCAGGTCTCCATAGAAATGTACTTTCACATTTGACAGCTAGAGTACCACCCCCCAACACTCTTTTTAATGGCTGCTGAAAATCTTTCTCTAACTTTAGTTTTCAGGGTCAAAACTTTAAACTGTTATTTTTCATAACAGATAAAGTCGTTTTCCTTTTTTCAAATTCAGATAATTTTTTTAATCTTCTGTGTTTGAAACTCTTATTTAAAAGCACAAAGCCAAACTTAAGTTATATTTCTCTGTTTCTTTAGAATGTGTTCATTCTAGTTAGAGTTTGTGGTCGTGCTCAGACTTTATTTTGATTGGTTGATTTATTTTCCATATCTACCATTCAATTTAGTTTTGATATAACCCAATATCACAACACTGTTGTCTCAACAGGCAATAAAATAAAAAAATCTTGACATCTAAAATCAGTCATAAAATATAAACAAAAGTTTGTTGCTAAACTAAACTAAACAGTGTAAACTAAACTGGTTATCCAACGGCCAAGATGAGCCAGAGGCGAGGTTCACGGTCAAAACGAGCCAGAGGCTAGGTACACAGTTAAGACGAGCCAGAGGCGAGGTCCATGGCTGAGGCGAGCCAGAGGCGAGGTCTACAGGCGAGATGAGCAAGAGCCGGGGTCCAGGTTGAGACAACCCTGAGGCGATGTCCCTGAGGTGATGTCCAGGGTCAAGATGAGCCAGAGGCGAGGTCCACGGTTGAGACAAGCCAGAGACGAGGTCCATGGTTAAGATGAGCCAGAGGCGAGGTCCACGGTTGAGACAAGCCAGAGACGAGGTCCACGGTTAAGATGAGCCAGAGGTGAGGTCCACGGTTGAGACAAGCCAGAGGCGAGGTCCACTGCCAAGATGAGGCAGAGGCGAGGTCCATGGTTGAGACGAGCCAGTGGCGAGGTCCACGGTTGAGACGTGCCAGAGGCTAGGTCCACGGTCGAGACGAGCCAGAGGCGATGTCCAGGGTCAAGATGAGCCAGAGGCGAGGTCCACAGACAAGATGAGCCAGAGGTGAGATCCATGGTCAAAACAAGCCAGAGGCAAGGTCCACGGCCGAGACGAGCAAGAGGCAAGGTCTACAAGCAAGATGAGCCAGAGGCGAGGTCCCCGGTTGAGACGAGCCAGAGGCGAAGTCCACAGTTGAGATGAGCCAGAGGTGAGGCCAAGAACAGGTTCATGGGCGATCCACCTGGAATCTGTTTTGCTCCAGCAAAGGGGAGAAGAAAAGAGGAACAACACCTGAATCACACTGCACCAAACAGAAGCACACAGAACCAACTAAAATAAATAATAAAGAATAGAGGAGAGGTGAGTAAATCACAAAAGATGCTCAAAATGTGCTGCTACCGGAATGACACTGACATTTAAATCACTCCTCAGGACCTCAGATTGGGTCTGAACATTGAGTGTACATTAAAACTGAACGTCTCTGCCGTGTGAATCTGGTTCTGTGTGAATGCAGCTTCAGAAAAACTAGGAGGAGTGATTGAAACAGCTTCATAGTTTGAACTGTTGCACCACTATAGAGTCGACTGAACTAATGGTCATCACAGAAACCTGAACCAGCGAGGGGATTTCTCTGCTTCCTGAATGTCAAACGGATGCAGAAAACAGACGACAAATTCCAGATTAGTTTGATGTTGAGCTATGAACGTCTGTTCAGCTTCAGAAACAACATTCAGTTTCCAGTTACTGCTGTTCTGGTTATTATTTTATCACATTATCATCCTGTATTTCTAGTCTAAAGCAGGTTCTCAGATTGTTGTTATTCTTTCCTTTCTGACACATGTTGGTCTATGTTTAGGCTCATATCTGGCTCCGGTTTGATGTGGGCTCAACATGTAATCACATAAAATGTAAATCCTTTCAATCCTGCAGGTTTGTCCAAAGGCTGCCAGCACCTCTGTGGAGGTTTCTGTGTGGTTGAACAAAAGTTCCTCTGCTTACATAATGGAGCCACGGTGCCAGCCAGCATGCAGAAGTAGGACACCCGGCGACGCTGTCAAATGGGAATTAGAGCCCCCACAATGTGGAAAACAAACCACACACGCTGCATTAATAACAAGCTGCTGGCAGTTCTCCAGCTTATTACAATCATCCAAACAGAAAAACGGATTCATGTCTTCCTCTGAACCTCAAACCTTCATCAAACCGTCGTAACATCAGACTTCAGGACCGCCGTCACTCGCTGGGTCTGACGTCCCGCCAAAACACGACAGACACTCCGGCAACAGAACAGCCAAATTGCCTTTTCTACTTTTTAAAAATCGATGTTTCCATTTCCAGTCCCCATTGATCGTCTGGAGCGGCGCTCTGCCTCTGGTGAAGGTAACCTTACACCGCGCACGGCCTTTAACCTCCGCTCAGCTGCTGCATCCATCAGCCTCCTGTGAACTAACGTTTCAAAATATGTTTTTTTACCATCGATAATAATCCCTGAAATAATGGTCGATGGATTTGCTGAATCCCGTCGTCAAAAGGTTTAATCTCACAAAGATAAAGTGAAGCCAAATGCCAAAGGTTGGACAGAATGTTCCGGCGTCCCCGAGGCGACTCCGAGCTGTTAGAGTCATTTTCGGCGGTGACGGAGAGCAGACGCAGCCTCACAAACACTTTCTGCCTCGCGCTGCAGATTGACATCACTTTAGGAGCATTTCTGCAGATTCTAAAGGTGTGAGGATGACCGGTCTGAGCTGGAACGCACAGGTGAAGACGACAGTCAGGACGCCGTCGATTCAGGGAAAGACTCCAATAAATACACGTTTTATTAGACAATATGTGACTTTTGCTTTTTAAATACAAGCAGACTGGTTAAAAAAAACACATATAAACTGAGGCCTAAATCCTCATTTATAACATCAATTATGTCTTTGTAATAAAGTGACAACCTGACCCAAACTAGATGCTTTTATGAAGTCAGTATCACCATAGCAACCATTTTTTTAAAGTCATGCTGGAAAAACTTTCTCTTAAACTTTACTTTAGATGGACAGAAAGATGCTTTTATTGTCATTTAATCATTGATAAATTGAATTTAAAAGTAAATAATTTATGAATAATAAATAAAAAGTGAAACATTTATTTACTAAAAACAAGAAATGACTACAAATTAATTAATTTACAGCCACTAAAAGGGAAATCTGTCAGTAAAATCAAGAAGTTGCAATAAAAAAAAAAGTGTGTTAAAAGTCTTAAAAGAAGATTTTTTTATCGATAAATATACTTCAAACCAGTCAGGACAAAAACACAGCAGGTTTTGTTTCACCTCCACACCTAAAGCAGGAATCAAACCTACAGCCTTCAAATCAGTGGCCGACCACTCTACCTCTGCACCACAGCTGCCTATAACACCAGATTTTGTCTTGATGTCACGCTATGACTCAAAGTGGCGCCATCTGTGAAGGTCAGAGGTCATGATTGATGTTTCCGTCAGTGATCTAAAAGTTTAATTCCACCTGCACCCTCTAAACTGTCATTTTATGGTTGCCACGGCAACATGTATACGGCGTTTAAGTCAAATCAGCTGAGATTAGCAAACATCACGAAGTGCTAACTGCAGTCAGAGGTTCTGTTTCTTTGGGGGGGTGGGGGGTGGGGGGGTGGTTGTGCATCATTTTTCTATTAAACCCTTAAAAAAGCATTTTTTAAATCTTATCTCTGGTGGATCTGAGACCCCATAATCCATCCTGACACCCCATAAGCTGCTTTCCTTCACATAAAGCCAGGCGTGTGTTCAGCCTTTAATTTGGATCTAATCCCGCCTCTGAGCTCCGGCTCTCCAGAGAACAACGGGAGCTCTTCCATAAACTCCGGCTGACGGATCCCGACGGGAATGATGGGGAGAAGTGGCTGGAACCCAAACAGGTTAAAGATGTTTCCCCTCGACAGGTGGAGATGGATGGACAGAGCAGCAGTAATTCAGGAGGCTAACCTGCAGAATAAAACTAGAAATATGGTTCATACCTCAGTGACCATCCGAACTGTCAGAGGAGCTGAGAGTGCACCGCTTCATCTGTGCAGGACGGAAAAACAGGCGGAAAAACAGGCGGTCGGGAGTCTAATCTAATGAAATGTTTCCACCTTCATTTATTCAGTCAGTTTAGACATTAAAACACTTCTTTACACCAGAGATAGAAAGACACATCTATGAAATCTGACTGAACTTGCATCTTTGTTTTAAAACTCTGCTGTGGTCCATCAAGATGTTTCCTAATTATTCTTTAACCTTCATCCTAAAGAGACATAATCCAGATCCTAAAACTGGTCGGAACTGCTTAGTGGGTCCATTTAACAACTGAAACTATCAAAATACCGGATCAAACCGGACCGGACCGGACTGCTCAGTGGAAACGTTTTTAGCCAAACCAGTACTTCTGAAATGGTTCCAGCACCTAAATGGTGACTGAGGCTCCGCCCACCATCATGGCCTCATCCCTTCTTATATGAGCCCCGCCCACAAAGGTATAGCAAAACTGAAGAGGAGCAAGTGATTGACGAGACTGCTAAGAATAAGTGTTTAATATGGTCCCAGTGGTACCATAAAGCCTTGGTTCTACTAAACGGTAGAGTACGGTACTGTCCGGTCCAGTTTACGACGGTTCAGGTCATTTAGGTGAGAGTTTCCATTCACAGTAAGACCATCAAGGCCAATGCAGGCTGTTGATCGTTTCTTAAAGTATAAACTCGAGCCTTTAAAGAATAATTAGGCGTTTTTTCAATTTTCATTATTTGGTGTGGATCTTATACCGCCTTAAAAAAGATGTTTACCATGGAGTCTCTTCCTGCACACAGAAAAACATCCGACATCCTAATGTGACATTTAGACTTTTTCACGAGCAGACGTAAACAGCAACAAACCGGCGCTGACAGCCATGACACGGTTCGGCCCGCACTTCCTGTATGTCACCGCACGGCTACACAAGCCCTCGGGGGGCAATAAAGGCCCAAACGTTAACACCATCCCAGATGGAGGATATGGAATCATTCAGCCGAAATGAGGATGGAACGGAGAAGGGATTGACGTGATGGTGATATTGCAGGAAAGAATCACATAAAAATGTCATAAAAGGGCTGATGATGGCAGAATAATGAAGGGAAGGGACCACAGAGAGGCGGGGGTTCAACGCTCCAGGGTAGAGAGGGGAAAAGTCTGAATACTCTAATGCGAGTGGGGGCTTGTCCGGGACTAATGCCCGCAATTTGTCAACAACCCAAAATTAATGAGTTGATATAATTAAAGTCTGTAGAGACGGGTGGGAGAGGCAGCAGAGGATGATGGGAGGAAACGGCGTGATGAGTTTGCTGAAAGGACACAGACGTGACAGCAGATCGGATGCATAGTTTCCATTTTAACCGTGAAAAACGTGGAAATGAATTTTTATGGAACCGCTCAGGATCAGACGTGTGGAGCCGCTGCTGGGATTTCTGTCAAACGCAGGATTACAATCCAGATAAAAAGAATGCCGCTGTCAACCATGTTTTCACCTGTGGGATCATCAACTGAGCGGCCCCTCCCTCTTGGCATTCCAAACAGGAAGTGGCTCCAAGAAACCTATATCCTATAGACCAATAGAGAATTAAACAGTTGTTACTCATTTCTTTGGTACATACATTGTACAACACGTTATAAACTGACCAATCAGATGCTTCAAGAGAAGTGGGTGGAATCTCTTGGCCCCAACATTCAAAACGTTTGACAGATTTGTGTACCCTGCCTACCAGTGTAAGGGTGTGGCCTTCTAGTCGTAGGGGTGTGGCCTTCCTGTGGTAGAGGTGTGGCCTTCCAGTGGTAGAGGTGTGGCCTTACTGTGGTAGAAGTGTGGCTTTCCAGTGCCAGGGATCTGGCCATCTAGTGGTAGGGGCGTGGCCTACCAGTGGTCAGGGTGTGGCCTTCTACTGGTAGAGGTTTGGCCTTCCAGTGGCAGGACATGGGCTTCCATTGGTAGGGGTGTGGCCTATCAGTGGTACTATCAGGCCTTCCAACAAACTCACTTCAGATTATAAGTTGCCATGGAAACAATGACTTAAACTGAAGTGCACCAATCACTGCTCACTCATGACGTCTATCTACAAATTGCCTCCTAAAAAAGGATGCTTGAAAAGAAGCATTTTCTAAGGATGACGTCACACTCGCTCGGTCCAGTTCTCATTTACAGTGATGTTTCATTCTTCTGTTTTGCTCTTTCAAAAACATAAATCCTAACAAAAACAAACATAATTTCATAACTAAGAATAAAAATGTACAGTTAAATTATTGCCTTATTTTTGAAGCATTTAGAGATTTATTTCTATGTAAACTCTTTTTATGACTAAGTTTTATGGCTGTGGTCTGTACGTGAGCGTTTTCTGATCAGAACAGCTTCATTAAGGTCTGGTGACACAGCTGACTGCGGCTGCTGTCCTGATGAATGGAGACCTTAAGTGAGATTGATGAGGACAGAATCTGAGAGTTCAGAGGAATTATTGCTGCGGCTCACTGAACAAACCCTTCTGTAGAATTCCACCTGAAGGTCAAACACACATTCCTGGGATTCAGAGACCAGAGTCGTGGTAGATCACCTGTAGAAGGTTGATGATCTGCAGGAGGTCTGTGACCGTCATCCTGCTGACTTCACACCTGGATCCAGGTCTGGTTTCTCCTCTATCCTCCGTCAAACTGGTCTGTCCACGTGGTTTTCATCAAAATTAAATCAGAAAATGATTATTAATGAACATGTCTTTGTTCTCTAGGATTTCATTTAAGGCGCTGAAATAAAAAAACTGACTTTTAAATTTCTCAAATTAAACTTTCATCACGGTCTGACGAGATCTCCTCCATCAGGTCAGGATCAATTATCTATGAAATATATTTCTATGCTTTTTTTTTTTTAAACTAATTCAGATTTAGTTAAACTTCATCTCGACTGTCTAAAACGTTGCTGTATTTCATGCCTGTGGACATCTTTCACGAAAAAGGCCACACCTCTACCACTGGAAGGCCACGCCTCTACCACTGGAAGGCCACACCTCTACCACTGGAAGGCCACACCTCTACCACTGGAAGGCCACACCTCTACCACTGGAGGCCACACCTCTAATTCTTTTTTACATTTTTAAGACAATTTTAAGCAAAAATTATACAAGTTAAAAATTCTCTTTAATTTTTCCAACTTGAATGTTGTGTTTTGGGTGATTTTTTTAACATGTTTCTGCAGCATTTTTCTGAGGACAAAGGAAATAAATAAGGAAAATTAAAATTGTTGTCTATGACTTTGTGTCATAGACGAGATCAATATCTCAACTGAAGTGTAAGAAATTAAAACGATTGTAACTAATTCAGGTCATTTTGTGGTTAGCGTTGCAGTTGTCTAGACAAACATTCGTGGCAAATTAACTGCAAACGGACCATTTTTAAACACCACCAGACTTCTTTATATTTTCTGTTATTGATGGAAGTTGCAGATAATGTCAGCAGCAGTTTGGATGATGTTGAAACCTGAGGGAAGAACAAGCCGCCAACAGGAAGGTCGGCGTGTGTGGGAGGTTGACCGGCTGGACCAGAGGAAGTCCAGCAGCAAAACAAACCTTTAAAACTCCAACCGGGTTTGTTTGGACTCAGTTTACTGAACATTTTCATTTGCTGTGTGCTACAAACGGAAGATAAGGATGTGAAATATTTTCAGTAATTAAGTCCAAACATCCAGGTATGAAGAGACCTACCTGGGTCGACGGTTCCTGCTCGTCTCGGCTGGTCGGGTTCACACTCACCATGACCTGAGGAAAACACGCGTTTGTCTTGCAGAGTTGAAGGTAAACTGAAAGACGAGCAGATCGCGGCGGGCCGGTCTCCCTGGAGGTTCACGTTCATTACACAAACAGCAGGAAGCGAGCGTCTGATGTGGAAGACGCTCATTAAAACCGTTTGTTCAAAGATTGATCCTCGGCGTGATGCTAATACCAGACGGCTCGCTTTAAGAGGAAACAAGGCTTTCTCTCTCAAGGACGGAAGCCTTTCAGGCTCATTATTGCAAGGATACTTGTTTGTTATGTGAGACTTCATTAATTAAGAAGTATTTTTAGTAAAAAAAACTCCCACCTCTCCCTGTTCTGACTCTGACAGATCTCAGTGAAGAAGAATTACCGGGGAATCCAGTTCTTTGCAGATGATGCGGTTCTGTTTGTGGAGAACACAAACACAGAGGATGTGAGAACTTGGGATGCAACACATTCTCACTCTCACTTACTGACGTTTGGTTACGCCACTTTTTGACTGGCTGTTCTCATTAAATCACGGTTCTCCAACCTCTGGGCTGCAAACCGGGTCTGGTCCAGTACCGGGACGAAGAGCGCAATTATTGATTAGTCGATTAATTGGGAAAAATTATCTGTGATTTGTCAATTATTGAAATAATTGTTGATTAGTCGACTAATTGGGAAAAATTATCCGCGATGGTCGATTTTTGAAACAATCATTGATTAGTCAACTAATCAGGAAAAATAAAATTGTTGATTAGTTGACTAATCAGGAAAAATACTCAGCGATTAGTTGACTATTAAAATAATCGTTCCATCAGATCCCAAAGCAGAGAACAGCGGGGCGGTGTCGCTTTTCTCTACTTCAGAATTACGTTGATCGTTTTAACGGTTTCTGTTTGTTATTTTAACATCACCGTTGATGTCTCAGGTGTTAAAGGGTTAAATGAAATAATTCAATTGCAGAATAAACTGTAAAAACTTGCGGGAAAAAACTCGAAAACAGAATCTTACTAGAGTTTATTAAATGTATCCACTGACTCTGGTTGATCC
>NC_050529.1:1623891-1634430 GCF_002922805.2 Oryzias melastigma
CGTTCCTCTTCCTCGTTGGCCGCCGCATTCCTTCTTGGTGTGACAGATGCAAACTGGGAGATGAATTACCCCCCAGAGACGGGAACATGCAGGTTTTTTTTCATATTTGGTTTGTTTTTCATCCTGACATGTATTGAAACAAACATCCTGTTACAGGTTGTTCTGCATTCAGACTTGTTTTTGTGTCTTCTACTGTGATAACAAGTCGGTGAGCTTCTCCTCATCGTCAGGACGGCTGCAAACAGAACCACAGACGTATGGTTACATATGTCTGTGAAGGGATATCAAGACATTTTGTTTATTACAATTTTCATTTACATAAAATCCAAAAGTGTTGAGGAGAAGTTGAAATAGAACTTTAGTTTTTGATCAGTCCAGGACCTGTAGGTGAGGAATACCCCTTTAAACGGGTGTGTGTGGGGTCTCTGCCTGAGGGGGCAATCAATAAATATCAATATTAATGCAGCGAATGGAAGCCGGGAGCAATGAGGCACAGCCTGCAGCCTGAGAAAACATTAACTCGCTGCTGCCGAGCCGCTGGAGTGATGGAGTGATGGAGGCGAGACTTGATCGGTCGTGATGAAGGACGAGATGATGATCTCTGGTCCAGTCTGCAGCAGAGACACCGAACACTTACAATAGCTTTTGTTTCTGAAGATCTAAACCTGTTACTGATGACATCATCTATTTCCTGGAACCACTTTTGGGAGAACATTTCCACAAATGAAGACCTTCATGTGACCTTCATGAAATCTTTATTCAAATCAAATCAAACTTTATTTATAAAAGCGCCTTTCATACTGTGAGCAACTCAAAGCGCTTTACATTAAAAAACAAAACATACACGGTAAAAGCCCAACCCACCCTTCACACACACACACACACACACACCCCCATAACACATGACCCCGCACACAATGAATACTTAAAATAAATAAAATAAAATAAAAAAAAAAACAACTTGTAAAATAAATTTAAGGCTTATTCTACCATCTAATCCTCTGAATCTCCTTCAGAGTCACAGTGCTGCTGGAGCCTATCCTAGCTACTGTTGGGTGAAGGCAGGATATACCCTGAACGAGTCATCAGTCCATCGCAAGGCCACACATTCACATGTGGGGTTATTTAGAATAATAACCAATTAACCAATTAAGCTTGAATGTCAAGCATTTTTAGAGTCTTTGGTCTGACTCGGCCTGGACTTGAACTCACAGCCGTCCAGTCTCAGGCTGGACTCTCTACCACAAGGCCACTGAGCTGGCTATACTCAGCTACACTTCTAACACATTTGTTTTCTGTTGCCCTGGGTGATTGTGTGGACCAGTCACATGGTCCACAGGACCAGAACCCACTAGAAATAGGCTGGCCCGACTTCTGCCAGAAACCAGAGCTGCAAGCTGCAAATATGTGCCCGATAGAAGTTCACTTTACTTTACTTTTCCTAATGTTTTTCAGTTGTCCATTTTTTGGCAGATTTTGTTGGTCACAGATTCAATCACAGATGTTTTTTTTTAAAGTCATTACGAACCAGGAATTGGGGAGTACAAAGGTAAGGCTAATGCTTGCAGGCTAGCTCCACTGTGATGCTATTATATGTGCACATGGGAACATTTCAAGTTTTGTTATTCATAGTGATGATGCGATACAGGCAGATGCCCAGTGAGAACATCGCTGGTGAGCTACGGAACGGAACTTCAAAGTCTTCTTTCTATGTTCATCTTTTCAACAACTTGTAGAGCACACCTCCACAGGACAGGACAGAAAATATGGGCCAAGTTCTACACAATGGGTTTTTTAAGAAAGTTCAATCATGCTAATGAGGTACGAGGTCTCAGAAATGTTTATATCAAATGTGATACAAATAGTTTTCCAGGGTTAAATAACTTTAAAAATAATTTAAATCATTTCTAGAGAAGGATTCTTCTGTCTGAAAGTCTCAGTTTTTTTGTAGTCAAAATACAGCCGATAGGAAGGTGTTGGTCCGTAGCAACCACTGAGTTTTTTTTCTTATCTGGGTCTGATAAATAAGTAAGGCCATTTTCAAGTTTCTGTGTTAAAATACATTTTCAAACTTCCTTAGCAACCATTGATGTTTTTTTCTTACTTAGGTCTAGTTAATAAGTTTGAGCATTTTTGAGTCTCTGTGTCAAATACATTTTCAACTTTCCTTAGCAACCACTGAGTTTTTTTCTTATTTTTGATAAGTATGTGTGAATGTTTTCAAGTCTGTATGTCAAAATACATTTTCTATTTTCCATAGCAACCATTGACTTTTTTTCTTATCTGGGTCGGATAAGTCTGTGTATACATTTTCAAGTCTCTGTGTAATAGTAAGTTTTACATTTTCCATAGCAACCAGAGTTTTTTGGTCACAGCATCATCAGTAAGTTAAAATAATGCCCTCCCTGGTTATAAAAAGGTTACAGTAACATATCAGGATTGCTGTTGGTGTTGATTAGAACCGGCTTTGGTCTCTGAATATTTGTTTCCCTCAGAAGTTCTAGAGTTGATATTTTGCTAGAATCTGTTACAGATTTGAGTCGGTCAGCATAAGAAAAGATGTGTTCCTGCAGCTCCCAATCACAACTCTCTGTTGGGGAAAAACCCGCTAATGGAAAACATCGGCTCATTCTTTGGACTCTTAACTTCTGCTTTTGAAGAACATCTGTGTGCTCAGCAGGTTTTTTTTAAAAGACCTTTTGTGGACTCGCTCCTTTCAGCCGCGGGAACATTTCACTGAGCGATGGTTGGAGTCCAAACAGCAGCACATTCTGAAAACAAACATCCTCAAATCTGTACAAGAGCGAGAACATGAGGATCCCCCTGATCCAAATCCAGCGTGGATGACCTCAGGTGGTGCTTTGATCTGCTTTGAAAAGAAAACCAGATCAAAGAACAAAACCTACAGGAGACGCCAGCCGTCCCACAAGCCAAAGCTTTTGTTGAATAAATGAAGAAAACTCTTTATCTCACCAACATTTCTCATGAAACCAGGTCCCATCTGTCCATAAACCAGGACGTATTTATACTTTAAATGGGACGTCTGGATATAAAACGCTGCTAAAGCGGAGAATCAAGAGTCCTGTTTGTATTATAATGGAGTAATCTATCCTCAGATTTTACTGAGCTGTCAGCACTAATACAGAAACGCTTTATTTATCCTCAGATTTCTCTGGTATTCAGAAGTGCTGCGTGAGCGGTTTTCCTCCGCCAGCTCGGCCGGCGTGGAGCAGAAGTGTGCGGCTTTGTGAGCGTCTCCCTCTGGGAAACGGAGGCTCTTTTATCAGAGGAGACTAAGCATCATCAGGAGGCAGCTGGATCTTCAGCTTCCACGGCTTCAGAGAGGAAACCGCCTCCCTAGAGGCCGGCGTCGACGGCGGAGCTTTGAGAGGAAATGACAGCAGCGGGAGAATGGTAAATGGTAAATGGTAAATGGCGTATACTTGTATAGCGCTTTCTACCCTCCTTCGAGGGCCCAAAGCGCTTCACAGTCACAGACCCATTCACCCATTCACACACACATTCATACACTGGTGGTGGCTCCGCTGCCGAACACTGGCGCCAACCTCCCACCAGAGGCAATTCGGGGTTCAGTGTCTTGCCCAAGGACACTTCGACACATGGGCGGGCAAGGCGGAGTCGAACCTGCTCACTTCTGATCAGGAGTCGACCGCCCTACCGCTGCACCACGGCCGCCCCAAGGAGAACGGACCACCGGGCAAGAAACTCAGATTTTACAGTATATTATTCAAGATTTGTTTGCAAATGTGCGGTTTCATGTATATATATATATATATATCAATATTTTACTCTCCATAAAAATATATTTTGTCAAAATTATACAAGTTAGAAATGTGCACAAGATAACATCGGGTAATTAATAGCAATAAAATAAAATGATCTGGAGGGCCGGATAGAATGACCCGGAGGGCCGGATCCGGCCCTCCTGGTCATTCTATCCGGCCCTCCTGGTCATTCTATCCGGCCCTCCTGGTCATTCTATCTGGCCCCTGGGCCTTGTCTTTGAGACGTGGTCTACGTCTTTTGTCTTCTTTGGATCTGCAGTGAGAGGACAGACCAGTCCTGCGAAACTCAAACAAAAGCTGCTTCATATTATTAAAAATATATGATTGAAATACAGTAATTTCCAACAGTCTGATTCATGTTCGTTGACTCTTCATGAACTGCTGCATTTCTGGATCTTAAGTCATTTCGTGTCGTTTGTTCAGGATAACATGAATCCCAACAAAACGCCGTATTTCTATTCATGGAATGATTATCGGATTCCTGTTCTCAAACAGTGTAAATGAACGGATTGTTCTTCCACTAAATCCAATTTAAATGCAGAATGGGAGCGATGTTCCCTCTGATAACACGGACAGGTGGGAGATCTGCCGCCGTCTGGTTCTTGGAAGGAAACAGATGCTTGACATGGACTGGATGATTTCCCAGCTGCCTCGCTGTTCCGGCTGGATGAGGGGAGAGGAACATCTGTCTGAGTCCAACACTTTGTTCTGCATCATTCCAGCTTTTGTTTGACTGATGTGTCTTCAGAGCGACGTTCATGAACGCTGCATCATGGGTGAATGGAAGCCTCTCCAGATGATGAAAACACTTTCTTTTGATTTAGATTTGTCCTCTCCGGTTGATCCAGCACAGGATGCTGCACCGAAGTAGGTCATCCCAGATGTTGGTAGTCCAGGAAAAGCTCTCCAGCTCGTCCTGAGGGACCCAGGAGGGCTAAAGGTCAGACGGGATGTGTACAGTCTCCAGAGAATCGTGTTTACCTGGAAAAGTTTCTCCAAGAAGAAGGTCACTGAGTTCAGCTTAATGAGACTAAATATTAGGATATCTGCTTTTTATTCTGATAAAGAGTAAAAAAGGAAATATCTCAGGTCACCTTTGCAGTTTGACTCTTCTTTTATCTTTTTAGTAAGATTTAGTATAATTTTTACTTTTTTTAGTCCATTGTGTTCTACGTAGAGTATTGTCAATCAATCAATCAATCAATCAATCAATCAATCAATCAATCAGTCAATCAATCTTCTCTTTCCCGATTAAGCTCAGGTTGTCAAATCTACATGAATCTTTTGATCTTTTCTTTGCTGTTTATTTCTAGACCATAACTCCCGCGACAAACAAGCTACAACACTAAATTAAAATTCTATTCTAGTAGAAAACTACAACATTCATGAATTTATGACTCACTTCACTTGTTTTCTAAAAGTTTTTACCCAAATTTGATACGTTTGATGTATTGACTTTTTTTATTTCATTAACTTAAAAAAAACAAAAGAAAAAAAAAACAATAAAACCCAAAAAACATGGATAAAGATTTTAATTTATTAAATCTTTTAATTGTGCATAATAACAAAAAAACACAGTTATACATATTATACGATGAATGGATTTCTATTCCTCCAATCCAAAGAGATCAATCTGTCTGAGGCAGAATCGAATTGAATAAACCTATACTATTAAAAAAATGTTTCAAAATAAAATAAATCAATAACAATAGAAAGTCTCATTTGATTGAGGTACAGTAGATTTATTTCCCTCTAAGGTAAAAACGAACATTCCAGCAGACGACAAACACGTGATGCAGCAAAAACTGATCAACCGTCATTCCAGCCCAACTTTGAAGTCATGTGACCATCCAGTAACTGTGTTCCTCTTAACTATGAAATTGCACAAATTGGAATTGCGATAATACATTTGTCTACTGGACACATGACAATTCTGAAAAAAGTCACTTTTATCGAAAAAAAAAAAGTTTTTATGCTTAGAGGAAGTGAAATCTGTGGCGAATCAAAATGGACATACTTCACAAAACTATAGATAGAGTATAACATAAACTCCAATAAAGTCCCGCCCCTAATAGGATTTATTTAACTTTTGGCCCTAAAGTTGGTTTCCTTTTCCAATGTGGACCGCTCAGGGTCCAGTTTGTAGATGTGGACTAGAACACGATTTCTGTGTTACTGGTGCAAAACAAAAACTCATAATGTAAACTTCTTTCATTTATTGGTGGATCCAAACCAACAAAGACTGCATACTGCCACCAAGTGTACAGGAGGTTTAACAGCGACACCGATGATCAGGATCCAACGATAACTTCATACATGATCATTAATATGTTTGGTATTTTATTCTGAAATTTTCAACACACAGTAGCCAGTGTCTGACTTTTGTCATCTCCTGACAGTCGCAGTTTTGCATCAAAGCAGCAACAAGTCCAAATGTCTGCAGAAGTTCTACGTCGCGTTCTCCCTGAGAGTCTGAGAGGAGCAGCAGATGAGGTGGGAGCGTTTATTCTGACATTCACACTCAGCTGGACGTCCTGACAGCTGCAATCTGTCTTCTGACGTTCACCAGCTGCACTAAAGAAGCTGGTGTGAGTCCGGTTTGTTTGGATCCTTGAGCCTTTCTTTAAAAAAAACAACAAAATCTCAAGTTCTGTCGTCAAATTTGAAAAGAAAAAATGTTTTTAGGCTCGTTTTAAGTCATTCAGTGAAATATTTCCTGTTTAGTTCACGTCTTTGAGTGAATTTAACAGAAACAAACATAATTAGTAATATTTTTACAGTGTAATGATAAACCCCTCCGTTTAATTAAATGTAAATACCGTTTGTGCGTTCATCCCGGCGTTCCGGGCTGCACGCCGCCTCCGTCCCGCAGAGCAGACAGACGTGCTTAACACAGACATCAGTGGTAATTGGGCCTCAGAGCGCGCTCACGCTCGTGTGCTGCGACTGTTCAAACAGGCTAAAAGCACAAACACAAAGCTGCTAACAGGCCTTTTAATGAGCTCCATCCACACTCTCTTCAATAATCAATGCGCTCTGTTGAAAGTGAGGCAGGACTTCACCGAGGAGAACCAGAACTTCCCTCCTGGTTCTGAGTATTCTCTTTTATTTATCAGATGTTTATTTAAACAAACATAGATTTATCTGTAATAGAATTATTCAGTCATGATTATATTGGTAAATTTGAACTCAAATTAATGTTTTCTTTTTGCTAATTTAAGAGGCCAGCTCGATTCATGACAGCAGTGCTGACATCACCAGTAGGGGGCAGTAGACGCCCAAAGCCCAACCCTTTAACGACGGAGACAACACTCTATGAACTACCACAACTCTTTACACAAGAACGGTTCTTACAGCAGCTTTGTGCCGATACTGATTAAAATGTTGTATATCAGAATCTGTTGAAACAACGTTATTTGAAGGTAATTCAAAGAACTAAAGCGTTAATGTTAAGGCGGTTAAAAAGAAACACTTAACACATAATCACATAAACACCTGACCACAAAGTGTTGCCTCCCAGTGCAAAGCTAGAGGTACGGGTTGGAATTGCTTAAACGTGTTTTCATTGAAGACGGATGAACCCTCAGTCATGGTTGGGTCCATTTTAAGGTCATGCCGCTACCTTCAATTCCAAAAATGTAACTTCTGTCTTTTGTGATACATGAGTGATATACGTAACTCACAGGTCTTTATTGCGTTCGTCTGCGTGCGGAGATGTCCATCGAGATGTTCAACCGAGTCAACGTTTCTCAGACGACTCGACCAATGAGTCCCAACATGAATTTGGTTTTAGGTGTTCAAAGTTTTGATCAGTAGAGAACTACACAATTTACATACGTTTAACACAGTTGTGTTTGATTTTAGCTAGATGCAGATTTCTGGTTTCCCACAACCGTTCCATGTTTGTCCAGTGGACTTTTCAGGCGTGTTCCACCGATGTGTCATTTTTATATCCCGTATGGCGCGCGCATATCACATTCAAACTACATAATAGACTCACAAATTTATAATGAATTGCACATAAAAATATTAAAAAATCAAGCATGGTTCATGCACGATGTGTAGACCAGGGCAATTCAGTTCTTTCCTTAAAACAAATCATCACCAAATCCCGCGGCGGGTGCTGTCCATGGTGCTGACACCATGTGATTTCTGCCCAGTGTTCTGAATGTCAAAGTGAAGAAATTCAATGAGGCGCGTATTCTTTGTAAGGTTTATTTATTCTTCTTACGAGGTTTTAATGTGAGTCTACTGTTAAAATTTGAAGACTACAACTTTTTCCTTTTTTCCACGTATATTCGTATACCAATTTTCATCAGTTCAAAATGCACAAATCCAGACATAGCGGCCGTGACACGACCTTTAGTTCAAAAATGATCTGAAGCCTAAGAGTCTTCAGTGACACAAACAGAACCCTTCTTGGTGCAAAAGCAGAGATTCTGCAGGTTTCAATGAAAACTAAAGAACAAACTGAATCTTCATTTTCCTGAGGCGGTTTCCGCGGGTACTTTGAGGCATGTGGGGAATTTTGAGTGCTGGTCCTGAATGCTCCGCTGGCTCCATCCTCACAGCAGCTTCTTGGCAGTGATGGTCACGTGCGCACGCCGAGCCTCACTTCCCTGTGAATTATCGCCGCTCCGACACACGTCCAAACATTTCCTCCGTGAAACACTTTTCCGCTCCCACATCCCATCACAACACGGTCGCGGCTCCAGCGGGAATCAGAGCAGCCGGCGTGACACAGACCAACACCGACGGTTCATGCAGACGAGAGCGGCGGCAGGACGCTGCACGAGGCTGCCTCTCTGCTGCAGAGCAGCTCCCAGTGCTTGAGATGGTTTTATAATAGCTGACGGAGAGCAAACAAAACGATCGTCCATCCATCACACAGCATTACTGCTGTGACATCCACATTCTGAGCTGTGATTTGTGTCTGAGAGGAGCAGAGGCAGAACTTTGCTGGGACCTGCATCCATCACGATGGCAGCAGATAACATCGGTGAAGTCTGGCTGCAGATCCTCAGGATCATTTTTATCATCAACTCCAAAAAAAACATCAGTTTCTCTTTGAATTAAAGCTGGAATCTGACTGAAAAATTCATCAGTATTTGAAAAACCTAACCTAACCTGGTACCCTAACCCTAGCCCAATCCGAGTGCAGAACCACGTTCGAAAACAGTATTGTGTCTGGAACCAGTACGGATCCGCATCTAGTACTGGATTAAGGTACTGAACCTTGGGAAGTGGGCAGCACCGGTGCCCTAACCTTAGTCTGATCTGCATCCGGTACGGCATCTGGAACTATCATGTCTTGAACCTGGTACTGATCCGCGTCCAGTACCAGGTTAAGGTACTGGATGCAGACCAAACTTTGGAACGCAGGCAGTACTGGTACCGTAACCTTAGCCTGATCTGAGTCTGGTACCACGTTCAAAACCAGTATCATGTCTTGAACCAGTACTGATTTTTATCTGGTATTGGATTAAGGTACTGGACACAGAACCTCGGAACGCGGCCAGTACTGGTTCCCAAACCTGGTACCCCAACCCTAGCCTGTTCTGCATCCGGAACCACTATTGGGTCTCTTCCTCTATTTTGTACTGCCCAAAAATGTGTTTGGAGTGGGCGGAGCAAACACAGGTCAACCCATCCATCCTGGTTCCGGAGATGATCGATCCAAACAGTCCAGTTCTAAGCAGGACACCGTCTAAACGGTCTAAAGTGGTATCAGAGTGACTGGACATTTCTGTCAACTGAACGGTTACATTTGGGCTTCAAACTCTGATATTTCCCTGAGTTTGTTTGGAGTAAATAAGCAGGAGGTTTCTGGATAATAAGTCCAGAACGAGAGTCCTGCCGAAAGCCTCAGCCGGTGACGACGGCTCTGTAGAAAAACTCCAATAAAGATGTTTTCTGGGCGGATATTTATAACCATAAGTGACAGGCGGATGGAGAGACTTTCAATCAATCAGGCTGTCAGGAAAATGAGTCTGTTCTCGGCGACGTCTCCATTCCTTCATTCCTTCACGCATGACTCGTTTTACAGCAAGAAAAAGAAAATGACTTTTCTTGGTCTGCACGCGGCGTGTTAAATGAAGTGAGTACAGTACTGTAATTATACTGCATGGAGTACGGCGTAAGCTCCTTATAGATTATTTACTTGTCTTTCATGTGTGGACTCAAAGGCATGTTTTATTGAGTTCTCTTTAGTTCCACTCTCTCACTTCTTCACCGTTTGGGGTGGAAGTCGTCTCTGAGGATGTAAAGGAAGTCCATTCATTTGAACTGTTTCTCATTTATTTGTAGTTGGAGGGTTACGGTTTAGTAAGTCATTATCCAAGTTACCGTGGAAACAAACCTGGTCTACTATAAAAGTTCAATTTGTTGAACTCTGAACTAAAAACAGAAAGTTTTACAGAAGATACAAACATCTATAAAGAGAAAAACTAAAACAAATAATAATAATAATTACTGATTTTTTTCCAATTACGGGCTGGATGTTGTCTCACTTGAGATTGACTTGGTGGGTGTGGTTGTCCTTTATTTAAACACTAGTGGGTGTGGTCTTATTTTGATGAAGTAACTAGTGGGTGTGGCATTTGTATAGAGGAAAATTCTTTTGTGTGTTTCCTTATTTTAAAACTAGTAGGTGTGGCTTATTTTACTTAAAAACTACTGGGTGTGGCATTTGTATATAGGAAAATTGTGGGTGTGGTTTTTCTCTATTTTAGAA
>NC_050529.1:1634985-1638667 GCF_002922805.2 Oryzias melastigma
GGGGGACCCCTCAGTTCATTGCTGTTTTGCAATTTCATTTGAATTTTGACCAAAAAACATCATTTCATATTACAATGCAATAGATCTTAAGTTACTTTAAAACGAATTTCAAGCAAATCATGTATTAAAATATAAGTTTTTAGTCTTGTATTTTAAAGTTATAAATTGCAAAAGGCATTTTCATTTGATTTATGGCATTAAAACCCATAACAATTTACATTGAAATTAATTTTGTTTTTGACGTTTAAAATATTGAATTGTAATTGTTAATATTGACTTTTCAGTTATAAATTATTTTGAATTATGACTCAAACAAACTTCCATAGAGTCAGAGTTTCCCTTTGATGTCCAATGAAATGATGACATTTTTAATGTAACCTCAAAAATCATCTTCTGTAAATTACTTTTGATGACTCCCTCATTTCCCGCGCTCGTCACCCCCCCTCCTCCTGGCTTTGCTCTTCCCATCATCCGCCCGAGTGAAGAAGTGAGAAAGTGAGGAGGACAGAAACCCCTCCTCCTGCCGTCCCGGCGCGTGGAGCGCTTCACTCCGGTGTCTGTGTCCGGAGCGCGCGGACGGCCGGACGGACGGGCTCGCGGGGAGTGTTCGATCCCCGCCAAACTTCAGTCTGATGAGGTCCAGAGCCGCGGATGTGGGGGGCTGATGGAGGGCAGGAGGGGGGACTTCAGTCAAAACTCATAACGTCTGATTTTAACCAGATCTGACGGATTACGCACGAGGATCCGGAGGATTTAACCTCGCGCGCGGCTCTATTTTCTGTCTTTTTTAAAGTATAAATATTTTTAAATTCCTGATGGCAGTGGAGAGCCGCGCGGCAGCTCACACCGGCGCGCGCGGGAACCAGAGCGGAACGAGCCGGCACCCGTGAGCGAACGCGTCCATCCCCCCAGCAAACGCACGCGCATGGAGGAGGCGCACGTGAGTGTCAAATCGTTGACTTTGAATGCAAATGTATGTAAAAATAAAAACTTCTTTGGAAAGTTGGATCTATAATTGGGCCGCGTGCGTGCGCGCGCTCTGCACAGCTGATATGCTGATGATGGCTGGGATGTTTGCGCCTCTCATCCCTGCAGATAACAGCAGGCTTAAACATTAAACCCAGCTCCCCCTCCTCATCCTCAGATGATGATTGCTGCGTTCTTATCTGAAGAACATCTCATCCTGGATGTAATGATCTGCTCTGAGGTTCTGCTGATGCTTCACTGGTTCTGGTCTGCAGCTGCAGATGGAGAAAGATCCAAAACCGACTGTTAAATCCGTTCATCACAAAAGCAGAAAGCGACATTTAAGTGGAACCTTAAATGATCACAAAATAGGGAAATATTTGTGTGAAAAAGCATAAATTCCTGACAGAGATGCGGTTCTGGAGTCACCTCCTGAAGGTCCTCTCTGCAGATCTGGACTTCCTGCAGGGACGACAGGCACAGAGGTGACCGAAACACTCTGGAAAAAGGAGGTGTGCTTTTCCCTGCTCTTAAATATGGAAACAAATATTGAATATAAAGTGTATTTTTAAAACTTAAACATTTATATTAAAAAAGTAATTGCGGTTCGGGCAGCCTCAACATCATTGACTTGAACCGAGAATTGATTAAAAAAATGTGTGAATACCATCAAGATCAATCAGGATTAATCACAGTTATTTGACCAATTCATTCGTTTATTCTTTTATTTGATCCAATTATTCACAAACCTGGGGAAAACCATCGCGATCAATCACGATTAATCACGATTAATCGACCAGTCCATTCATTCATTCAGTCGAACCAATTAATCACAGACCTGGGGAAAACAACTGCGATCAATCACAATTAATCCCGATTATTCACAATCAATCACGATTAATCACGAATATTCATGATTAATTGAACAATTCAATTATTCAAATCAATTAAACTCAAACTTTGGGAAAACATTGTGATTAATCACAATTAATCACGATTTATCGACCAACCCGTTCATTCATTCAGTTGAACCAATTAATCGCAAATCTGGCCAAAACATTGCGATCAATCACAATTAATCACAATTAATCGCGATTAGTCGACCAATCCATTCATTAATTCAGCCGAACCAATTAATCACAGACCAGGGGAAAACTATTGCGATCAATCACAATTAATCCCAATTATTCACGATTAATTGCGATCAATCACGATCAATTACGAATATTCATGATTAATTGAACAATTCATTTATTCGAATCAATTAATCTCAAACTTGGGGAAAACATTGTGATTAATCACGACTGATCACGATTAATCGCAATTAATCGACCAATTCATCATTCAAACCAATTATTCTCAAACCTGGGAAAAACATTGCGATCAATCACGATTAATCGCAGGTAATCGTGATTAATCGTGAATGAATTGTTTTTCAAGTTACAGTATTTGCCAACTACTTATTATCTGCAAATGATCAGACACAAAACTACATATAGAACATTTATTTTTAATAAATGCTCAGACAGTGACACTGGAAAAAAGGAGGTGCTCTTAAATGTGGAAAATAATATTGAATTTACAGTATATTTTTAACACTTAAAAGAACATTTATCCTTCATTTTAAGCGAGAAAATGAAAGAAAAGTCCCTGAAAATGCGACCAATCAGGAGGCGGCACACACGAGCGGCGGGAACGAAGGCCCCAGAGCGACAAGTGCATCTGTTGACGTGGAAACAGCCCCTCCAGGCCTCCGTACCCGGAGCGCCCCCCTTTGCCCTGCAGACGGCAGGTGCTGGGGTACGGAGAAACCGACGCGTTTGTGTTCACATTTGATGGTAATCTCTACATGTTTGAGGCTGTGTGAGCACTTTATCACCAGCCAAACGCACACACAGACACACAAACACACACAGCAAATGAACTAATGATTGCTGGCAGCTGAGCTTCAAATGCAACGTTCCCCCTTGAGGCAGCAAATGTTCTGTTTGTAGCCCCGCCTTATGTGACATTCCTGCTCCTGTCAATCATTCTGACGGTCCGCCTCTCGTCCCCGAACATTCAAAATACATGCAAGCACACAAAAACACACACACACCTCCCCCATTAGAGGCTAGCGGCTAAGTCATGTCCCTTCGTCTGTGTGCGAGCGGCGCAGCCACACATCAGGGGGAAGTTCTGCAAACGCCGCTCTGCCTTTTCCTCCTGACGTCAAAATTACAACAATTTCTCCAGATTTGATGAGTAAAATGAGGTGTAGAGGGTAAAAATGAGCGCATCCGTGCACGCGATCAACGTGATTCCAGCAGATTGTGAAGGAGAAAAGCCGCTTTTCTCCTTCATAATCTGCTAGAATCTTGTTGATCGTGTCAAAAAAGTTACAAAATGTTAAAGATTTTGTGTTTAAGAATTGTTGCCACATCACAGCAGGACTCGGTCTGGTTGTGAGATTAGAAAATGTCACAGATCTGTGCACGTTTGTGTGAGTTTTTTCTGAAAAAGCATTAAAAAGCTTTGATTCTGGGCCTGTGGCGATGCACCAACCTGATGACATCACAGGTGTCTTGGTTTGCTGCATCTAATACCTTAAAGTGTAAACTTGATCGTTTTTGTTATTCATTTAAGAAACTTTAGATCAGGGGTCTCAAGCTCAAATCAGCCGGGGGCCGCTGGAGACAGAATCTAGGTGAGGGTGGGCCGCATCAGGATTTTCACA
>NC_050529.1:1638679-1648696 GCF_002922805.2 Oryzias melastigma
CTAACTCATCATATATGGACTTAAGGTTCGGGGTGACTCCATATAATATTTTTGACTAAACCTGAGAATGGATTAAAAAAATGTAACTAACTAATCGCAAACCTGAGGAGAAACCAATCATGATTAATCGCAATTAATCGCATTTAATCACAATTTCTTTTTAAATTGTGAACTTTTTAAAAGTTTTTGTAATTGTGATTGTTTTTTTTTAAGTTTAAGTATTTGCTGACTACCTATTATCTGCGAATAATCACAATATAAACTTACACACAAAACTACATTTAGAATTTTTATTTCTCATTATTGCTGTCAATCAATCCAAATTTAATCCCGGTTCGGGCCGCCTCAACATAATTGACTTGAACCGAGAATCAGTTAAAACAATGTAACCAATTAATTGCAAACTTGGGGAAAACCATCGCGATCAATCATGATTAATCACAATTAATTGCAATTAATCGCAATTTTTTTTTAATTTACAGTATTTGCCAACTAATATTTATCTGTGAATAATCACATTATGAAATTAACAAAATTCTAAGTTTAGAATGCTTATTTTTAATTAGTTCCATAAATCGATAAAAAAAATGATCGCGATTAATCCGGATTAATCGTGATTATTTTTTTAAAGTTACAGTATTTATCGACTACTTATTATCTGCAAATAATCACACACAAAATGTGTGTAAGTTCTATCCGGTAGTTCGGTATATAAAAAGTGTCCCATTCTGAACACCTGACAGTCACCTGACTGACACTGTCCCCATTCGTGACCATTTTCAGTAAAATTGTGCTGTGATATGAAATCTTGACCATTTTGTTGATGCCTCTCCATTACATGGTGGTAGTTTTATTTGTAACTGTAACATGACGCAGGTACTTAAAAAAAATAATTAAACAAATACAAGGACGTAAAATATGCAAGAACACCGCATAAGTCGGGATGTGCGTCCTCGTCGTTATCCATCATGATTATGGATCTATTTACAATCCATGATGTATTTCCTATCTATTCATACAGTGTTTATACAGTACATACATTCAGGCGTCTCTTATCAGTCCTACACAAAGACGTCCTTTCCAAACAGAATTATATTTATCAAGAACAAACCAGAGTGAAGATGTTAGTTTCTGAGTTTCTACTTTAGGCTCTAACTCGCTTCACCATTTTCTACTAATCACCTTTTTACTGGTCCACAAAATAAACTCAAGACTTTACAGTCATCGACTGGTTTTAGATTAAGTTAATCTCAATCTTTCCCAGGTTGATAATCTCAAGGGTGAGTGGGATCTTTGTTTTCATTTCAGCAGTGATTTATCAGTGAACAACAGCAGAATCCATGGACGTGATCTGCTTTAACTGCACCACAAAGTCTCCAACAGTTTGTATGTTTTCTTTGTGCAGGGGTCACAGAATATCTTACAGGATTATTCAACCCCTACTCCCTCCAATGCATACGTGTTTCTTTTGTATGTACTCTGGAGTATCATCTTTCAAATCCTCCAGAACCAGATATATTTTGGAAATTACTTTCTGTTTTATCTGTGACTGATGCACCATTTTTACATTTCTTGTCCAATTTAGAGTCACAGTTATCTATGGAAACTCTGAAAACTCATCAAAACTTTATTTTTAATAATCTACCATTTCATCTTTGACCTTTGTTCAACAGTTGAAGGTTTGTATCTGATTTGTTTGGCATAAGCAGTCCATCTCACTAATTGGATGATGACGTTTGAGTTTTTTTTTCAATGCGTCTTCAGTGTCTGCATAATGACCATTCACCACAACGATTATTACGGAGCAGATCCAGAACCACTCCATGCTAAGTTGAATAATGGAAAGACGTCATCATCAAACCGTTGATGTCCTGCACTTTTCCCACTTTCTTATTGGTTCATTTTTAACATTTTATTTTGATTTCTAGAAATGACTCTTGTTTCCCTAAAATTTTTCATTTTTTTATTTTGCTTTGATTTTTGCTTTTACAATCGTCGTGATCTTGCATAGTTTGTTGACGTTATTTGGACCTCAGGGCCACCGTAGTTTGGGGAGATTAAGCTAAAATGTGAAACAGACAAAACAATCATAAACAAGCACAAACTCAAAAGAAGATAACGTGAATTTGGAGCAAAAGGTGAAAATTTGTTTCTGTTCGTCTCCTTTCTCATTTGTGGGTCTTTTGGTCACATAAATTGTGAATAAAAATTAGTATTTATGTAATTTTATGTTTTTCAATGACTTCTGCTTTCAATGCTTGTAGAGCAGAACCTCAAATTAAATGGAAATAAATACAAAAGGATTTTTGGTTTCTGCTACAGATGATAAAGACATCAGAGAACGGGAGGAAAAACTGAAGTGTTTCGAATTGAGACACGTCTCTCTTCAAAGTCCTGAAGTGTTGCTGCTCAGCAGTCAGAAATCTGCTGGTACTTTTAAGCAGAACTTCCATTTCTGGAGCTTCGCCGGTCTTTGTCTTTAAAGGTCCGGTTCTCAGGAGCAGCAGTAACTGGAAAAGCGTTGATGGGCAAAAACATGTGGAGACAGGATTCCTGTTAGTGTCAATAGTCATGAATATGAAAATCAACATTGAGTCAGAGCGTGTGTTTGTGTTTGTCTTGTTTGTATGATAGAAAACAAACATTGAAAAACATTACAAACCATAATAACTATCGATGGGAGTCTTGTGATATGATACGTATTGCGATATATACCAAGAGTATGAGACAATATTTCTTTTTTTTTTTAAGATATGACTATAAATACATTTTTCATAAAATAAAAATAATAAAATACACGTTATTTAATGATCAAAAACATTAATCACTGCAAATATATTTCATAAAAAACCTTTACCAAAACAAATGAATCCTCTTTTGGTAATTTAAGAAACATTTAAGTAGAAAAAAAGGAAGACTGAAGTACATGTGTGCTTTTGAAAAATAATTAAATATCGCCTTGGCTGTATTTTAAATCAACAGATATTACCAAACAAAGTATGGCGATGTTTCACAGAACGGATATTTTCTTACACCCCTAATAAGATCAGATGGAGCTTCCTTTTTGACAGTTGAGGGTAACGTTAAGAGAAAATCTGTCACATTTTAATGGGTCCTACACCTAATGTAGTGTACAAAGAAAGGCTAAACCACAGAAAGTTAGGGTTGTAAATAGTTAAGGGAAAACTTAAAGATCACATTTAAATTGATCCTAGTCTCAATCTATTGAATAAAAAGTTTAACTACCGGCAGATATTTTTCAATTTTTCACAGAGGAAAACTAACATCTGTCCACTTAGCGCACATGTGTCAAAGTGTCAAAACTGACTGCAGATGTTTTATGTAGGAGGAAGCAAGCGTCTGGTTTTTAGCTAACACCTTAATAGTTAAGGGTAAAATTAAGGGGAAATCTATATTCAACTTTAATGGATAATACACTAAATCTACTTTTCAAAGAAAGTTTAAACCGACTGCAGAAATATTTCAAAAGATGAAGTTAGCGTTTGAGTTTTAGCTCCCACCTTAACAGTTAAGGGTAAATTAAGGGAAAATTTAAATGTAAACACATTTTAATGGGTTCTACATAAAATTTATAAAAAAAAGGAAAGAAAGTTCAAACCGATATTTTACAAATAATGAAGACGCACCTTTACCTCAAAAGTTAAAGCAAACAGGAATCTAAAAAATGCCAAACTTCAGCCTCGCACAATGTTTGACAATAAACCGGTCCGTAGTCTCATAAAGGTTGATAATGACTATAGCAGATTCTTGAACATCAGTTTATCACCATCGTATTGTATCATCTCTGTCTGATAGCTGACAGTTTTCAATAACGGAATAATTCCTTGAGATTTTCTAAACACTCAGATACATTAAAAACAAACCTTTTTTGATTGAGTGGATGCATAGTATTCAGCAGTAACAACTCAAAGGGAGAAGTTTTTCTTTCACACCTGAACTTCTTATTTTCATAAAAGCGTGTTTGAGACATTTCTTGTTGTGGAGTCGTGTTTACGCTCCTCACAGGATGGAATCCAGGAGCCAGAGCTGTTTGTGTTCATGGACGTCAACTCCACCATGTTTGCGCTGCTTGCTGGAGCGTAGCATCAGCGTGAGAGAAACATAGCAGAGAGGTTAATTAAGGTCTGCTTTATTATTTTTCATGTCAGCTATCACAAAGCGCACAGGTTTACTCACGCTCTGTTGTTTCCGCTTCACTTTTAACCCTCCGCTTGTTCACCGAGGCAATTTCCTGTTTGTCATTTAACCCTTTACATGTTTTCCTCCGCACTAATCAAAGCTGTGAGTTAATAGAGTAGAAATACAGCTAATGTTGTCACCATAGTGACATTTAGTTCAATATGTTTATTCCTCCTTCTGATGCCCTTTTAAATGTTTATATACCAGTTTTTATGCTTTTCCTTAAGACATAATAAAATAACTATTCAGGGCTGGTTGGAGCATCCAGGCATAAAATGCCACTTTTATTTTCTTATCAACAGCTTCAGTGAATCCAGAGGCTGTGAGCTATAAGGCAGCGAGCTAATCTTCCGTTTTAATAAGTCAACATGCAGTCACCGGCCCCCAGATTCACTTCCTATTTACAGTTTATCTTTTGTGATTATGTTTGGAGGCTTTTCCTTGGAAACTCTTTTCACGTTCCTGCTGTTGGTTTTTTCTAAGTACGGTTTAGTAATGAGAAGAAAGTTTGTTTTTATTAAACCTGGAAGCATTTATGCTACTTAAACAGCAATGATAATGTGTCCGTGCACATGTCGGGATACTGAAACCAACGACTACGGTATGACTGGTATCCAGATTTTGAGCGGGTTAATTTAAGAATCGGTAGCCAGAGCTTCAGACAAAATGCCAACAAATATGGATACCAGCACTATGAAAAAATTATCATAAATTATTAACAGGCTAAAAGTTCATATTGTGCCTCAATAAGAATAAATTATCTGACATAAATTAAATATAATGGAGCATTGTGAATTTTTTATTCCCACATTTATTGCTCTTTGAAGTGAGAAGGCCATTTGACATTCTCTGTATTTTGGTTCTTAACTGGAGCTTTGTTTATTTATTTGTTTAAAATATGTACAATTATTGTAAAGACATGTTAGTATTTATTGATAATTTTATTTCAATGTTGGAAAGAGCATTAAATTAACATATTGTTTTAAATCGTTCAAAATAAAAGGTTTTGAAAAAAAAAATTGTTTTATAAATACTTATATATCATAGATTACCAAGGCAATATATTGATTATTGCAATGTTTGCCTTATCAAGATACTGTCCGTATCGTGAGTCATGTATCATGAATCGCATCCTATCGTGAGTTACACTAAGATTCCCACGCTAGTTATATAGGATTAACACACTTCTATACATATACTGTATTCCCCCCTTATTCACGGGGAGACATCCGCGAATATGGAAATCCCCTCCCTGGTGTCCGTCTCGCCACTCACTTCCACGGCTGAAGAAGGGCTTTAGCCGATGACCGTTCCCTCTCCGCGGAGATACTCCGCAGCACCTCAATCAGATGCAACAATTTCATGTAAGCGTCTTGAGTTGTGGAAGTTTTTGTTATGAACTGAAAGAGTCACATGACTGAAAAAAATCAGCGGAAATCAGCGGGGGAACTGATTAAACATGTTTTATATATTATATGTTATATATATGTTATATATATAACACATATATATATATATATATAAAACACATATATATGTATATATATTACACATATATAAATATATATGTGTAATATATATATGTTTTATATATATATATATATATATATATATATATATATATATATATATATATATATACATTAATAGAGTCCACTGTGACCAAACTCTCTACAAAGCAGGAGCTGATAGTCCTGGTGTCAAAGTACAGTTTGTTGTCGCCACCAAAGTCCTGATTGTATTATATTTATGATTTATTTAATATTTGACATTTCAATGGCTTTAATAACCACTTTTCACATGTAAAGTGGAGCTGTGGTTGTTCTCCAGCTGTGGCCGTTGCGTCATCGGTTATCTGTGGAGAGTTGTGCGTTGGCAGTAAACTCTCCTTTCGTGCCTCCGCCTCACCGGCTGTACAAACCACACTCCAGAGGTCAAACATATTTGTCCAGACTGCAGCAGAACGACCTCTGTGTCACATTTTACAGGTGTGTAGATACGAGTCCCGACAGGCTGTACTTGTTATTTACTGCACCGATTCTCCAACAAATCTTTTATGGAATAGAATGTAGGTTTGAGGGTTTTTTGTAGAAAATCCATCAGAAAATGCAATTTTCTATATTTATATACTTTCCTGTCAGTGCAGCTGTAAATACATGATGTGTTAACAGTTCTCTGTGCTCCTAAAAACACTTTGATGTTAACTGCTGCTTTTATTTGAGACAGCTAAGTTGTAAAAGCACTTTAGTGTTATCGTGCTTTAAATTAGTGTGTTAGCAAACTTTGACAAGTTTCTTTTGTTAGTTTGGAAGAAGGTGCAAAAAGAGGAAATATTTACACCCAGAATGACTCTGAAGTTAAACTTTAAGAACAGTCCGATCTGTTGATCTGTTTTTAAAGCGTTCCCAGTAGTTCTTAATTAGGATTATTCTGTTTTAGACCAAATCTCAGTTTTCTTGGACATAGTTAATGCAGAGCGGCAGGAGTTCATTAAAAATTCACCTCTGAGTTAAGGTACAGAGAAAGCCTGCCTCTGTTTCCCATCATCCATCTCTTTATGAGCTCTCCCGCTAGCTTATGGCTCCTCACATCCTCCAATTTAACAGTAGTGGCGCAACAAAAATGGTGAGCAATATCAGAGCTATCCAGCTGTACAGTTTAGATCCAGATTCCAGTTTAGACAAGGAAAACAAAGACGGTCATAGATCTATTTGTCTGTAAGTGGATGCATCAGAATGGAGCGGAGCAGGAAGCTGATGGCCCTGCCCACGATTTGGATTCAAAAATACTCTGAAATGCACTTTTAAGCTTAATTTTCTTCCTCCATCATCAAAATGAGCAACAATAACACATTAAAAAAACAATTTTCATCAGGGTGTGTTTGTAAGAATAGCTTAACTCTTTGACATTCGGACTTTAGCTCTAGTGTTGACTGGAACTCTTCAAGCGTTTTTTTACAACAGATTCTGAAGCGCGGAAAAGCAGCTTTTGTAGTTTGGTATTGAAACATAACACAAAATAAAGGTCATGTTTGCACAATTAACCTAAACCAGCAGGGAGTGAAAACGCTAAAAAGTCCAGTTTGGTCTGGACCGCTCAGTAGAAACAAGGCAATAGTGTCCCAACCGATTGGAACCCCTTATCAGCATCTGTGGCCAGGTACCAAGCTGCCCTCCGGCTGGTACCGATTCGTGGCCCAGGATTGGGGACCCCTTACTAATGGGAACATCCAGCACGTCAATAAACAACGAGTTGTGGACAATAAAGTGGCGCGAAGAGGTCCTGAACCAAACTTCAACATATGACCAGTTGGGAGCGAGAATGTGTTGATCGATACATTTAAAGTCTCGCCTCTGCTCATACCTGATGTGGGTCTTTTAAGGTGGAATGATGTTCTACTTTCATTTTATTGGAGTGAAATAAGCAAATTTCTGGTTTCTTAATTTATCTCTAAATTACAGCGTTTTTCCTGACCTTCTTGGCGCAGAACCTCAGAAAGTGAAGTATCTGCAGACACACACGACCTTCGGGTTGTTTTCCTGTAATCTGGCGCTGGCAGCTCCTCTCTGGTGGAGGTAAAGCGGTTTTACTCGGTGCACTCAGGTGCTTCTCGGTGTGAAGTGGTTCCTTTTGACATAAACGTGTTTGTTTTTTTCCTGGTCTGAGCTGGTTTGAAGGAGTTTTCCTGGTGGGTAACGCTGACATTTCCATCCTGACTCACTCCACCCTCCATTTCATTTCACTTCACCTCACCACAGCTTTGATGCATCCCAACTAAGCCACAGCCAGGTGGCCTGGAGGGGAGATGTTCAAGAGCAGCTGCAGAACTCCGACGCTGGAGATTTAATCCGTCTGCTGTCACTGTTTATTACCTGCTTCAATCTCTTGGCTTCCACCTGCTCACCTTCCTCACTGTTTGCTGCTTTTTTACCCACTTTCCACTTTTTGACCCAATTTTCATCCCCTGTAATCCTAAGGGTTAGAAAACAGGGATGAAGCTGAAAACAGAAAAAAGTTTCTAATATTTCCAAAAATATATGTTAAAAACACATATTTTTCAAAGTAATTAATAATTATTGCGAAAAGCGTCATTCTGACACGTTTTTTATTGATATTTGTAACAACAATTGGCTTTATAAACATTTTTATAATAACAAAGTTCCAATCTCTGCTTTTTCACCACTAAGAGGATTTTTTTCAATCTAAAACTTCTTAAATCTCAAAACTCACAGTAGGAACATGTTTCTTAGCAAACCAAAAGAATATTGACCCAAAACCTCTCATTAATACCATAAAATAAATGTTGACATACCTCATTCAACAGTTTGCTGTACCATGTGATCACCTAACAAACATCTCTTTGTCGGGCTCATAAAATAGTTATTTGTGGTATTGTTTTGGGTTAATTCGGTCAAAAACTACAAATGATGATGTCATTGAAGTACTCTATACATACAGAAACACACTAAGAGTGATGTTAGATGCGATTCCAGACGAGTAAAAAAAAAAAAAAACGTTTATGCAAGTAAATAGCATGATCTTGGCCTGCACAATAAATCGCAAATTTATGGTTATCGCAATTTACTCAACGTCCGTTTACTCAACGTATACAGCAATAAATACCTTAAATGTTTACACATAGAGTGAAACAAAATCATGGCAGCTGGAAGTATTTGACAAACCGAATCAGGTAAGCATTATCAGACATTAATCGACGACGCATTAGTTTCTGATAATGCATATCTCAAAGGGCATTGTCTTTGACTGACATTAAGTCTCATTACCAAATAAGCTGTGTAATCTTTACATCTCCAGTCATATTTGTAGTAAAAGCTATAACTGAAGAAATACTCACAAGCCAAAAGCCTATCCATATCAAACAGGAAAACTATTTATCCCATATTCCCTACTTTTCCATGAAAATCCATACTTTTAAACCCCCGCGGGCCTTACAGACGCCCCAAATGTCCATAACAAACGATCCAACGATTTTGCTGAATCCACAAACGAGGCAGCAGCAGCACCTCTGGGTCTTTGGGCCTTCTTTCCACACAACACCCTTTTTTAATGACTGTCCGCCAGCTTACAAGCTTACAACACATCAGAGGATCCACTCACATTAGCTCTGCATGAACGGCCCTCACCTCCTGTTATAGAGGCCAGCGCTGTAGAGAACCACTACCCAACACGACCCACAAATACCCAAGGACCCCATCCATCATCAGTCTGGTTAAGACTGTTGTATTTGCCTTGTACCTAAAAAATCCACGACATTAGAGAATTTATAGCAATGTTTTGGGAATTAGGATGTTTTTGAAACCCTTTTGATGAAATCCCCACCAAAAATACATATATATATATCATTTGGTCTTTGAGATATAGACACTGTAAATGACTATACATATTGATGACAACAATGTTAGCTTAAGGTGCAAACATTTTGACATGTTCTGGAAAAAAAATACATATTTTTTTTAGCCATTGTCTCAAATTTGAGTCATACATTTTTAAACTGTTAATTATCAATAAATGCTACATTATTTATATTAAGCAAATAGATATTTTAAAACAATGAATAAGACAGACTGGCGGGCTGTCCAGGGTGAACCCCGCCTTCGCCCATCAGTGGCCGGGATAGGCACCTCCGCAACCCCGAAAGGGAAGAAGCGGACAAGAAGCTATATGAATGAATAATAATAGATGAGTTATTCTTAGCAAAAAGTTTTGAAAATTAGCTAACAAATTTTCCCTCCAAAAGTGTTTCTGAGATTTCATGAATTCAGCCATTTTGAAATGATTGGGAAATGCCGTTCTACT
>NC_050529.1:1649891-1670128 GCF_002922805.2 Oryzias melastigma
ATCAGGCAAGCATTATCAGAAATTAATCGACGACGCATTAATTTCTGATAATGAATATCTCAAAGGGCATTGTCTTTGACTGACATTAAGTCTCATTACCAAATAAACTGTGTAATCTTTACATCTTCAGTCATATTTGTAGTAAAAGCTATAACTGAAGAAATACTCACAAGCCAAAAGCCTATCCATATCAAACAGGAAAACTATTTATCCCATATTCCCTATTTTTCCATGAAAATCCATACTTTTAAACCCCTGCGGGCCTTACAGACGCCCCAAATGTCCATAACAAACGATCCAACGATTTTGCTGAATCCACAAACGAGGCAGCAGCAGCACCTCTGGGTCTTTGGGCCTTCTTTCCACACAACACCCTTTTTTAATGACTGTCCGCCAGCTTACAAGCTTACAACACATTAGAGGATCCACTCACATTAGCGCTGGATGAACGGCCCTCACCTCCTGTTATAGAGGCCAGCGCTGTAGAGAACCACTACCCAACACGACCCACAAATACCCAAGGACCCCCATCCGTCAGCAGTCTGGTTAAGACTGTTGTATTTGCCTTGTACCTTAAAAACCCACGACATCAGAGAATTTATAGCAATGTTTTGGGAATTAGGATGTTTTTGAAACCCTTTTTGAAGAAACCCCCCCCAATATATATATATGTCATTTGGTCTTTGAGATATAGATACTGTAAATGACTATACATATTGATGACAACGATGTTAGCTCAAGGTGCAAACATTTTGACATGTTCTGGAAAAAGTACATATTTTTTACCCATTGTCTCAAATTTGAGTCATACATTTTTAAACTGTTAATTATCAACAAATGCTACATTACTTATATTAAGCAAGTAGATATTTTAAAACAATGAATAATAATAGATGAGTTATTCTTAGCAAAAAGTTTTGAAAATTAGGTAACAAATTTTCCCTCCAAAAGTGTTTTTGAGATTTCATGGAGGCAGCCATTTTGAAATAATCGGGAAATGCCGTTCTACTGCCCCTAGTGGAATCAACGTCAAATATAAGCATGGGTGAAAGGGGGCCACGCCCCCCTTAATGCCCCCAAATGTGATAGTCTGTAAAAATCCTCAATTAGCTAAAGAAAAAAAAAATACAATGAAACATACAACAAAGATAAAAACCCACCAAACAAAAACAAAACAAATAAAATGCAAGGACTGTTTGACAGACAGATGATCAGACTGACAAAACAGGAAGAAAAAACATAAATACTGCCTTAACTGTAGACAAACCACGCCCACTTGTGCCCGTCCCATTCCGGTAATGCTACTGTCACAAATACTACTGCCATCGTGTGATGGAGAAGTATCGCCAGAATCTTCAAGATCTCATGCCACTGCCCAATTATTTTTAAAGTTTTTGACACGGTCATGAATGTTGACAGTGGCAGTTAGGGGTGCAGAATGGCCCACTTTTTATATACCCCTGGGCTTCCGGGCTGCGGGTGACACTTGATATGGACGGCCGTCTTAGAGTTAGAGCTCCGGCCGGTCCAACACATTCTCACTCACAAATCATTCTATATGGAAGTATGGTTTGGGTTCCCTTTGTGTCACCTTTTGACGTTTTGGGTGTCCCCAATAAATCAGGGGTCCACAACTCTAAGAACGCAGGACCAGATGCAGTAACAGATGTGCAATCGGTACAAGGTTAGGGTACCAGCACTGGGTTGGGGTATTAATACTGGTCCAGTCTGCCTACCGATCTGGTACTGGTCCACCTCCGAGGGTTCAGGACCCCTTATTATAGTCTTTGGCCAGGAACCAAGTTTGGTTGGTGACCCCTGATTTAATGGAAACAGCCAGAACATCAGAAAAAGATGAGCTTGGGTCCCCAGAACGTAAAAAAGTGACGCAAAGGGGTTCTTAACCAAACATCAATATGTGACGAGTTGAGAGTGAGAAATCGTTGGATGGTGACAAAATACAGCTGCCACCGCCCTGTGGCCTCACGGCTGTCGCCCAATTTTGTAATGGCGTCATCTCAACCGCTTTTCTATGCTTTTGAGGGGCTTGGAGGTTAACACATTCTTGCCCCCAGATTGTCATATATGGACGTATGGTTTGGGCCCCACCGTGCCACTTCTTGACTGTTTGGGTGTCCCCAACTTATCATTTTTTCATGTTCTGACTCTTCGTTTTTTAGGACATTCCCATGAAATCAAGGGTTCCTAACTCTTGGGGCACGGTACCAAATGCAATATCGGACATGGGGTCCCCAAGCCCCAGATCGAGAACTGGTACCGGTCTTAGGGCCGCAGAAAGGAAAAAAATGCATATGCTAATAAGGGGTCCCCAACTGCTGAGATGTGGGTGCACTGTACCTGGCCCCCTTGATCTTGCACCTGCACCCCTTTGCGGGGCTAGCTAAATCCTGAGTGGAATGGAGATGAACTACAGGGAAGAATAAAAGGACTAAGTTCTTTACAACAGGTTTATGAGGCCAGTTTGAATCAAGCTAGTGAGATAGGGGTCTCAGAAATACGGTTAACGTTCCCACCAGACTTGAACCAAAGCCAGGACTTTCAGGTCATCAAATCCTGTCGGAGTTTTCCACAGGGGACGGTTAACAGTGACGGATGCCATCAGAGACTTCCTCAGCAAAGCGTGGGATTAAAACGTCACAAATGCTGTAATTAATTCGCTCATTTCCCCCAGCGTGCTCTCAAAAAGCCTGTGATGAGAAAATCCAGTCCTCTAACAGACGCCGTCCTTGTAATGAGGGGTTCAGACGCGTTCATCGGGGTTACTGTTATCCTCTGACAGAGCTGAAGATCAGAAGATGCCCCAACCTTGATTTTTGTGTAAAAAGAATGGGTTTTTCTTCAGCATACGTCGCCTTTGGGGATGACTTTGACAATTATTCTGTCCGCTGAATCAAAGAGGAAAGCGGTGAAGCTTCCCGTCCTGCAGCCCTGAATGTTTCATGGGTTCAAGTTCTTCCCAGAAGAACACTCCTCCTCGGCTTCGTCTAAAAAAAGACAAAGTGAGGGACATAAAAATACATGTAAATGTGTCGTCAGGAAAGAATAAAACGGTCTGGATTTAAAAAAAAAAAAAGTGAATATTTATGCATGGTTTTATTTTCAGGAAAAAGATCCTGGAGGTTCCTGCTCGGTTCAGCAGCGCAGACTGAACTTGGGTGTCTGCTCCCTCTGTTCTATGTCTCCATTTAGATGTGCATCACTATCCTCTGATTTATTCATCACTCCATTTTCTCACTTGCTTGTAACTTGCAGCACCTCTATTTTTGTCCTCGTCTTCGGGAGCGCAGGCAGGAGAAGAGTGAGCGGCAGGCAGGACGCCTCGCTGGGCTGAGTGTCTGAAGGCACTGAGCGAGGGATTGAGTCTAAATTCACCTGCTGATAAAAAAAAATAAAAAGAACTCCACCGTTCAGGACAGCTGTCTGCTCAGGTGACAGGTGGAAACTTTCTGAGCCCAAAGTCAAAGGGAGAGACTGAAGAAAATGGTATTTAGTCCACAAAATCCACTTTGATTAAATGTTTTTTGATGGTTTTAACGTCTTTTAACGTGTTTTTTGATGATGAAGGACAAATATGGAGAAAATCTAAGATTAGAGCAGCATTTCTGAGTATTTTCTAAGCTGAAATCTGAATCTAAACTGTACGGCTGGATTGCTCAAATATCGCTCGTCATTTTTGTTTCATGCTAGCTTAGGTTTGTGAGAGGCTTTAGGCTAGTAGGAGAGCATGTAAACAAAGAGATGATGGGAAATTAGGGCGGACTTTCTCTCTGCCAACAGTCCCGCCCACCACTCAGAGGTGGATTGCTAACTCCTGCTGCACTGCAGAGACCTAGAAAAGTTACATTTGTGGAAGAAACGGCTTATCTCTTTGTTAAGCTCCTAAATTACGTGCTAAATTTAAGGTTGTATTTTTATTTATTGTGACAATAAACTATCATTCAATTTATTTGTTATTGTAGAGGTTAATCTTTCGTCCCCATGGTTTGGTTCTTTTTAGTTATAATTCTTGAACTTCACAAAAGGACAAAGACAAATGTTGTGTTTGAATCCCCTCTCTAATTAAATTCTAACTACTGAAAAAACTACATAATGCGGAACTACAAACTGGAATTTAAAGTCAATTACTACTTTTCGTTCGTTTTTTCCAAACGCAGAATATGACGTCACAGATTTCACAAAATCAAATCAATACGAACATTTCACATATTTTTTTATGACTCCACTGTGTTCTGATGGTGAAAATGTGAATGGTTTATTAAGAAATTCCATTTAAACATCTTTTTGTTTCGAATCAAACCAATGGAAATCTTCCAAAAGTATTAGAAAACTAAAAAGTTGGAGTATTTTCTTTTTTTGCAACTACACCAGACAGATGATTAGGAGAGGATGTGTCTGTCAGTGTGTTGGCTGAAATCCACTATTGATTTTAAATTTGGCTCCAATTCTTGCTTTATAAAGTTATTTTATAAGACCGGGTCTAAACCGACCCTAACACTAGAAAGGACATACTCTCACAGACCATTTCAAAATTCAAAAGAATATTGTTTAAATCAGGGTTCCTGACAAAGTTAAAAAGCCTTGATGGAAGAAATTCATTTATTCTTTTCTGCAATTAAAAACTGAAATAGGTTGATGACAACTCTAACACAAGATGAGGCTTAAAGAATATTTTTCTGGATTTTTTTTGCTATACACAGATCATAAATGGAATCAAAATAAAACCTTGAACCAAGCGATGAAGACAGTGCTTGCCTTTGTTCATAGAGAATCGTCTAAAAGAGAATATAATACTTTTTTCCCATCTAATCTCAGACCGAGCCGGCGTTAAGGATCCTGTCAGCTTCTGTCATCCACACTGTTCTGAAGTAATCCCTGATGATCCCAAGCCTGAATTACTTAAATGCAAATAGATTCTGTAAGTGCATTTGAACAGAATCTCTTAACCTGAGTACTTTCACCGTTCTCTCATTACTTTGAGTGACTCTCAGATTATTCAGAGTTCTGGAATCTCTTCTGTTGGTCGGGGGTCACTGATGGACCCTCAACGTTCTACAGATCTGTTAATCTTCTAGGATGATTCTGCATTGATTGAGTTCCCGTCTGAATGTAGAGAGGAGAATAAAAGATCAGGATACACTGATAGAACTTCTACAACCTCCTGAACCAGCACACAGAGTGACGCCTTCTACCAAAGCATTTTGTACAAAATGACTTTAGTTCCAGACAGAACAGAGCGTCTCTATTGTGGTAGACAGCAGTATCAGTGTGGACCTGTGATGGTCGGAGAGTAATCCCCACACACCAGCTCTGACCAAGCGACGCCTTCTGCTAGCTTCACATCTGAGGCTCTGACTCGGAAAGAGAAGTTTGCTTTGACCACTTTGACACTTTGCAGTGATGTTTGTGTTTTGTTTACTGCTGAAGTCAACCAGAAGGTTGACCAAAAAAAAGTGTTTAAAACATAATTTCTTTCTATCTAAATCTTTGTGTTTTTATCAGTTTTGAGGATTTTAAACTCCAGTTCTAAGTAACAGGTACAAATGATTACATTTAATTTTCATTTAATACATCCAGTAAAAAGACATTCATGTATCAACTGTAAAAACATGTTTTATTAATAGTAAGAATCTGTCAATCGTTGAGCGTGATTCGTTAATCGAGTCAGATCGCCACCTAAGTAACGATCCTCAGCCCTACCATCCAGTAGATGGCAGTATTCAACATCCTCCAGTAAATGTAAATAAACAGTTTTTCAGCACATTGGAGATTAAGTAAAAGCAGAGTTATTTACACTTTAGTTTACGTTGAGTTCCACACAAGTTTCTGGTGTTTCTGGTTGTGACAGACCCATCTGGGCCAACCATAGAGTCTGGGTTGTTTCAAGATTTGGGGTCTGCCGCCCATCATATGTGCAGGTTTGAGTCATGACTGCAGTCCGTTCAGGAGCCGCAGGTGCGGGCCACGGTTGGACCCACCAGAGGTTACGTGGGTGGTTCTGGAGTTCCACCTGGGCTGATGTGATTCCATCAGACACTCCTGGCTGGAGTTCTTAGAGGACATGAACAGCTTTTTCTGCTTTTGTCTTTTTCTACTCCGTTTGAAATGCATTCTCTTTCAGAAACTGATTTTTTTCATTCTTTTTTAACCTCGCTCATTTAACCCTGCCCTTAGCCGGCGGCTAACCGGGCTTCAAAGGCTCATGCCTCAGGATGTGTTTGCATCTGAGGCATTGAGAGTTAGTTCTCTGCTGGAAGAGCGTTCAGTTTTATTTTGCTGGAAAATGTTTGAGGTTTTTAGTTTTACTTTTGAGGATTTTTGGTTAGTTTAACCCTGTAACTCTGGGGCTTTAGATCCAGTGTTGATGTTCTTTGGAATACAATAACTGTTTAACCAACATAAATCAGCTGCCATTACAACATGAAAGACACGGATGATGATCAGAATTATTTATTTAAAGAGTTCTATAAAATCGTAGGTAATTATGTCTCCATGTCTGGGTTCATCAGATCATTCAGAGACTCTCTCGGCGAAGTTTACCTGGTGTGTCTGAATGATGGACACTTTTTAAAAAAAAAGTAAAATCATTTTTTAATTTTTTCAATACTGTTTATTTTTTGATATATTTTTAATCAAAAAATGTATCATATTTATTTTAAAAATGAATGACAGATGCTTTATTTAAAAAAATACATTATTTTCTTTATTGTTATTTATTTTTTTATAAATTTGATTATTTTTTATCAAAAAATAAAATTACAAAATATTTAAAAGAAAAATGAATGACTGACGCATTTTAATTTTTTTTTAAATTATTTTTGTATTATTTATTTTGTAATGTTTTTATTACCATATTATTATAACGGTTTAAAATTAAAAAAATAAAAATGACGGGTGTTCTTAAAAAAATATTTTTTATTTGATTTTCATTATTATTTTTATTTAAAAAAAAAAAGGTTTTTTTTTAATGCATAGCAGATACTTATAAAATAAATACATTATTTTTTTATTATTATCTATCTTTTATTTTATTATATTTTTTATAAGCATTATTATTATTATTATTAATAATAATATTTTTCATTTTCCTGATCAGAGCCACATGTGAAAGTGACAGTTTTTCTGTTACTTTTAATTTCTATAGCAACTATTTTATTTTTTGGTCGCCTACTGGTGACAAACATGTGTCTGTAGTTTTTAGAAGAATAGGCAAAAGTAAATTTCTTGATTTCCTTTGCAACTGAGGTTTTTGATTAACCACGCCCACATTCCTGATATAGTCATATCATGTTTCATATGGTTTTGTTCAGACTGAGCCAAGGATTCATCATCTGGTCAATCTACTTTACATTCTGGATAGTGGATGTTTTTGGATGATCTTATTGGAACCCTAAGTGTTCATCAGAACATGAAGGAACGTCTTCTGCTGCTGGTTTCAGCTCTGAAAGCTGAAGTGGGTCATGAAGACCTTTGAGTCGTCAAACACAGGAGGAGGTAACGGCGTCACCCGTTAGTGTTAGATCTACGTTTTTACTCAAATAGAACCGATTCAAAGAGTTGTCAGAACGGATCTGAGGGTTCCTCTGCTTTCATGTCTGGTCCGTCCCCGAGGCGCTCCGCTGGAATAATCTGATCCTCTCTGGACCTCTGTCAGCGGGGCTGGGAATGACTCGGCAGTGATGTGGTTTCATTAAATCCTCTTAATGAGCGGCTCTCGGAGGGCTCCGTGTCTCACTCCTGGGATTACTTCTCAATCAAGACGCCATCATCCCTCGTCTGGCTGCCTCCCACGTGGCGTTACGACAGAGGTTTCGGCGAGCTGTCACATTCCACATCAGATTTTCAGAGGAGCTGCCCTCTCCATGCGCCGCTGACCCGGATTCTGCGTGGGGGCCGCGCGGCAGGACGACTGCTGTGACTTCCTGCGTCAGAGCGCGGCGGGCTGCGGGTGACGGATCTGTTAGCGCCTCCGTCTGTCTCTTTTCTCCTTGCTGCATCCTCGTTGCTCTGGGACGTGGCTGTTCACATGCTGATTGTTTGTTGGAACCGCCGCTGTCAACAGGCATTACAGGGAAAATAAAACCACCAACCGGCTGACTCTGTGGTCAAAACTCTGATGGTTTAGAGTCACAAATTAGCAACATTCTATTGAACACTTTCCCCAAAAAAGTAGAACCAATTAGAGAATTTACCTCCGAGGAGTCTGGATGTCAGTTTATGCAGAGATTTTTCCTCCAATATTAAAACATTTCATTTGTGAACTGCAAGGACTAGATTGTTTTAGTAATTTTTCTTTCCTTGTAGTGCCTTTGAGCAAAAATGTGACCCCGCCACATGCTCAAAAACAAACCAAAATGAGGATTCAAAAATGAAATTTTTAACAACTTCTCTCCAAAAAATGATGACATCACAGCGGAAGAAATAAAAATGGAGCTCAAAAAACAATGTTTCAGAATCCACTAACCAAACCAAAACACGTGTCAGGAATATTCAAAGGAAGTTTTGGAATTATTATGGGATGGCACAAGGACCTACAGTTTGGCGGCCATTTTGAGGAAATGTGAAAATTTACAATTTCCGCACAATTTCGAAACTTTTGTTTGAACGACAAAATTTTAGACACAAACCCCCAGGTTAAGTCAACAACCTCAACCCAAGTTTCATTGACCTTTGACCTTAGGAGGAGGCGGCCATCTTGAATTTTCAAGAAAAAAAATCACCCTCAACCAATTTAAACTCTAACCTAGGGATTTACATATATTGCCTGCAATGTTTGGAAGCTAATTTGGTTTAGTTGGTCAGCGGCGTTAGCGTGGAGAGCTAGCAAAAGAGGTGTTTTCTTTTTGTTGCTCAAACAATTTTACCAGAATGTTGTGGAAATGTAATACGTGAATCCCTGTATCAAGCTGAATGAAATGATATGTTAAACGATACAATGATATTAGAGATCTTGGCCTGGTTAATCAAAAACCCCCGTTGCCAAGGAAATCCAAAAATGTACTTTTGCCAATTCTTATAAAAATGACGTAGATTTGCTCGTCATCCCCATGTGACCAAAAAATAAAATGGTTGTTATGGAGATCAAACCATCAGAAAAGCTGCTTTTTTTAAAAAATGAGTTTTTCAAGAGTGGTAGGGGTAGTAGAAAGAGGAGAGTGAGTGCCATATAGCTGTTTAGACAGTGAGGGTGGGTCAAAGAGAGTAACGGAAGGGTGGTAAGATGGGTGTGATTTGCACCTGCAGGTTAAACAATAGCTTTAGTAGCCATTAATTCATTTTTATTTTATTCTGAAACTCCAGGCTCAGTTAAATGTGTGAAATCTTGGACTTCTGTCTCAAACAAATTTAAACTCTTCCTTAAGGATTTAGATCTATCACCTCCAGTATTGTGAAGCTACTTGGGAAAAATGTTGGCTTCAGAGGTTGTAGATTTTAAAAGGCGTTAGCTTGGCGAGCTAGCAAAAGTGGCGTTTTCCTGTTGTTTTTTAACTGGAATATTGTGAAAATGTAATACATGAATCCCTGACTCAAGCTAAACAGAATAATACATCATACGATATGACCATATTAGGAATGTGGGCGTGGTTAACCAAAACCCCAGTGTCCAAGGAAATCAAGAAATTTACTTTTGCAGATTCTTCTGAAAGTTACATAGGTGTGTTCGACATCTCCAGGTGATAAAAAAATTAATTGGTTGCTATGGAGAGAAAACCAACTGAAAAGCCGCCATTTTGAAAAAAGTGTTTTTTTTTTCTATGAATTTGTCTCCAGAGCGGCAGAGGCAGAAGAGAGAGTGAGGGGCATGTAGCAGCTGCTCAGCCAGTGAGGGGGGTCAAAGGGGTAATGAGAGGGTGGCAAGACGGTTTGCGTCTGCAGGTCAAACAACACCTATTAGCGCCCTTTTTTATTCTGAAACTCCAGGCTCAGTAAGATGTGTGAAATCTTGGACTTGTGTCTCAAACTGTGACTTGAAGTTGGTCTGGTGCCGAGCTGAAGCTGTCACAGATGTTTGCACTTTTCCTCCATAATTAGCTGCTCTGGTCCTCCTTTTTGCATATTTGTGTTCAAAAACCACCAACCGAGTCAGAAGAAGTCACGTCTTCCTCCTCTGTGGGGAACTGCTGCTGGAATTTAACTTAACCTCCTTGTCATGAGTGTCTCTGCTGCTGTGGGTTAAAGAAATAAAACTGCATTAAGACTTTTCTGTTATTGGAGGACATGGACCGCCACAGGAACCAAGAAAAGAACATGTAAATTAAGATCCAACCAAACAGGGCAGGAGAGGTAACCCTTTTTACATCTCAAAGAGAGAGTTTTGAAGGACGTGGTGTTCCCGAAACTCCAGGTCTTTTTCATCCACACATTGACTCACAAATAGAAGGACTTTCTTTGAAAATAAATCCCTCAGTTTTTTCCGTCATAAGAGTGTTTGTGATCTAAATACATCAGTAAATCAGAGCTGATTAAAATCACTTCAGATTGTTATTGGGGGGTAAAGCACACAAATGCCCCCACTTTTGGCATATACTTATATTGCGTTTTTCAACCTGAAGCTTATTCAGCTATCCAACAATTCAGCTCTTACAATGCTAGCTTTTTGACTGTTATGGCATTTACTAGTGATTTCTAGTTTTTTTAGGGGGGTTTAGCTAATATTTTAGCCACATGCTAACTGTTTTGGCTAATTTTGACCTCAGTTTTTTTAGGCTAATTTGGCATTTAGCTAATATATTAGCTCCATGCTAGCTGTTTTGGCTAAATTATATCAGTTTTTAAGCTATTTTGCCCCTTCGCTAATATTTTAGCTAGCTATCAGCCTCAGCGATATTAGCTATTAATTTCAGCATCTTCAGCAGCTACATTCAGCTTACAGGATTCACACTAGCATTATTACGGGTAATGCTACAAATCTAGTTTTTAAAATGTTTTAGTATTATTTTTTGGTGACAGTTATAGAAATGAATTATTTAAAATTTATGCTGTGATTGTTTCACTTTTTCTGTTAGCCTACAAACCGACCCGGCCCCCCATCAGAGAAGAAAACAGTTGTGTGGCCCTCACAAGAAGAAGTTTGGGGAGCCCTGTACTAGACTATTTAGATTACTTTTGCTAGGTGTGCTAATATACACAATTGCGAACTCAGTGGACAGGAGGCGGGGCTTAACGGATTTGAGGTTTTTCTATTTTGTTCCCCACATTTGGATAAAATCCGCAGGAAAATCCCCCATTTGAGAACATCTTAATTAACTTTCCCGATGGTGTTCAGTAAAGGAAATGTTCACAATCTTATCTGCAAATCCTTTCGGATGCGTCTGTTTAAGGTGCAAACAGCATTTCGTCTGCTTCTAACTGGTCATTTACATCTGCATTCCAGTGTTTTCCATCATTCACAAAGACTTTTGTCTGTTCAGCAGAAATATCGGTTCTGATCCTCCATTCATGTGTAGAGCCGCTCCATGCAGATCTTCTGAAATCGTCTTCAAAGATTCTTAGCTGATAATTTTCTACCTCTGTCTGCTGTCAGCCTAAAGAGGTTTCTTGATGTTATTGTTAGCTGTCCCATGAGGATAAATCAGTGAATTCAAGACAGAAAAAGCAAACTCGAAGAACATTTTATCTTTGATTTAAAATGTTTATTTACATTTTTAGACATTTACTAAATCAGAAGAATAAGTCTTGATTGTCAATGTTTATATTTTTAAACAAAGACATGTTTTTGTGTCCACAGACTGTGCATGTTTGCAACAAGACTAGAGGAATTCAAACTAAAGCTGCCGTCGTGAGTTGAAAGAGTCTTTGTGAAAAGTGTTTCCCGGTGCCGATGCAAGATTAATGTCTGCGAGCCCGAAGAGCCAGAGAGAAGCAGACAGATTGTGTTTGTTCATGTTTTTCCAGGAGCTAAAATGAGCTTTGTGTCCTCCAGTGCGTGTAAAGAAAGCCCAACCCAAACGCCGTGCCTCCCAGCTCGCCATAATGCTGCTTTATTTCTAAAGAGCATTTCATGGGTTATTTTTAGGCCGGCGTTGTGGAAGGGTAGCAGGTGTCAGCCTTTAGAAGCTCTGCTTCCTCATTTTGGAGATGAACTCGTCGCGTGAGCGTCGTGTTACCTGAACGCCGCGTTGACCTGCGTGCCGTCGTGAGGAGTTTGGGTTTAATGAGGTGTGGTCTGAAATCCTGAAACCTCCGGAAAAAGCTGCTTCTGTTGGTAAATGACAGAGTCTGGCCGACACGTGACTATAACTCTGACCGCGGGCAGAAGTCTGCTCAGATGGGGTGGGTGTTCATCTTTGACAACAGGCGACCAAAGGGTTTGTTTCAGCTCCAGATTTCTGCTGGAACACTGGAGAGTCCCAGCAAATGTTTGAACTGGGAGTTTCAGAGCAGCTCTCGTCCTGAACGCTTTGACGGATCTCAGGAGATTAGTGCTCTCTGAACTCGGAGGCGTTTGAGCGTGTCCCTCAGGACGTCCTGTGGGGCTGGTCCAGAGGGACTTGGTAATGGAAGTATAGAAAATAACAGTCTTTCATAGGTTTATATCCAGTACCACACATGATCAGCCTTTAGATTTAGTCACATGCACCCTGCTGTGGTGTTTTGGGTTGTCCAGGTTTGTAGAGGGTCGTAGAAGAGTGGCTGCCTCTTAAAGAAAGCACAGGTGTGTCTTGCAGTTCCTTTCAGGCTTGAACAATTATCTCAGGAGACGTGATGAGAGTGGAACGTACCATTCTTTCTTTAAAGCTTCTATCTCACCTACTTCACCCTTTTTTTTTTACAATCTTGACATTTCAAACTCTTGACTATAAGTCTACAGTGAATTATCCGTAATGCAATTTGCATCCATTTATACCAAACAAACTCCATGACCCCATTGATAAAGTGGATGTGATGCTGTCGTCGAGTTTCCTTGTGCCACACTTTAGATGTCAGTAATGTGTGAGTACTGGTTCCTGACGGACCGTACGCAAACGCTGCACGAACAGGGTTTACCAATGCATTCTCTTCCCCAAGTCGTCACATATTGACATTTGGTAAAGGTAGAGGTCCCCTCCACTGCACTTTTTGATGTTTTGGGAATCTCCATCTCGTTGTTTATTGACGTGCTGGCTGTTCCCATTAAATCACAGGTCCCCCACATTATGGGCCGCGAACCAGAACCAGTACCTTAACCTGAAACTGGATGGGAACCGTAATCGGGTTAGGGTACTGGTACTGGTCCCGAGGACCAATCCACATCCGGGACCATGACTTTTAGTCCCACTGAGATAAATGTTTACAAAAGAAGTCAACGTGATGAAATGAAGAGTTTGATCTTTGATCTCGTCGTACTTTGTGTCTCCAAACAGACAAAACTACAGACAAAAAGAACAAAGAAACGTTAAAAGGTAAAAAGCTTGAAAACATGAAGCAAACACCTCAAGGTGAAGCCGACGATGAAAAAAAACATTTCATAATTACACACAAACACAGAACTCTTAATTAATCTGAAGCAGCAGGCGACCTGAGCTGACAGGAAACACGGAGCGCCACAAACAAACTGAAGGACGAGATGAAGCCGTCACGACTGCAGCGCGGCGCCGGATCTCGGCCGCTGCAGGGCTGCCGCGTCTCGTTGTTCCTCTCTCGGGTGTAAACGCATTCGTCAGGTGACTTCTCTCCAACCCTCCTTTTGTGGGGGTGCCGCTTGGCACACGCGCTCGTTCTGTCAGGCCGGCCGGCGCGGCGGAGCGCCGAACGCCCTCGGACAAGTCGCTTAGCGAATCAGCTCAGTGGAGTGTGTGCGCTTCGCGCCCCACGTGGCTCGGCGGGGCTGACGGCGTGTTGCCATGCCTGTGTGTGTGTGGGGGGGGTGCATCCCCACGAGGCTTTGGGACTGGCCTACATCGCAGAGCGCTGAAACGGAGAGGTCACAGCTGCTTGTGCATGTGAGTGTTAAGAAGTTATCACTCGGCTGGTGTGACATCTTTTCACCTGCGTGTGTGAAGGATACGCCGTCCCCGACAAACGAACACTTTATTCTGAATTAATGATCGTTCTATTCCAAGGTTGACCTTCAGTTTTACCTTTTAGGACCTCACGATGGACCGACAGACTCTGTTAAAATGTCTTCTTTTGATGTGGGTTGGTTCCTTCAGAAAATTAAATCAGGAGCCCCCAAACTTTATCTTATGAGGGCCACATACTGTTTTCTTCTCTGATGGGGGGCTGGGGTCGGTTTGTAGGCTAACAGAAAAAATGTAACAATCACAGACTAAACGTAAACATTTACGGTTTTCCAGAAAGACACACAATATAATTTCTATAATCTTCATAGAAAAAAAATATACTAAAACACTTTCAAAAACAGATATATAGCATTACCTGCAATAATGCTAGTGTGAATGCTATAAGATGAATTCGGCTGCTGAAGAAATTGATAAATGAAAAGGCTGACGCTGATAACTGAAAATGTTGAAGTTGACAGCTAGCTGAAGTATTAGCGAATTGCCAAATTAGCCTGAAAAACTGAAAAAAGTCTAAATTAGCCAAAACTGCTAGCATGTAACTAAAGTATTAGCTAAATTCCAAAATAGCCAAAAAAAGTAGAGAAAACCACAATTAGCCAAAACACCTAGCATCTAGCTGAAATATAAGCTTTAAGCCAAATTAGCCACAAAAAAACTAGTTAAAAGTCTAATTTAGCTAAAACAGCTAGCATGTAGCTGAAATATTAGCTGAATGCCAAATTAGCAAAAAAGCAAACAAACAGTAAAATGTGTAATTTAGCCAAAAAAGCTAGCATAAAGCTAAATAGACTCCAAATTTTTCTAAAAAACTGAAAAAAATCTTAAACTAACCAAAACAGCTACCACAAAGCTAAAATATTAGCCAAGCTTAAAATTTGCCCAAGAAACGGAAGCAATCCTAAATTAGCCAAAGCAGCTAGTGTGTAGCTGAAATATTAGCTAAATGCCAAATTAGCCCCAAAAAACTGGTAAAATGCCTACATTAGCCAAAACACCTAGCATCACGGTAAAATATTAGCTAAACTTCAAATTAGTTTAAAAAAAACCTGAAAAAAATCCTAAATTAGCCAAAACAGCTAGCATGTAGCTAAACCCCAAAATAGCCTAGAAATTCTTAATAACTGACAAAACACTTGAAAAAGCTAGCATGAAAAGAGCTGAATATGTTCATAGCTTAAGAGCTGTAGAGCTGAAGAGCTGAAGAGCTATGGACGTCTAAAAATGTATAGAAGAAAAATAATAAAGAAATAAAGAAAAAGTGAATCACTATTAAACCAATAAGTATTCGATCCTCTCCAGCTGACGGGTGGAATAAAAGTCACGTTCTCTGAGGGTCTCTGTCTGTTTCTGATAGTGTGTGGGGGTCGGGCCAAATGTGGAGGTGTGGCCTGATCCGGCCCGCGGGCCGTAGTTTGAGGACCGCTGGATTAAACAATCATGAATCAACATTTGTAAAAACTCAAAACCTCATCAAGAAAATTTCACAAATTCTTGGTCAAATTCAATGATTTCAGTTTAACATATCCTTTTATTTCGCTATTTTCTGTCATATTTCCTGAAACTGAACTTCAGTCTCATTTTCTTTCAACTGCAAAAACACTCAATAGTTTTCCTAATGAAAAAATTTGACACCTTACTTTAAAGATTTGTTTACTTCCTGTGACAGTAGTGCATAGATTTTATTTAATTTATTCTTAAAATCCAAATTATTCTGCAATTTTAGAGTAATAAATAAATAAATTATTATTTTTTTACTTTACCTGTTGTTACCATGTGTTTGAGTTTAACTAAATGTATTGTTTAAAATACACACATAGATATATGTTTATATCATTACTTTTTTTATTTTATGGGTTGTGACCTTATAAAAAAACCTAGCTGGATGTCTGTCACACACATCGACAATCTCTTATTTTGCTTTTGTTGCATTTGCTGTATTTTATACTTTACGGAGTGTAAAACAAATAGAAAAAATACTTGTAAAGATTAGGTATTGGTAAGTTTAAATTAGTCGTCGACTGTTTTAATGGTCGATTAGTCGTCGATCAGTCGACTAATCGTGGCAGCCCTTCTTCTCAGCGAAGCCTGTATGCTCCGGTGCTCCGGTGTATTTCTGGTGCTCATTTCCTGACACACTGAGTTGTTGGTTCAAACCCCTCAGATTTGTGACGTTCTGACGTCTGTTTGCAGGCCGTCTGAAGGCATGTCAGGAACGGAGCCGCAGGCCGATGACATCTGAGCGGTCATGGAGGCTGTCGGAGCGGCGAACACGACGCAGGCGGAGCTTCGCCTCTTGGCCACGCCTGACGACGAGCCCGATAGTCTGGATTACCGGGATTACGGCCAGAACGCCGACGCCCCTCTGCCCACGGGGTTCGAGGGCGTTAGCTTCCCGGAGGACCCCATCCGCCTGCTGAGCGTGCAGGTACAGGCTCACACCTGGACAGGTGTTCGGGTGGCAGGAAGCTGCGTCTGTGCTCCATCTGCAGGAGCGATTGCTCTAACACTCGTTCTCTTGTCTGTTTGAAGGTGGTGTTGATCTTGGCCTACAGCACCATCATCGTGTTGGGGGTTCTGGGTAATTCTCTCGTCATCTACGTCATCTATCGCTTCAAGACACTGAGAACTGTCACCAACTTCTTCATCGCTAATCTCGCCGTCGGTACGTTTGCACACACGGCTTCTGGCCGAGCAAAACGCCGTCTGACACGTGAACGCGCCGCTCCCTTTGATCCGAAGGTGAAACGTCAGCATCCACTTCCTGTTTGGGGGGTTCAGACTGCTTGATGGAGCAGGTCACGTTGGAGGTGTAATGATGTTTCGAGGAATCCGCAACACAAACGGCGTGAAGCCTCTTTGATCTTCCTTGGTGAATCTTTCATTAAACATTCCAACGCTTGAACGTTGTTGACAATTATTCAGCAGATTTTCTGCTTCATTTACTTTTGCACACTGTGTACACCTGAGGGGGCTCTTTACAGAAGAAGAACATGATTAATTCATCGTATTTTTAAAGCGAACGCAGCTTTAACTGAAGATGTTTCCAAGAATAAACACACAAACGCTAATTCATTTATTTATTTAAGGCAAAAAAATAGTTAGATTTTAATGAACCAACTCATTATTGTAATGATGCAAGTTCCACCTTCATTTAGTTGATTTATGACAAAGTTTGGGATGAAAATGAAAGATTTAATTAATATTTAATCAAATTTAGGAGAGGGATTTGAACAATAATGCCTGACATCAAGTCCCAACCACTGACTGTACATGAGAACTGGACTAAGTGACCCCTCCTCCATGTCATTTAATACTTTTTTTAAAACATTCTCATCTTTCTTTCATATTTTTTCTGTCGTTCATTAAAGTGACCAATCAGATGCCTCAATAAAAAGAGGCGGAGCCTGCTGAACTCAACATCCAATGTTCAGATTGTGTGATTGACAGATTTTGTGTAGCTTGCTATCAAATGTTAGGGGTGTGGCTTCATACAAAGCTCACTCCTGATTGGTGGAAATGGCTATCATAAACGTTGAATCAGACTGACTCAGACCAATCACTGATGATTTCTGGCTCCAAAATTCCGTTCATATCATGAAAAAAAAAAAAATGGATGACATTACGATCACTCGGTCCAGTTCTCATATTTCATCAATGGTTCCAAACTGTTCGTGTCAGTCATTCAGATCTGTTACAGATTTCAGATCTGTTAAAGCTTTCCTTTCGTTGCAGTTGAGGTGGGCGGGGCTTTTTCTAGTAAATATTTTAGGGTCCTGAGGCGGGGTTCGCTCCACCTCGGTATCAATCATTCACTGTATGTAAGAACTGGATCGAGTGAGTGTGACATCATCCAACCAAATAACCTCAATTTAGTCAGCACTTTTTCAAAATACAAACGCTACCATGTTGGCGCCAGACGACATCAGTAAGCAGTGATTGGTCAGAGTTGGACTGAGACAGCGTTTCTATGGCAACCACTCTTAAAAAGTGAGTTGTTGGAGGGCCACAGCCCTACCACATAACAGCTGTCTACACAAAATCTGTCAAATGTTTTAAACATTGGGGAGCAGGCTCCGCCTACTTTCTTTGAGGCCTTTAAATAATCGATTTATAACTTCAACTGTGGAAGAATAAACAAATTATAATAACAAGAATTATCAAGAAGATGTTAAAAAGGCATCAGAGCAAGAATGGGTCACTCAGTCCAGTTCTCAGATACAGTCAAAGGTAACAAGCAGAAATATGAAGGTCCCCCTCCCCCCTCATTTCCTGTGTACGTGTCTAAGGCATAAAAGCCTTTTCACATAAACAGATGCTCATCCAACATTAATCCTCCTCCACCATCACAGAGAACCCAGACGTTTCCTCCCTAAAGCGAGACACCTGTCGTGCTCTGAGAGCGTCTGCCGGAGGACGCCGCCGCCACCAAAGTTCGTGTCAAACGAAAGTATAAAAAGGTGTTCGATTCCCCATAAAAACATGGACAGTAAATAAATGAGTGGAAGTCCGTGGACTTCTGGAGACACAAGCCTCACATTTCCTTCAGGTTCAGTCTCCACAATGTTTCAAGAAGACTGAAGAACCCCCCCCCCCCACCCCTTCCGAACATCTGTCTCCGGAGGTGAACCGGGGTTTACAGTTCTTAATCTGCCTAGCAACTGTGACATAATCTGGATTACAGATGCTACATATCAGCGTTAAGTATATACGGGAAAGAAAGATCGTTTTAGGAAACGTTTTTGATCAAGTAATTTTTCTTATTTTAATTACATTTTTACCTCTTTGTGCTAAATGAACATTCATAGAACAAAAACAGAGTTTAAAGATGTTTGAGCAAAAACAGAAGTCAAATAAAGAGTAAAATCAGAAGTCACTGGTCATCTACTTTGGCGCTCTGAAATCCACAACATCATTGGTTTTGTAAGTTTAAAACGGTCGCACTAAAACAAAAAGTTATTACTTACAGTTAAATGTAAATTTCAGAGCTCATCCCATGAAGAAAAATGCTTCTTCTTCTGACGCGGACCTCCCTTGTGGCTCTGCTTTCCTTCTCTGAGGGTTAGCCCTCATCAAAACTATTTCGGACAACCCTACTCCTTCAAATGACCCTACAATTGGAGGGCTAGGGGAAGAGTTCTGATTTGGCCCAGCTCTGAGGGAAGTTTTATTTTGAAATACTACTGGATCCTCTCCACCACATCCGATTCATTCTTGACAGACGTCAAGTCGCTCAGTTACGTGTCAAAAATCCACTACGGTCTGCACTGTCACCAGGCAGAAAATAGGAGACAGAAGAAGTCTTTTACGGAAGACGAAAACGGCCTGCCCTACTTTTTCTTTTCATTTATTGTTTTTTCAGTATAATGAGATCCAGTATCTTGTTGCAACAAGAAAACCAAGTTTGTATCGTGTTATTATCACGTTTTCTCATAAAAATTAACGTTGTTTTTTCTTGTTAAAACGAGAAAACAAAGTTAATTTTCTCGAGAAAACAAAATGTATTTTATTTTTGTTATAACAAGTTATTATCTTGTTTTCTCGAGAAAACAATTTTTGTTTTCTAATCTCGTTATCCCAAAAAATCGACTTTGTTTTCTCCAGAAAACTTGTTAGGTTGTGAGTTGTTATGAGTTATTATCTTTTTTTTTCTTGAGAAAGTGAACTTTGTTTCCTTGTTATAACGAGTTATTATCTATCGATCTATATATCGAGATAGCAAAGTTTTTTACAACAAGAAAACAAAGTTCGTTTTCTTGTAACGAATTGTAACAAACAGAGTTTGTCTTTTCGGGAAGATGAAGTTTGTTTTCTTGTGGTAACGAGTTATTTTCTCATTTTCAACAAACTTCTTTTTTTACCTCGTCACAAAAAAAAGAACTTTCTCGAGAAAAACAAAAGTTCATTTTCTGGTTATGATGAGGTTTTATCTCGTTTTCTCGAGAAAACAAAGTTCGTTTTGTCAAGGTAACGAGTTATCTCGTTGTTTTGAAAAAAAGGAACTTTGTTTTCTCAAGAAAAAGAACTTTGCTTTCCTGTAATAACGAGATAAAATGAAGTTTGTTTTTTGTTATATCGATTTATTATCTTGTTTTCTAGAGAAAACGAACTTAGTTTTATCTCATTATCTCGAGATAACAATAAAAAAAACAAAGTAAGGTAGGTCGTTTTTGGCTTTCATAGTCTTTGGCTTCAAAATAAAAGAAATCTGAAATTAAC
>NC_050529.1:1670216-1681934 GCF_002922805.2 Oryzias melastigma
TTTCATTCATTCATTCATTCATTCATTCATTCATTCATTCATTTCATAACCAATTGTCTAATACGGTTGCTGCTAATAAGGTTGTTCAAACATGGATTTACGTTTAATATCATATTCAAAAAGTACAAGTTGTACTGAATTTTATTTTTTATTCCTATTTATGCATCGTACTCAAAAAATTGGATGAGGCCGAAGTTAGCATCTGATTTGCTTAGCTTCCACTTTGAAAGTCATAGGTTATGGGGGGAAAAAAAATCACATTTGCATGATTTCTACATGAAATCTAGAGAAAAAAAAGTTCATAGAGCTTTCATAGAACAAATAGAACTTCAATGTTCTTCGTCTTGATGCGGACAGTATTTTTATTTAGACGTTTTTGATCAAACGGAGAAACCCTCACATCTGACCTCAACCTCTTTAAATTTCCCAGCTCAAACATGGACGATAACTACATTTACAACTCAGATTGAGTAGAAAGCGTGAGTTCCCGGTGTTTCTGTCCATGTTTGGATGTTAGAACTCGTGTCTAACGGGTTGAAATTGACATGCTGTTCTTTCTAGTCGCGGCACGTCTCACCTGACGTCTCTTATCTTCGCCTCGTTCCCGGGAGTCGTGCCTGAGCTCATAAAAAACCTCCAATTTAATATATTAAACCGCTTTCATTTTGAAAATTTCACCCTTTTAAATAAAGCATCAACATCTGAAGCAGTCCTGCCAATTTCAATTCCATTAGTCTGTTTGGCTGATATATTTTTAATTTGTCTGATGGGCTTTTGCCCGAGAATCATGAATTATTTTTCTGGATTTTCTTTCTTTTTTTCCCATGGTCCTCCTGTAGGCGTGTTTTTAGGTCATGAGTGAGAGCAGATTAGTGCTTCAGAATTGGCTGAGTCATGTGAGGATGCGGTAAGTGCCGTGCCGGGCGTCAGAGCTTTCAACAGGGAGGCGGTGACGCCATCTGCCCAGGGAGTCGCCGTCCGACCGCGGGTCACGTGATCGTGAGCAACAGCGTCGTGGTCGGTTACAGCCTCCACCGCATGAGGGGTGGTGCTTCGCCTCCACCGAAGAACCCAAACTAAGATGTAACCAGATTCTGTTGCTTCAGGTCCCACTGATCCCGTCAGGAAGAACACGGTCCTCTCAGTTTGAGCTTTAATCCACAGCAGACTTTAGTCCTCCATTAAAAAGGAAAATAATCAAATTAATCCTCAGTGATGTGAAGCTTAAAAACTGTCTAGATGGAGAAAAAATGCAATATTTAAATTATTTTTGACTAGTTAAGGCTCAGAGAATCCATCCAGGCTTTAATATCTAAAACATCTCACAAATCATTTTTCTGTTGGAGCTCTTTTCCAATATATAAGACTTGGAGTCATAGAATTCCATCCAGACACAAACCACAATTACTAATTCCTCCTTTGAGATCAATTTTCAAACGGGCTGGGACATATGTAAATTACAAAGAACACCATCCATACATCATTAACAAATCGGTCAAAGTTCAACTGGTTTAAATTTTAACATGCAGTAAAGCCTAAAGACTGACTTTAAAAGTTGGGTAGTGATAAATGAAAGCAAAAGTTTTGTGGAAGTCCAAAATGTGCATATACGTGTCTTTACATTGACTTTGATTGGAAGTGGTCGGTTCAATACCTAAATACCCATTTACAATGAAAATAATATTTTTTTGTATTTTTAACATGTTCTTGTAGCTTTTTTTCATAGATGACTAATATAAAAGAACTGACCATTAAAACTTTGTTTCAAATCATGACTTGAAGAAAACTGGATACTTGAAAATCCTCAGACTGACTGAAAGTCTCCTTGCCTACACTCTGGCCTGCTCACGCTTAAGTGTGCGAGACATGATGAGTACACAACACTTGTACTGTAGTGAACTGCGATTCTGGGACTTTTATGCCTCATTTCCACAGTGATTCCATTACAGCACAAACCTGTTAAGAAGGATCAACTGGTTCCATTTTTGGTCCCCCATTGGTCGTAGGTCCACAGAAAATGGAATATATCCTTTAGGGCGGAGCTTCTGTCATTACACAATGTAACCCATTGATCGGTGGGAAAATTTTTCATTGCTAAAAACACTGTACTTGATAGCTGAAAACGCTAAAGCTGATAGACAGCTAAAATATTACCAAAGTGCCTAATTAGCCTAAAAAACAAAAAAAAAATCTAAATTAGCCCCGAAAAACGAAGAAAAGACTAAATTTGCCAAAAATGTTAACATGTAGCTGAAATATTAGCCAAATGCCAAATTAGCCTAAAAATCTGGAAACATGTCTAATTTAGCCGAAACATCTAGCATAAAGCTAAAATATTAGCCTAACTACTAATTAGCCTAAAAACAGAAAAAAGCCTAAATTAGCCAAAACAGCTAGCACGTAGCTGAAATATTAGCTAAATGCCAAGTTAGCCTAAAAAACTGGAAAAATATTAGTTTTAGTCACAACATTTTGGGGAGCCTGGCCAAATGTGGAGAGCCGGGTTCAGCCCGTGGGCCGTAGTTTGGGGAGCTGGTCTAGATGTTGTGTGAACAGATGTGCTTGTCAACCATAGAGAGAAAACCAGAATAGTTGATCCTGTTCCTCACTGAGGTTACCTCCCACAGCCGGAGAGACTGGGAAACCTCCTAATGACCTGATACCTTCAATGGTACCAGTTTTTGGAGCGTCCGGACAAAGAAATCTTTTCCTCCTGACCGCTCATGTCTCGTTAAGAATGAACCACCTTAGGTCCTCAAACTACACCATCACGTCAACTTCCATCCTTTCCATCTGATGGAGACAGCAGGTGAATGCAAAAACAATCTTTTAACAGACATTTTTGACTTTCATTCGGCGTGTCTGACCCTCAGCGGATGATCTGATGGTCCATCTTTACCAAGCCTCATCAAAATCCTCCAATGGACACATAATTCGATGTGACTGTCCTTCTGGGCTCGGAGAACCTATGTCTGCCCCCAAAAGGCAGCCTGCTTGCAAACATGGAGTCCTCTGAACTACTCCAGCTTCCATGAGAATATTTGGAGTCGGGGCATTGTGTCAGAGCACGTTATCCCAAACCCAGAGCCGTTCATGGAGTCTGCTGCTGACTGCCTCTTTTGGTTTTTCTCTAACCTATTGAGACTCTTCAGGCCAAATTCTGACAGAAGCAGCAGGACAATCAGGAAGACGGCGGATGAGAAACGACAGGCTGGAAGCAAGAGACAAGAATCTATGAGTCACATGAAATCATGTTTCAGAAATTTACTTTACACTGAAACACAGTCTTTCATGAAGAAGCCTTTTTAATGGGATTAATGTCCTTTTTTACGTCTTCCTGCTGGTGCTCATAGAAGGTCGGCGTCAGACACTTGTGGTTTGAATCCATCAGTGCTCTCGAGCAGAAGTGTTTCGGCGTCTGAGCAGCGACGCTCGAGTGTCTCTGAGATGCTGCTCGACTCCAACTGGCCCTCTCTATCCTTAAATACCATGTCCTGTTTTGGATTATGTAAGACTGCCCGTTTCTTTGTGCTCATCGAGTCAGAAAACACCAGTCTGGTTTCCTGGAATGACTGTGATGGGGAGGAAAGCGACAGAAGTGCTGGGAAGAGAGGAAGTCCACCAGACGAAGGTTACCTGCTCTGCAGAGACAAACAAACAAAGACTATTTTATTTATGATGTCATGCAGCAACATCTGTATCTCTGAGTGTTGCTTCACTGTTTCACACCTAAAATCGACCACTTCCAACGGAAAGTTTATCTAAACGTGTGTTTTCAGGTTTTACCGTTGAAAACTCCTGCATCCATGTGTAGCTACGCAACAGTTGAGGAATATGTAGGAATACGTGGACATTGAACGTGGGCCAATGATTAAACCAGTTAAACTTTGACCAATCAGGGACTCTAATTAGGTAGGACAGATGGATGGTGTCCTTCTTATTAATTCACTAAAACTGTTTGAAAACTGATCATAAAGGAGAAATTAATAATTGTGGTTTGTGGCCGACGTTAAGGGTGTTTTTCGGACTTCACAGCTTTGTTTTGCTTAAAGTGAATCAAAGTTTGTTAACCCAATAATCCGGAACAACGAACACACCCAAGTGGATCCTGGTCCTGGACCGGGATCGCTCTCAGACCCATCTTTTGAGGTGTTCTCGGTTAGTTTCCAGTTGGACTGAGCTCCAGTGTGTGAATAGTGTGAATAGACTCCATGCTTGGAGTGGAACAACTGGACCAAAACGGCTACAATTAAGTAAGGATTACTTAATTAACATTTATTTAATTTATATTAAATGTATAAATTGATGTCTGAGGTTCACATAGATGATAAACTATGTAGGTTTTTACATCCTGTTGACCTGAAGATGTCTTGTTTGCTCAACTCTACCTCCAGAATGAACAGACTTTATATGTAAAGCAAAACTTTGGTGAAAAGTTTGAAAAAGTTCTCCATCACGAGGGTAAGTGCTGAGAAGCACTTTTCTTCACGTGAATGTGCTCTAAACCACAGAAGATAACTTTTAAATGTAAGAAATAACTTTTGTTGTAGCGTGACTTTTTTGCTGTTGTTATGTATATTCAAGCACTGAAGCTCATCTATTGATGACATCATCAAACGAATTATGAGACACTATTTTTCCATAACTCTCTGTTTGAAGAGATGAATGAAGGGGAAGGGAGAAGGGAAGAGTTTGGATCGAGCCTTTGTCTTGTGGTTCTGTTTACAAGCTTTGGTTCAAAACAGAAGTGTCTGAAACCAGACCAAACCCAAGGTTCAGGACTTGAGGACCAAATTAAGTGGACTTCCAGTCTGAATACACAGCAAGTCCTTCATATATCGTAACAGAGACGTAAAGGAAAAAGCCTCGATTTTACGTCAAACTTCTTCCAATAATCAAAAACGTCTCCAGAAAGTCTCAATTTTGTTGTATTTGTCAGCAAAAATCCACAACAAACTGAAGAGAATTACTTACGTTGAGATTATCTGTAATCCCAGTCGTGGTAATCTAAAGAGGCATGAGGAAGATAAGAAGGTTTCTAAGTTCAGTTCAGGAGAATCCTTTAATGCTGCTACTTTATAGAAAATGAACCACAACTGTTTTATTTTTCTGAAATCTCGTTTATTTTCACCTCCTGCCAACATGTTTTAAACTAATTTACTTTCAGATTCAAAGAGTTTAAAGACAAAACAATTAGATTAACCAGGAAAAAAAATAGTTTGAATATGGGCTTTCCAACGTTAAAGTTATGCTGTGATACTCGGGGACAAAGTTCAATCATTTCCAGAGTAAAAAAACATTTATAAGTGATGATTGAAATCCAGAGAAGAGCAGGAAACACCCATGAAATGAAGCGCCGGCGCTCCTCTGGGTTTCATCTCCTGAACACCAGCAGGGAGGATGTGGGTGTAGTCATTAATGAACGCCTGCAGCTGGGTAGACTGTGCATCCGATTCTCTTAAGTCGTCTTAGAACAAAAGGCACTCCGGGCTACTGGAACATGTTTATGCACATCACGCACCGCTGAGCACAAAACTGTATCTGTTAAACGGAGAGCTAATATCCCTTCATCCTGCCTGTGTAATCTGTCCACACAAACAACTTTCCACGCCCTCCTTCTGTCTGCTTCGCTCTGGAGAGAACAAAGAGGGTCTGCGTGTTAGCCCGGAACAGAGCCGGAGTCATGGAACGCCACCTCAGACCTTAAGATTGGAAGAAGCTCGGAGGCGCTCAGGTCTTTGAGTCTGAGCTGCTTAAAAAAATGCAGAAAAAGAATGAAAGTTTGATTTGAATCCTCCAGACGTAAACGTGGAAGAAGCTTCTGAAAGAATCACTCAGGTTCCTCACCTGTCAGTAGAAGTTAAGTTAGCATCAACAAGCTGAGGTGTTCACTAAGGAATTTCATTAAATAAAACTTAAATTTGGTTATAAGCTTCAAACTTACTCAAAAAAATCATCATGTGGTCCAGTGACTCCAGATTAAAAAAGATAATTTTCAATAAGTTACTTTATTTAAAACCCGTTACTGCCACAGTTTGAACTAGCGTAACTCTTTGACCGTTTAAGCAAGTAAATCCAACAGATTCTGAAAACCGGGAAAAGTAACTTCACGGTACCAGACGTAGTACCAGACGTAGTACCAGATGTAGTACCAGATGTAGTACCAGACGTAGTACCAGATGTAGAATCAGACTCAGAACCAGACACGGTACCAGATGCAGTAACAGATGTGGTACCAGACGTAGTACCAGACGTAGTACCAGATGTAGTACCAGATGTAATACCAGACGTAGTACCAGATGTAGTACCAGATGTAATACCAGACGCGATACCACATATAGAATCAGACTCAGAACCAGACACAGTACCAGATGCAGTAACAGATGTGGTACCAGTTGTGGTACCATACATAGTACCAGACGTAGTACCAGATACTGTACCAGATGTAGTACCAGATGCAGAACCAGACGTAGTACCTGACATAAAACCAGACGTGGTACCAGATGCAGGTCCAGACATGGCATCAGATGCGGTACCAGACATATAACCAGACACGGTACTAGACATAGTACCAGACTCGGCACTAGACCCAGTACGAGACGTGGTACCAGACATGATACCAGATACAGTACCAGACACAGTACCAGACGTGATGTGGTACCTGATCCAGTAACAGACATGGTACAAGACACCGTACCAGATGTGGTACAAGACGCAGTACAAGACGCAGTACCAGACGCAGTACCAGGCGTAAACCTGGCCCGGACGCAAACCGGTACTGGGTTGGGGTACTGATACTGGGTTAGAGTTAGGGTACAGGTGCGCTCTGTGTTCTGGTACTGGACCAGTTCTGGTTTCTGGCTCAGAGGTTGTGATTTAATGGGAAGAGGCAGCACCTCAAAACACCCAAAGCTTCAGTTTTGGACTTGGACCGGTCCTTGAGCAAACATCAATATGTGAGTTGGGGTTGAGAATCTGTTGGCTGGACGGACCTCAAGCTCCCTGAAACGGTTTTGTCTAAAAACTGGATCATCATAATGAAAAAACTACTGGGAAACCCATAAAAATAGATCTAAAGACGGTCGGAGTGAGACTTTAATGTGCTTCTTGTGGTGTAGTCGAGTCGTTTTACTCTGCTCTGACTGGAGACGGACTTGGTTATATAATAAGTCATCTAGTAGTAACCTGGAGAACTGATTCAGAACAGATCCAGCTGAGAGCAGAGCTGCTGTCTCCTCCACACAATATACAGTTTTCTTCTCTGTCATTTGTTGTGTTTTTTATTACATTTTCTAGGATACTTTTTCAAATGTATTCCAAACTGCGTCAGTTTTTCAGAACAACACATTTTTCTCAGTTCTAACTAAACCGACCGACGGTCCGTTCCTTTGAATAAAGTTAATGAGGCAGCAGAAAGAGAGCTCACAAGTGAGCATCGCGTGTCACTTCACAGGCGGGGGACGTGTGAACGCCGCCCGTCCACGCTCGCCTCGTTAGCCATAAATAAAGCCAAGGTGAGAGCGAGCGGCGTGTGTGCGAGCAGATGACGGCCTCCGCTTCTGCTCGCCGTCGCCGAGCATCTTGTTCCAGCCGAACTGTCACGTTGGTGATCCGTCACGGGCAGGCTTTCAGCAGAAAAGTTTTTACTAACACATCGATAAATTCTATTCCCTCAGGACAGTATTTCTAAATACTTGTAGATTTATAGATAAAACAAACTTTTGAAGCTGGAAGAAATCTTCGTAGATATTGTGTTTGTCTTATATCTTTGAGAGTGCTAAACATTTGTTTAGTTAATTGTATATTTTTCAGATAGTAAAACTTAAAAACCATGAAAGTCAACACCAGTAATAAAGTTGTAAGATGTGATTATCTGATTGGTGCAGTCATGGCATTCATTTTGTGTGATTAATTAAACATTACCTGTAATACCAATTTTTTTCTTGAAACACTCTTGGCTCCTCCCACTTTCACCAGTCTTTACAAATGTTGGTACGTACTTTATTTTTACTACCAAAAACCCCGTTGGTGCCATTCATTCACACATTTTATGAACATTTTGGTAAGAAAAAAACGTAATGCAATTTAAAAGGCAGAGGTCGTCAGCTTTTGGACTTCTAACTTGTCAACAGATCGATCTAAACTCACCAAAATTGAGGCTATAATGCCTCTACAGGTGATGAACAGGCTCAACAAGCTTGATCCCAATTGGCCCACAGGTGGCGCTGTAGAAGGTGCCCCTTCCTTTAAGACTTAAATCTCTAAAACTACTACAGCTGGAGGGACAGAAATTGCTGTATGCGTACCTTCAGTGTCTTATATCACACAAAAACTCTAGCAGTCTAGCGCCACCTAATGGTGACTTAAGAGGATTGTAATTGTATCTATGGAGATTGTATCTCCTGAATGGTAAGTTTTAGAGATAAAATGTTGCTTCACTTAAAAAAGGTCTACCCACTTAACATCAGATTAGTATATTTGTTAAAACATCCTTCGTGCGTCTCATACAGCTCTCCAGTCGCAGCAGCTAATGAGAGATAAATAAATCGCTTTCAGCAGTTTCTTTAAAGAACTTGTTCTCAGACTCTCATCAAACGAGCTCCTGGTTCAGCTGCAGTCCTGAAGGTCGTTCAAACACAAACGTTCGTGCAGAACAGTGAGGACCGGCAGAGAGCCGCGGGAGTCCGGTGTGATTTGGATCAAACCGCTGCTTCTGTTTATCACGAGAAACCAGGATTTACAGAGAATGACTGTGACCTGCTTTCCAGTCAGGATTCATCCTGGTGAAGAGAAATAAAACAAACAAACAAAACATCTGAGACTTCAGTCTTTTTCTGCTGAATTCTTTCAGGATCCGTTAAGATTTTAACATCAAATTCAGATTTTATTTCAGTTTCACAAGAAAATTATTTTAATTTAAAGTAGAAGAAATGCAGAGAACCTTCAGCTGATTGATGACACAATCACTGACAATACACAATCATTAACACACTGAGACACACACATAAACGCAAAAACACACACTGAGAAACCAGTGTTTATATGAGGGTATTAACACTGGTACTATAAAAGTTACACTCAAAGACACACACTGAGGCACACACACACCTATACATAAACACACACAACCACAGACACACACAAATACACACATACTAACTCACACTTTTATGAACAGACGCCAACACAGATAAAAACACACAAGCATATAAACACACAAACACTGGTAAACTTAGACATACAAACACACCTGTATAAACACACAACAACAACACACACACACACTTTTAACACACATAAATGCAGACACACACACACATGTAAACAGATGCAGACACAAACAAAAACATGCATATAAACACACACAGTCAGACACACACAAACTTTGACTCTTAAAAACATACAAACACACCTGTATAAACACACAACAACAGACACAGATGCAGCAACAAATGCAAATAAAAAACGCACAAAGACACATATAAATGCACAGAGACACAAATATATAAACACACAAGACACACAAACATCAACAATATTTTGATGGATTTTATATCAAAGTATTTTTTTTTCTTTCTATTCTTAATTATTTTATCTCTGTTCTTCTTTGTCTTTTGATTCAAAAATGAAGCTTTGAAGACTAAATAGTTTCACAGAAACATCATTTTATATTTTCTTTAGTCACAAAACTAACAAAACAGAAAATCAGACGTTGGAGTTTCTCTGAGGACCAGCCTCTCCTCACTGATGAAATAAGATAAGAGAGAAGAATTGAACCAAACGGAAATTATTAACAAGATTAGAAAGAAGCTCTAAACTCATTCTGAAAAATGGAGATAAATTATCTTCATTCTTCTCGCTGTGTAATGTCTGATTTTAAAGTTGACTGGAGAGGAAACTTCTGCAGATGGAGGAAAAGACCAGTGGAAAACACTTTTAGAACAGGAGTGACATCTGGAATTATGGGTAAAGAGTCAGACAGAGGAGAAGGTGAAGAATAACTCAACCTTTTTCCCAGAACAACAGAGTTTAGCAGCATGGGTCAGAGTCATTCAGTCTAACGGGTGGAGATGATGTCAACTTCTAGATCTGAAACAGGAAGTTGGTCCCACCTAAGAGGAACCTGATATTTGGAGGCTCCGCCCCCTATTCTCCATTCAGGAATTCCTGGAAGATGCAGTAATCCCACAGATTATGTTTCATTTGGTGAAATCTTCTGTTCTGTGAGGTTTTCCGTGAACCACAGGATTTATTCCGCTGTCATGTCCGTATTATTGGCATGTCTCGGCTCAAACCGGCGTGATCTGACCTCTGCCCTTCTCTCCAGCCGACCTGCTGGTCAACACGCTGTGCCTGCCCTTCACGCTGGTCTACACGCTGCAGGGCGAGTGGAAGTTCGGCAGCACCCTCTGCTTCCTGCTGCCCTACGCCCAGGGGCTCGCCGTGCACGTCTCCACGGTGACGCTCAACGTCATCGCCCTGGACCGACACAGGTGGGTGGAGCTTCCCGTCAGCACTGTTTTACTTAGAAATGTAGCGACCAATCATGCCCCTCCCACATGGTTTACCAGCAGTGTGAATGAAGGAGGTTTATGGAGCTTTTGACAGAAGACCGCCATCTTTGTGAGGAAAACCACGTAGGAACATTAAAGTTTTTGATAAATATTTGGCGACATTGAAAGACAAAAATCAGTATTTAGGTGAAAGGTCATGTCATTGGAAATCCTTTGTTTAAATGTCTGACTTAAAATAATAAAAATACTTGTGTGTGGGCAGTAAAACAGTGGAACGTGTGAAACGTTTATTACAAATTCATCACTTTTACGGAGTTCTCTTGTTTCAATACCAATTGCACTAAACCACTTTTGTCTAACTTCAAGTCCACTGGAAAGTTGTACAAGTCACTAGATTTTTGATAAAACACCAACGAGACATGCTAAAGCTAACACGCTAACGACCGTCAAAGAATCAGAGATGGGCGGGGCTTTTATCCTGGAGCTGCAGAGCATGATGATGTGAAATGAAATGACGTGTTACTTACACTAGTTAACCTATCCCAAAATTCAACTGTAATACCGTGTTAGACCTGTAGGGGGCAGCACACAGACTGTTCGTGACTAATTCAGGAATTTATTTTAAATGATCAAAAATGTAGCAACAGACAGCACTCTTAAAGCCAATTTATACGGGTCTACAGCCAGTTTAGTTTTAGATTTAGTGTTTGGTTAACCTTTAAAACCAAACCAAACACAGAAGATTAAAAACTTTTGATAAAATTATTAAAAAGCTGAATCAGATAATCAAATGTTTTCATTTATTTATTATAGCTTTTTTATAGTTCAGTAGGAGTTGTCAATAAAAATTAAAACCAAAAAGGTTTTGTTACACTTTGATTTAATTTGGTTAATGTGTATTAATATTTTAAACTTTTTATTAATAAATTATTAGATTATTTCCCTGTCTTTTTCTATGTTTCTGTGCTTATGTATTACATCAGTTTGTATTCACTATCTCAATTTCTTTTTCTTTAATTTAAGGTGCTTATAATGAATGGTAACTTTACTTTTATCAACAAAAACATTTTTTAGCTTCATGAACACAAACAAATGTTTTTGATTCTTCAAAAAAATAAAATCTGACTGATAAAATTGATCTTTTTTTTTTGTCTAATTACTAATTAAATTAAAAAAGTTTTTCTTTTAGTTTTTAACATTTGAT